>NC_088357.1:40090000-40405000 GCF_036884655.1 Musa acuminata AAA Group
TATGTTTTATCTAGAAAAATCATATATCTTTGAATCTCTACCTATCTTAGGAGATGTACCCTGAGTCGTCATGCAGTTGTTGCACCCTGCGTCGTAGTGCCTCCTTCCACGGCTCCGTAGCAGATGGAGCTACCGATGTCGCTGTTGTAAGTGTGGCCTCCGCTACGAGATCAAGGTCATCAAGCAATCCAAAAATGTCATCGCAAGTCCATGCTTCTAGCATTGCAGGGGGACCCTCGCAAGATGGCTCTTTTCCCAAAACTCCCGTCTCAAGGACACAATAACACCCAAAGACACTTCTTCAGTAGCTCCGGTCCCACATTGAACCCAACAACACCCGGGGATGTCAATTGCCATGCTCTGAGTGGAAGGTCCCACCCTCCATGGCTCCAGCGTTTCTTGGGTATCTACCACAGATGGGGCCTTGGTTGGGAGGCTGGGGCCTTGGTTGTGCTGGATTCAGCACAGGATTATCTCCTCGGTCTCGTAGGAGGGGATCGTCTCGTACAGGCTGGGGTGGAGGCGGTACTCGTGCATTATCCACTGCAGTTCGAGGTTGCTGTCCTTGTTCCTCTTTCCCGGATCACCGCTGTCCTTGAAGAATTTGAGACTCCTCCGAGTCCCGACGATCGTCGCCCTCCTATCTTGATGCGGTATGTCGTGGGGCTTGCCGTTGGTGACCCACCTTCCACCGCGCGTCTTTCGCTTTAGCCTATTGTCCTTGGCTTTGAAGCAGGGCACGCGGACGAAGCAGTAGGACACACCCATGGGAAGGTAGCTGGAGCGGACCATCAATTCCCATGGCACTTTCTTGTACACCTCCATCTTGGGAATGCTAAAGCCGAGGGGGATTCGCAATGACAGATTACGAACCTTGTTGAAGAGGCAATCGCCGATCAGCTCTTCGTCGGTCGAGGTAAAATGGCACCCCATCCACCTCCATGTCTCATCTCCGCCGTCGCTGGTGTTTTCCAACGTCATTACCAGCGAAGGAAGGGGAACAAAGAAGAAGAATGAAGAGACGCGAGAGGGAGGAACGAAGGAGTGTAGCGAGAGGGAAGAAAAGTGGTGTTGCAAGTAAGGGGTATCATATATATAGAGAGGGGGTTGGGGACAATCGAATTAGGAAACACCCAAAGTCTCCTGCTTCGAACCGGAATCGAACAAAAGATTATGTTTGATTTATATTTATTATATTTATTCTTATTTTTCATAGCGTTTAGTGGAGAGAGGGCAATCGAATTAGGAAACACCCAAAGTTTCCTAATTTAAATAGGAATCGATCAAAGATTATGTTTTGTTTATATATATTATATTTATTTTTGTTCTTCATTGCTCAGTTAGGGAGAGGTAAAAACGAATTAGAAAACATTCAATCAAATTTGAAAGTTACTTGCCTATCAAAATCTTTTGCACAAATGTGATTCCCTGTTTTAAGCAAGGAATTAATTCATATACAAAGAAATGAAGTTTCACACAATTCAATTAAAATACATTATGATTTGTGTAATTTTATGTTTGGACAGGACAATTACACATGTATATATAACAATGGTTATAGAGTGATCATAACACCTACATATCTAGTTAAAGCGCAACAGTATATTATTATTATTATTATTATTTTGGTCAATGAACTGCACAAACTACTCTTGGTATTAGGTACTTGTCCTTCAAGAAATTTCTCACCTTGTTTACTAGCATATGGCTGGTCTTCCCCATGATCGTGTTGACATCGTTGTCCTCCTTGTCATCCCACCTGATCAGCGATAGTGTGAAAGGTCACTTCTAGATCATGGATGCCCCTGCTTCAATTACTCTCGACTTCTCTGAAACCACTTCTACAACTATGTCAAAATCGATGCGGCATATCTGGAACAGGGGTGTTTCTTGTTCCTGACATGCAGTACTTCAAGGTCCGACTATTGCTCCAAGCTGTCATGAAAGACCTCATTCTTGACTTGCAAGGAATCAAACACAATTTTGCATACTGGGAATTACTCCTCTCCAATCTTAGATAATCCATTCTTCATTATATCATAAGCACTTAAGATGGTAAGGATGCCTCCTAAGCTATCGTCGACATATACTATGCTCAGTTGCTCGTCTACTAAGACTGGGATCTTTCGCGACGTAGATGTCATGCCAGCCTTGCATGACCTTCACATTTTCGTTGTCATCGTCGAATGGCACGAGAATCACACTAAGATCCTCAAAAATCTCTGCTACTTGTTTTGTGTCATGCCGCAAGGTAGATATTGCGATACTTATAAGCGTCATCGAAGATTACTATATAGCTCATCCCTGATAAAGATTATTAGAAAGATTGATTGGGCATGGAGATACTCCGCCACATAATAGTCGACAGTACAGGGGAAGAAAACTATGTGAGGAAGGGTGCTCCTTCCTCTCTCTCTTGGCTTCCTCTTACTCTATCTCTCCCTTTTATCTTCTTGGTCTCTTTCTCTCATTTCACTTTATTATCTCGCCCTATCCTTCATCGTCTTCTCTCATCTTTCTCTTTTTTTTGTCTTATTTTTCTCTTGTACCACTGCTTCCTCCCTCCTTCCCTTCACCCTCCTGTTATATTATAGTTATACTCATTAACATAGCATATTAAAAAAAAATTAATTTTTATATAAAAGTATCATAAAACTCACAAATTTAAGTTATCTAAAAAATATATTAATTTTATATAGAAAAATTATTACGCTTGAGATACACGCGAATTGTTCACAGAACACCGCGTGGAACTCCTTTTCTCCCCAAGGGCTTGAGATGGTAAGGGCTCCTCCCAGGCTGTGGCTGAGACAAACTATGCTGAGGCTCTCGTCTTTGTGCAGCTCCACCAACTCTTTTATGTTAGCTAGTAGCTGCTCCCTCGTGCTCTCCTTCATCTGCACATCAGCTACCAAACCAAGGTGTAGAACTCAAGCTAGCCTTGGATGACCATAGCATCCTCGTTGAATGGCACAGGAGTTTCTGAGATATCCTTGCCCCACTCTTTGGTTCGTTTGATCCCGCGCCATACGACGTAGATCTTGCGAACTCCGGAGCCGTCGGCGTGAGCGCTGTTGGAGACCGCTACATAGCCCATCCAACCCTCCGAATAGGCAGGAGGTATTGGACGACGTGGTAATCGGCAACGTAGGTAAAGAAGGTCTGGTCGAGAAGCCTACCCAAGCGGTAGCTGTAATTACCGCTGTACTTCTTTGAGTCAAGTGCCGTGAACATGTTGTGATTCAGAAATCTTTCGCTTTATTCATTCTTAATATTCACGGAATCATCTCGCTAAGCTCAAAGAGTTTGATATACTTTATCAATTTCAAATCTTATATCTTATTATTTTTATGATAATAAAAAGAAAGTACGATATATATATATATATATATATATATATATATATATATATATATATATATATATATTATGTATATGGATGACATTATTATTTCAGAATTTAATCCTATAGAGATTAAGTAATTTATGAAATAATTGATAGATCGATTTAATCTTATAAAAAATGAAAAGCTCTCTTCCAACTATTTTGATATTTTTAATTTAGATATTTTGAATATTTTTTATCTTAAAAAAATATATTCAAGATCTAAAAAGATGAATATATAAAATGTTAAAGAAGTTGTCACACAACTATATGATGATAGCACTACTATAGATCCACAGTACCAACATATAAATGGCTTTTTATACTTGTCTCTTACGAATCTAGACATCTAATTTACAATCAATAAATTATAATAATTTATATATCAACCCTCTATTACGTATTATTATATAATAAAATGAGTCATATAATATTTAAAAAGGATTCTATTTTTTCTTTATGAACACTCATCAATTCATCTTTATATCTTTATCTGATTGGGAAGGTAATATTAATAATAAAATATTAGTACTAATTTATATTATCTTTTTTTTGAAGTAAATTCAATCAATCAAAGTTTTAAAAATTAGAAAATAATCACAAGATCCACTACTCAAGTTAAAATGTCAAACTAACGTCACCGTCGTAGTAGATAATATGGGTGCCATCTATCTATGCACCTATTTATATATAAAATATATTATCATCCATTTTTACTTCATCGGTTATTAAATAATTTAGCAGCGTGCATTTATTTTACGGTGGGGATGACCCACGAGCCACTTGACTGCTATAGTATGCACGCCTGACATTCACATGCGGTGGGCTGAAGCAGACGACGATACGTGCGTAATTACAGTACGCAGCATTGGCGACACGTGCACATTCACATCCCAGGCGGCGCCTCCACCCAGTCGCCATCCTTACCGAGCACCATTCCTTTGTTCTTCTCCACCCACCACGACGACGGTATTTTAAACTCGGCCACCAAATCGTCCCCGTCCTTGTTCACCAGCGCAGGGCTCCTCTTCACTCTGGTCGGGTCGAAGCCGCCGCCAGCCCCCTCCCACCCGGCCACAGTATGCAGGATCACTTGCAGGTTATGCTTGCCCCCCCCATTCTTCAAGAACCTTGATTGCTCCGAAGCTACATCCAGAACTGTGCCAACGTCAACATAGCCCAGAACTAGGTGTGGCAGGTCAGGAACAGGGTCTCCCTTGTTCTTGACACGTAGTAATCTTAGGTTGGGCTGCTGCTCCCAGCTGTCACGGAAAGCCTGATTCCCCACTCGCGGGGATTCAAACACCGTGGCGCATACTGGGAAGTACTCCTTCGTCTCCCCAATCTTAGACAGCCCATGTTTCACTATGTCATAAGCGCTTAAGATGGCGAGGGCGCCTCCCAAGCTGTGGCCAACACAAACTATGCTCAGGTTCTCGTCTTTGTATTTCCTGACTAGCTCTTTTACTATTTCAAGCAGCTGCTCTCGTGCACTCTTTTTGTTGAAGTCGAAGTTGGGATCGCTCGAGTTGTAGATGTCGCGCCAGCCGAGCATGACCTTCACATCGCTGTTGTCTTGGTCGAATGGCACGAGAGGAATGGTGATATCCTCGAAAGCCTCCATTATTCGGCTGGTGCCGCGCCATACAATGTAGATGTCGCGGCGGCCGATGGCCTCGGCATGCGCGTTGCTGGAGACCGCAACGTAGCCCATCCAGTTGGATTCCTTCAGCACAAAGAGAAACGTTGACAGGGCGTACAGGTACTCCACCACCGCGTAGTTGGCAGCACTGGGGAAGAAGGTTTTGTCGAGAAGGCTGTTCTTGGAGTAGCGACAGCGGCCGTGATACCGGGAGTTGTTGTCGCTGATGAAGGAATCGCCGGTGACCTGGCACATGTCACCCCACATAAGGAGAAGGTTGCGGAGGGTGTCGTCGAGGGGGTCGAAAAGGCCGGACCAGTGGTTGGATCCCAGGAGCTCCGCCCATGATGGGCTCCCAGCGCCACCGGTTTGCGCCATGGTTATGACAGAGAAGAAGGATTATGGATCGATCGACTGTGTTTGTGTTTGGTGGTGCTCAATTTGACGCTATATATAATGCATCAGCCCCAGCACAGCACATGCGCGCTATGTCCTGTTGTAGGACGAACGATGTTATGTTTGATCTGCAACCCTATGCATGGCGTTGGGTGAAATAACTACAGGCTTTGCTTCAGTACACATTCTGCTCAGCGAGGATGTTGACCTAAAGTTTACCAAAGGTTGGAGAAAGCTGTAGGGAGGAAGAGATTTGGAAAAACCAATATCTTCTCATCTTGATTAATAGGAGATTTAGAAGAGACTTTGACTCCAATTATAATAAAGATTATTATGTTGACTAAGACTCTTAAACTAAAATTCTATCTAGTCACAAAATTATGATTTACTATTCCAACAAAAAAAGCGAGCAAGAAGAAAGATTCAATATTCTAACTAACACAAGCAAACAGGCAAGAAGAAAAACAATAGATGGCAAAGAAATTAGAAAGGAGAAAGAACAGAGAAGTCAACGCATTTCTATGGACCTTTTTCGCATTCTCAGCCAAGTCGTATACTTAGATCTGTAATAAAATTCTTTGATACCAACTTGTGTTTCTAAATCATTATAATGTAAACACAATAAAAACTAACGCGGAAACATAATAGCGTATCTCCAACCATTGTTGTCAAGAATTTCTACAGAGGTTTTTTCTTGAACTTTGGCACTTCTCAACTGAGAAATCTTACTTTAGATGGTGCAGGAAAGCCTTTTTGCTTCAAAAAGATGATTGAGCCCAAGGACTAAAATCCTCATATATATAGATGTTCTCCCATCAAGAACATTTATCATCACCAACTCATAACGTACAAGAATTAATTCAAATTTGTAACGTTTGGACCATAATGAAAAACTTTAATGATATTAAATATTTAATTTAATAATAACGGTTTCATGGATAATGAATAAAAAACTGAAATCATTTAAACCATAATAAATGAAGAAATTCATGATAATAAATTATGAATTTTAATGAGAACAATTATATTATTATTAAATAAGATATTTAATAATAACGTTTACATTCTCCCACTTGCTCCATACGTTTAGCTTAATAATTTGAATTAATCTTTCTCGAACAACTTTCTTAAGAAATAAATATATGAATCATAACGATAAGTCCTCTAAGAGCGAGTATTATCATCCATGTATCACGATGTATTTAGTTTCTTAATCTTAATATGGTAATATTACTTAATGAATAAACCTTATGTTTATTCTTAGTCTAGTAACAATATATTTTCTTAAAATAACGTGCACATGAATGAGAAAATTTCACAATATATAAGAGTTTCAATATCATTACAAAGTGGAACCAAGTCCTATTTTCTCTACATGATCCTTGAATTTCAAAGATGGCATGCTTTTAATCAAAGGGTCAGTAATCATTAATTCAGTGCTAATATGCTCAATGACCACTTTCTTTTTTTTTACACGTTCTCTTATGGCTAAATACTTAATGTCGATGTGTTTACTTCGACTTTCACTTTTCTTATTTTTAGCCACAAAGACAGCAACTGAATTATCACAGAAAATTCTTAATGGCCTAGAAATAGAATCCATGATTCTAAGCCCAGAAATGAAACTCTTAAGCCATACACCATGTGAAGTAGCCTCAAAACAGGAGACAAACTCAACTTCCATGGTAGAAGTAGCAGTCAAGGTCTGCTTAGCGCTTCTCCAAGAAATAGCTCCACCGGCCATCATAAAAATATATTCTGATGTTGATTTACGAGAATCAACACAATCGACGAAGTCTGAATCTGAGTAACCAATCACATCTAGATTGTCTGTATATCCATACATAAGCATATAATCTTTGGTCCTTGTAGATACATCATCACTTTTTTTTGCAGCTCTCTAGTGGTCCATATTTGGATTACTCTGATATCGACCTAGCATCCCCACAATAAATGTAATATCAGGTCTAGTACAGACTTGAGCATACATAAGGCTTCCTACGGCAAAAGCATATGGGATGTTTTTCATTGATTCCCTTTCAGGGTTATTCTTTGGGCATTGGTTCAAATTGAACCTATCACTCTCACAATGGGAGCAACACTTCGTGAACAATTTTTCATCCGAAATCTTTCTAAAAGTTTATTAATATAGGTTTCTTATAATAGACCTAAAATACCTCGATGTCTATCTCTATGGATCTTAATGCCAATGACATAAGATGCTTCACCCATATCATTCATGTCAAAATTTTTAGAAAAAATTGTTTCACCCCATGCAGCAAACCCTTATCGTTGGTTGCAAGCAAAATATCATCTATGTATAAAGCAAGGAAACATATTTTACTCCCACTAACCTTCTGGTATATGCATTGATCCATTGGATTTTCAACAAATCCAAATGAAGAAATCACTTCATAGAATTTAAAATACCATTGGCGGGAGGCTTGTTTTAAACCGTATATAGACTTCTTAAGCTTGCAAACCAAGTGTTCATCAACACTAGAGGAGAAACCTTCAGGTTGTTTCATATAAACCTCTTCCCCTAGATCTCCATTAAGAAATATCGTTTTCACATCCATTTGTTGCAACTCAAGGTTAAAATGAGCAACTAATGCCAAAATAATACGTAGAGAATCTTTCTTAGATATAGGAGAAAATATCTCCATATAATCGTTTCCCTCTTTTTGAGTAAATCCTTTTGCAATAAGTCTTGTCTTTTATCTCTCAATGTTGCTTAACGAATCTTTCTTAATTTTAAAGACCCATTTGCAACCAATAGCTTTTATTTCATTAGGCAACTCTACAAGATCCCAGACTCCATTGCTCATCATGGAATTCATCTCTTTTTTCATTGCATCAAACCATAAATTTGACTCTTTACAACTCATGGCTTGTGAAAATGTTTCAGGATCATTTTTTACTCTAATATTATAATCAGATTCTTATAGATATACAACATAATCGCTAGGAATTGTTGTTCTTTTATTTCTAGTAGATCTTTTTAATGTTGTACTAATGGTTCCTTGAGGAACTTGCGGTTCAACTAGTTGTTCAGGAGCTTGTTGTAATTCCTAAACTACTTGATCTATTAGAATACTATCAACAACTTGTGGAATTTCAATAATTGGTTGTTTAGCATTAGTTTATACTTGAGGAGTACTATGAACTATAACCAATCTATCATTTGACGTGGAAGGTTGAGATTCTATATAATCATGTACGGAAACTATGTTCTTTCGCTCCCATTAATCACATCATCATCAAGAAATTTAGCGTTTCTTGATTCCACAATCCTAGTTGTGTGAGATGGACAATAAAACCTGTAACTTTTGGACTTTTCGGTATATACAATGAAATACCCACTAATAGTCCTCGGGTCCAGTTTCTTCTCTTATGGATTATATATCCTGACTTCAGACGGACATCCCCAAATGTGCATATATCACAAACTTGGTTTTCAACCTTTCCATAATTCAAATGGTATCCTTTGGACAGCCTTGGTTAGAACTCGGTTTAATAGATACACAGCCATCTTTAGTGCTTCAGTCTATAAGAACTTAGGAAGATTGGAGTTGCTAAGCATACTCCATACCATGTCTAATAATGTTCAGTTTCTTCGTTCTGCAACACCATTCTGGTCTAGAGAACTAGGCAAAGTGTATTGGGCAACAATCCCATGTTCTTGAAAAACTTAGCAAAAGGACTAGATGCTTGTTCATTTTCAATATATCTACCATAATATTCTCCACCTCTATCTGATCTCACAATTTTAATTTACTTACCACATTGGTTCTCAACTTCAGCCTTAAAGACTTTGAAGGCATCCAATGCTTCATTTTTGTTATGAAACAAATATATATACATATATCGTGAGTAATCATCTATAAAGGAGATAAAGTATTTCTGATCATGTATGTCCATGTCTGGATAACATATATCAGTATGAATTATTTCTAATAAGTCTGAACTCCTATTAGCACCCTTTTAGATTTATTGGTCTGCTTTCCCGTAATATAGTCCACTCAAGTCTTAAAATTAGTAAAATCAAGAGTACTAAGTACCCCATCTTTAACTAATCTTTTCATTCTCTCTATGGAGATATGTCCTAATCTCCGATGCCATAATATAAAGGAGTCCTCATTAATATTACACCTCTTAATGCCAGTGTAAACATACATTGAACTTTGAGTATTATCATTTTGTAATAAAATACGATAAAGATCATCAAATAAAATACCATTCCTAACATAATCAGATTTATATAATAAATGAAATGATGTGTCTTTAAAATTAAATGAATACCCAAATGGTACGAGTTTGGAAACAAAAATTAAGTTTCGTGAGAAACTTGGTACATAAAAGGTCATTTCCAATTTTAAAACAAAACCACTACTTAAAGTTAAAATGCATGTTCCAATTGCCTCCACATGTGAGCCCATCTTATTTCCTGATAAGATGCTTTGCAAACTTCCCACTGGCTTCCTTAGGTTTTGCATACATTGCAAAGAGTTTGTAATATGGATTGTTGATCTAGAGTCAATCCACCGGGTGTTAATATTCACATTGAAATATTAGATTAATAACACACAAACGAGGTTAGTTTACCTTTCTTTTTAAGCCATTGTTGAAAATTTATACATTCCTTCTTCTTATGTCCCTTTCTTTTACAAATGAAACACGTTGCTTCTTTATTAATATCAGCTTGGGGTAGTATTTTACCTTTCCCTACTGATAAGCATTCTGATTGGCTTGATGTTTGTCAGTTTTGTTCTTCTCGTGAGTGGTTACTACCAATGCACTCTCACCCAATTCCATCACTAGCCTCTCTTCTTCTTGAACACATATGGTCATTAATTCATTTATTGACCATTTGTTCTTATGTGTATTGTATGAAATTTTAAAAAGATCATATTGAGGTGGAAGGGTGTTCAGAATATAGTGCACCAGGAAGGATTCTAACATATTAACCTCGAGTTTCTTAAGTTGAGCCGCAATATCTCGTATTTGCATTATGTGCTCACGCACACCTTTTATATTGGTGAGTCTAAGGGATGAGAATTTCATTATTAGGATACTTGCTAGTACCTTATCCGAAGTGACGAATTATTCATCGATAGCTTTTAGCAAATCTCGGACATTTTCATGCTGGTCAACAGAACCACGTATGCCAGCAGTTATCTTAGTTTTGATAAACATCACATTGAGCCGATTGGATCGCTCCCATCGCTCATATAACGCGATCTTAATTGGAGTACTGGTATTAGTGACTATAGGTGGTTCGTCTTTCCTAATAGCATAATCAATATCCATCCACCCTAAATGGAGGAGAACCCTCTCCTTCCATATCTTATAGTTATCACCACTAAGTTCGGGGATATCACATCGAATATCAGAGAAATTAATAGTTTGAGAAACTGCATAAAATCAAACATGCTTATGTCAAAATTTGAAGCTTAATAGATTAAATTACATGTTTTACCAATGTGAAAAATGCTAAAAAATATGAATCTCATGACATAAAAATTGCTTGTGGGCTAAATTCTTAATTCAAATAGTCTTTATGATAAAACTATCAAATTATATTCTAATTCATAATCCTTGTGGGTAAATTATGAAAATAATATGATATTTTATCCTGATTAATTATATTAAATATAATAAAAGATCCTGTGGGATAATAATTATTATATGAAATATAATCAGTCACAATATGATATCTAATTACTTATGTGATCCTTATTTTAATTTTATATATAATTTTAATTAATTAATGATGATGTAACTAATTCTTAATTAATTAAGATTATATGGATCACTAGACATTTTAAACATAAAAAATTGACTCATAAGCATAAATTTATATAACTAAATATGCATACATAATATAAGCATTTTACCGACTAAAAATGTTGAAAATGATATTTCCTTATGATTTTCAACAAAATATATCAAGAAGTTTAAAAAAAAAAACCAAAATCAAATTATTTTTATAGCATAAAAATGAAAACTCTTTCGAAAAAAGTTAATATACCAAATGTAATAAAATTCTTTGATACCAACTTGTGTTTCTAAATTATTATAATGGAAACACAATTAAAACTGACGTGGAAACAAAATAGCGTACCTCCAACCATTGTTCTCAAGAATTTCTATAGAAGTTTTTTCTTGAACTTTGACACTTCTTAGCTCATAACTCTCGCTTTAGATGGTGTAGGAAAGCATTTTTGCTTTAAAGAGATGATTGAGCTCAGGAACCAAAATCCTCATATATATATATATATATATATATATATATATATATATATATATATATATATATATATATATATATATATATATATATATATATGTTCTCCCATCGAGAACATTTATCATCACCAACTCATAATGTTCAAGAATTAATTCAAATTTGTAACGTTTAAACTATAATGAAAAACTTTAATGATATTAAATATTTAATTTAATAATAACGGTTTCATGGATAATGAATAAAAAACTAAAATAATTTAAATCATAATAAATAAAAAAATTTATGATAATAAATTATGAATCTTAATAAGAACGATTATATTATTATTAAATAAGATATTTAATAATAACGGTTACAAGATCACCATAGGAAGTCGATCTAATTTTCCTATTCTTGTTGTGTTTTTATGTCGTCGTATAATTTTAATCTCATATGAGAGGTTGGAATAATTGTTCGTTAGTATTTAGAACTAGATGGATCTACTGTCATGAATTCTCTATTAAATATTCTACACCAAACAGATCGAAATAAATCACATCAAGATGAGTATACTATTGACACCGAGTCGTGAACACAGCACTGCCTCACGTTTCTGGTCCGTAATATGCTACCTGGCCCATCTCTTGATTGTGCAAGAGACGGTCCAATTGAAGACACGTAACCTGGTGACGGCATCATAATGTCAAGAATTACATTAGTATTCTAAGAATTCCCGTTAAAAATACGTAACTATTCAAACATAAATACATATTTGAAAGAGAATGAGAGGTATCCGATCACCTCAGACTGCCCTCTTCCAATTTGAGACGATTTGGATGGAATATCCATCTGCCAAAACTACAACACGCAGAAATTAGATGGTTTCAAAGTCCAGCTTGTTAACGAACTTTTCTAATCGGTGTCGAGGCGTCAGCAAGACTCAGTCCGATTGCTGATCGCTGATGTTCAAGATCGTCCTTGTGACGAGACTTCTTCGGGTCGGATTGGGCTTAGGGTTGGCTCGGCATCTGATCCTTTTGCCAGGCTCCTGCACACATGCTTAGGTTAAAAGGAGAGGGGTTTTCTGACTTGATCTCTCCGAAGATTAAATTAGTACTATTTAGTTTAGAGGAGTTGAGCTTTTTGGAAAAACCTATCCTTTACCAATTAGGGAGGGTTGGTTTTTATGCTTGTGAGGATGTGTTTGTCGTATGCAGTCCATTAACTATGGCAGGCTTCTTGGGCGACCGACTTAAGCCTTCGTGCAAGCGCCGATCGACTTGCATGGATTAGCGTCGTGTGACATCGTCTTGAGCTTTTTGGATCAACTGTGCTGTGTGATGTTGTTTCGTGCAGAAGGGGCAATTGCCCATCTGAGTCCGAGGCTCCATATGTGTGTTGCATATCACATCAGACTTAAGATTTCACGTCTATACCGTCATGTCTATTTGACTATGAGCACGTGAGCAATATCTGAAAATGTGTCAGGTTACATTGTAGGATACTCGATATTTAACTGTAGCTGTCCTGGTTCTAACTCTAATTTAAATTATGGCGGCACAAATTGCCCCGATCGCTTATGTTGGTTAATGTCTTCTTAGCTGCTTCCTGGATTGCGTTTGGCAGTATCCTCGCTATCTTCTCGTTAAGCCTAAATCAAGATCGATGCATTTGGACAAGCATGAGTCGGTGATGGAATGCTGAATCTATTGCCTTTCGAATGCCAGATGCCTTTGGATCCATGAAAAACTGATTAGTTTAGCTAGGTTCATTTTGTAGCTGGAATTAGATCTATATGAACTATGCTTCCTCGATTGGAATGCCTGGCAGAACGGATCCTTGGTCATTAATCAGTGTATCGTGATACTCTGTAGGTCTTAATAATATTATTTAAGTTACGGTAGCATTTCTATTGAAGCGTAGGTGAGGGTGTTGTGGCTGCCAGCCTTTGCAAGAATGTTGTCACTCACATGGTAATGATCGATCGGGTTGCCTTCGTCAGTTGCTTTATTGAGGTTCCTGTGAGATTCTTTGAATCGAATTGGTGTGTCATATTCTTCGAGGTTATGGAAGCCACTGTTCGTTGTGAAGAAATTGCTAACGAAAAGATTGGTTTAATATATGCTGATGAGGTAATGATATCCAACTTTTACATGCTTTCATCTATATATATATATATATATATATATATATATATATATATATATATGCAACCTTTGAGGATGTTGAACACCATTCTTGATGCGTTACCGAAGTGGCTTCAACTTGAAGAAGCTCTTCACCATGATCCGGCTCCAGGTTTGGGAAAGAAGCTCAGTGCAACATTTGGACAAGCGCTTGTCTGGGTGAGCATTCCACTCGTGCGTAATGTCCTTCAAAATTTCCAGATTTGGCAGTCCACAACTTTATTTTTGTACGTTATGTTTGAATATAGCTTGTAACTTTCTTTGTTTGTCTTCGTATATATGGTCCCCATGTAATGAATTTCTGCAGATGACTACTGTTTCATAGTGCTATCACTGTGAAGATTAAGTAGTCAATAGCCGTGGACACGATCCGACCTATACATAGAGTTGGTTTTGTATGCCTCTCTAATAAAAGAACATAGAGAAATATGCATGGAGGAATCACTTGATGTTCTCGACATCAGTGTGACGGGGAGGCAGACGAAGCGGACACACCCGTGCGGGAGATAACTGGAGTGGACCATCAATTCCCAGAGCATTCTCTTGTACACCCGGGGGTGGATGAGTTGCGAGAGAGAGAGAGAGAGAGAGAGAGCAATCGAATTAGGAAACATACAAAGATCATTAGCACAAATAGAAAGGTCTTCCTAATCAAAATCTCTTATGCACAAACTTGATTTCCTGTTTTAAACAGGGAATTAAGTCAATGTATTAAAAAACGAGATAATTTCCCCATAATTCAATTAAAATATATTAAGATTGATATATATTTATTTATATTTGGATAGGACAATTACGCAAAACGGTTATACAGTGATCACAGCCATCTAAAACGTATGGTCCTATTTTTTCTATGAAACATATAAGGGCGAGGATCTTTCGTGGTGTAGATGTCATGCCAGCCGTGCATGACCTCCACATCTTCGTTACCGTGGTCGAATGGTACGAGAATCACGTTGAGATCCTCGAAACCCTCCACCACTCGTTCGGTGTCATGCCATGCAACCTAGAGCTCGCGAAGCCCGAGGGCGTACGCATAAGCGACGTTGGAGACCGCTATGAGCGTAGCCCATCCAGTTGGAGTCCTTGAAGATTATTATAAACGTTCATAGGGCGTGGATGTACTCGGCCGCGTAGTAGTTGACAGTGCATGGGAAGGACACCTTGTCACTCATGTCGTAGCGACAGCGGCCGTGGTACTTGGAGTGATCGTCGTTGACGAATGAGTCGTCGGAAACCTGAAACATGTCACCGCACTTGAGGAGGAGGTCAAAGGAGGGAGCCGTGGAGAGGAGTCAAGACGGCCGGACCAGTGATCGCCGCGCATGATGGGTTTCCAGTGACGTAAGACACGCATTTAAAGAACGGGTTATCGTAGGCATGCATATAAAGGGTAATCATAGGGATTCATTTAAAGAGGCCCAATGGTCCTCGTGTGTTGATGCAAGTGAAAATGCCTTGGGATTTCTTTTTGGTCTGATATGATAGGCCGTCTTGTTTTCTTGAGATGCTCGTTCGATTATGGTCGGAGTAGGCACATGAATTTGTTTTATATTAGAATATTAAATTGAACTTTATCTAATCTTTATGAGTTGAAATCAAAGATTTGGTTGGATCGACTCGATTTAAGAAGAAAAAAGAAATGAAGGTAGAAGTTTTATAAGTTATTGTGTTTAATAAAAAATTTTAGTTTTGAATCGACTCCCTTCTACATTTATAATCTATGCTTCGTGAAATCCCATCATATTTTAAAGAAAATATCCAAAATGTGATATGTGAAACATTGACTAGATTGTATAAACCATGATATGACAAATTTATATTTATTGATCGGATAAAGCAAGCGCACATACACACAACGACTGAGACAATGATCACAACCAAGAAGTTGTCCGATTTATGGCGTAGAGGAGGCTTCGGACTACTTATTACGACGCGCACACACGGAGCACATTACACCAAGTGACAAGACGACGACGACGACGACGACGCGCGTGCATGCATGCACACAGCAATTATTGATTATAATAGCATGCGGTGGAGCTGGCGGGCATCGGCCACATGCGTGCATGCCTCGACCAGATGAGCTGCAGCTCCATCGTCATGCGACGATTGACCCTTCAACTACGACTCGAGCGGTAATTCATACCACTGCCCGTCCTCGCCACGCACCATTCTTCTCGGCCCACCACGACTGCAGCACCGGGTTTATACTTATTGGGTCCGGTCTACGTAAGTCCAAATCTAATTTATCAATAATTAAAAACAATAAGAGACGTGAGGGCAGAGAAAAAGGAGAGAGAATTTTTTTTTTTTTGAGTTTTCTAGATGATCAGGGGTCAAACTTTATCAGTTTTAACCCAAATTATATGTGAAAATTTTTTACAGTATATTCTACAATCCTAACGATGTTGATAATCAAATTATCATTATTGGTGATAGTGGAAGTTTGAGGTGGATTACGGTCCCGTAATTTTTCCCATATTGAGTTTTTCACGATAAAAATTTGGTTTCATTGTGTGATTGATTTATTGATATACTATTTATGTTGTTCTAGTTTATATGTGCGTTTGATATCAAGTTGGTATTTTGATGAGGAACCCATTTTGATACATAAAGAGAGAAAAAAATTATTTCGTTTTAACAAGTTTTTCCCAACAAGTGGTATCAAAGCAATATGTTATTTGGTGCTAGTTTTTTTTCTTGTGTGATTGAAATGGAGTCAGATGATATTATTAAATTGAACTCATCAAATTATTCCACTTAGAGGTGTATGATGGAAGATTTACTTTATTACAAAGATTTGTATAAGTTCATCAAGGTTAAAGATAAACTTTCTACTATGTACGATGAAGAATGAGAGGTTCAACATAGAAAAACTATTGCTTATATTAGAAGATGGATGTACATAAATTTGCATAAGTATATTTCTGATGAAACCAGAGCTGATATTATTTGGCAAAGATTAGAAAACCTCTTTGCGAAAAAGATAGTGGGAAATAGAATTTCTCTCCTTAGAAGATTTGTAGATTTGAAGTATAAAGATGATGGTAACATTATAGAGCACATAAGCCTATTTCAAAGTCTTGTAAACAAACTAATTTTTATGAAAATGAATATAGATGATAAGATGCAAAGATTATTACTTCTCAGCTCTTTACCAAAAAGTTAGAAATCATATGTGGTGACAATTTGTAACTCCACGACAAAGGGGACTCTAACTATAAATATGGTTAAAGATAGTTTCCTAAATGAAGATACCAGAAAGAAAAAATGGGGTGAATTTTTCTCTGGTACATTTGTTACTAAAAAACAAGAAACACATGAAAGAAGTCATAGCAAAAATCCACATGGTTATAAAGGAAGATCCAAGTCTAGAAGAGATATCAAATGTTTCCACTGTAATAGACCAAGTTACATGAAGAAATAGTGTAGGTTTTGGAAGCGAGAACAGAATGAAAAGAAGAAAAATGAGAAAGAGACTAATAAAGTTGCTGCTAAAGGTGATATCATTATTGTTTATGATGACAGTTGTGTCAGTCTTGTATCACAGGATAGTAATTGTATAATTGACTCTGGTATTTCATTTCATATTACTTCTCTTGGTGATTTCTTCGGATCTTACACTGCTAGTGATTTTGGTAATGTCAGAATGGGAAACAATGGTACATCGAAGATTGTGGATATTAAAGATATTTGCTTGGAGACCAGTATTGGAAGCAAATTAATACTCAAAGATGTTAAGCATGTTCCAGATATTCGTCTTAACTTGATATCTATAGGAAGACTTTATGACGAGAGATTTACACATTATTTTGGTGAAAGCAAATGAAAACTCACTAAAGGTTCTCTAATTATGGCAAGAGGAAAGAAGCTTAACTCTTTTTATATCATGAAAGCTAAGCTACATAAAGAAGAGATTAATGCAATTTAAAATGGTGAAAGTATAGATCTTTGGCACAAGAGGCTTAGTCATATCAATGAGAAGGGACTTCAAACTCTTGTTAGAAAGCAGTTCTTACCAGAGTTGCAAGATACATCTCTTAAATCTTATGATCATTGCTTAGTTAGAAAAACTCATAGAGTTGCCTTTCATACATATCCATCAACTAGAAGATCATATATTATTGATTTAGTTCATATTGATATTTATACTATGCAAACTAGAACTCTCGGATGTGCTCTTTATTTTGTTACTTATATTGATGACCATTCTAGAAATGTTTAGGCTTTTACTTTAAAATCTAAAGACTAGGTACTCGATGTTTTCAAAAAATTTCATGTCACTATTGAATGAGAAACTAGCAGAAAGCTAAAGTGTGTTCGAGCAGATAATGGTGGCGAGGATAAGGGTCCTTTTGAGAATTATTATAGGTTTCATGGTATCAGGCTTTAAAAAACAGTTCCTAAAACTCCTCAACAGAATGGTGTGGCAGAAAAATAAAACCATTGAAGAAAGAATTAGGTGCATGCTTTCCCACACCAAGTTACCTAAGTAATTTTGGGGGGAGGCTATGAGAACTATAATTGATCAGATAAATTTTTCTCCATCAGTTCCTCTAAAAGGTAATGGTATAGAGAGAATATAGAAAGAAAAAGATATATCTCATAATCATTTGAGAGTCTTTGGGTGTAAGAAATTTGTTCATATTCCCAAAGATGAAAGGTCCAAGCTTGATAATAAAGCAAAAGCATGTATCTTCTTAGGATATGATCATGAAGAGTTTGGGTACAGATTATGGGATCCAATGAATAAGAAGATTATTAGAAGTAGTGATGTTGTGTTTCTTGAAGGCCAATTGTTTAATGATAATGATAATATTGAGAAGTCAAAAACCTATGTTTATATACCTTGGAGTTCGGGTCCAATTCCTTCACCTATAGTTCATGATGATTATGGGAGAGATGAACAAGAAGATCATGGTGAGAATGCAAGTGGTGATACTCTAACAGTTGATTATGTTAAACCAACTGAACAAGCATCTCCACTACCAGTTGAGATTCTATTGAGAAGATCCACAAGAGAGTGACAACCATCTACCAAATATCCTTCACATGAGTATGTTATGCTTACTAACGGGGGAGAGCCAAAAACTTACCAAGAAGCTATTCTACATGAGCGTAAGTATGAGTGGGTTAAAGCCATGCAAGAAGAGATGAGATCCTTGCTTGAGAACCATACCTATGACTTGGTAAAGTTGCGTAAAGAGAAGAAAGCTCTCAAGAATAAATGGGTTTACAAATTAAAGACTGAAAATAATAGCTCACAATAAAAATACAAGGCACGACTAGTTGTGAAAGGATTCAATAAGAAGAAAGGTATTGACTTTAAAGAAATATTTCTCCTATGATGAAAATGTCCTTTATCTGAGTTGTTCTTGGTTTGGCTGCCCGCTTGAATTTAGAAGTTGAGCAACTTGATGTGAAAATAATATTTCTTTATAGTAACTTAGAAGAAGAAATTTATATGGAGCAACCAGGAAAAGCTTATATAGACTTAAACATGCACCTAGACAATGGTACAAGAAGTTTGATTCCTTTATAATCAGTCAAGGATATAATAGAACCATATCTGATCATTGAATATTTATGAAAAAATTTTCAGATGATGATTTCATTATTCTTGTGCTATATGTTGATGATATGCTGATTATTGGCCATGATGCTAGTAAAATTGAAAAATTTTAAAGAAAGCTAAGTAAGTCTTTTGCCATGAAAGTCTTGGGATCGGTGAAACAAATACTTGACATGAAAATTCTTCGTGATAGGAAGAAAAGGAAGATTTGGTTATCTTAGGAGACTTACATTGAAAAGGTTTTTGAAATATTCAATATGAGTAAAGTCAAAGCAGTTTGTTCTCTACTTGTAGGTTATTTCAAGCTTAGTTCGAAACAATCTCCTACGAGTGAGAAAGAAAAAGAAGAAATATCTAGAGTGTCTTACTCATCTGCAGTAGGCAGTTTGATGTATGCTATGGCTTGTACTAGGCCAGATATAGCTCATACAGTTGGAGTTGTTAGTCGATTTTTCTCTAATCTTGGAAAGGAACATTAGGCAGTAGTGAAATGAATATTAAGATATCTAAGAGGTACTTCCAGGTTTTGTTTATGTTTTGGCAGTGATGAACTTATGTTAGAATGGTACACAGATGCATACATGGTAGGTGATACTTATTCCAAGAAGTCCACTTCGGGATTCTTGATGACATTTGCAGTGGGGGTAGTCTCTTGGCAGTCTAAGCTACAGAATTGTTTTGTTATATCAACCACAGAAGCAGAATATATAGCAATTATTGAAGCTTATAAGGAAACTTTGTGGATGAAAAAGTTCCTACAGGAATTAGGCTTGAAACAGGAAGGATATACTGTTTACTTTGATAGTCAGAATGTCATTCACCTCTCCAAGAATTCAATATACTATTGTAGATTCAAGCATATTGATGTGAGATATCACTGGATTCATGATGTGCTTGAGATGAAAGAATTAAGTTAGAAAAGGTGCATACTAATGAGAATGGATCAGATATATTGATAAAGTCTTTACCTAAGGAGAAGCTTGAAGCATATAGGTGAAGAGTAGGCTTAGTACAACCCACCATATGAGCTAGAGAGGGAAAATTATTGGGTCTAACCTATATATGGGCTTGGACTAATAATTTGAGTTGTAAGCCCAAATCTAATTTATCAATAATTAA
Organism: Musa acuminata AAA Group; assembly: GCF_036884655.1. Taxonomy (NCBI): domain Eukaryota; kingdom Viridiplantae; phylum Streptophyta; class Magnoliopsida; order Zingiberales; family Musaceae; genus Musa; species Musa acuminata. Next base: position 40,110,533 of record NC_088357.1, read on the forward strand.
AAAGAAAAAATAAAAAAGAAAAAGGAGGAGACATGAGGGCAGAGAAAGGGAGAGAGTGTGCAGCGAGCGGTGGCGGTGCACGGGGAAAGAAAGAACAAAAAGAAAGAGGAGAGAGAAAAAAAATAGGATTTTGAGTTTTTTTGTTTGACGATCGGGGGTCAAACTTTATTAGTTTTGGCCCAAATTATATGTGAAAAATCCCTCTCGGATGTACTTTCCTATTATACCCACTTTGTGAGATCTAGAATTTTTCTTTTGATGAGATCCATCTATTTCCATTTTCATAGAACCCCAGAAGAATCCAAGGTAGAATTGGCCTCAATCCAACTCAATGGAGATGCAATCCAGTGGTATGATTGGTATGAAACTTTCTACGAAGTTCCTTCGTGGGAGCAGTTCAAAAGAGGGCTTCTTGTTCGCTTTGGCCTATCTGAATATGAGAATGTTGATTGCCAGCTCACTAAAATTCGTCAGACTTCTACAGTGTTAGAATATCATAGTAGGTTTGAAAGATTATCAAATCAAACTAGAGATTGGTCGGACCGACAACTTCTGAATACATTTATTAAAGGGCTTATTCCAGAGATCCGGTGTGAAGTTAAGGCTCGTCAATCCCGCACTATGATAGCTATGATCTCATTTGCACATCTACATGAGAAAAAAATTAGCAAGGAAAGATCAACAAGGGGTTTATACTATGATGAAAAATGGAGTGTGGAGCACCGATGTAAACAAGGGTAATTTCTGGTGATTGAACCAATTGGAGAGGAGCGAAAAGCTAAGAATGTAAACTCCAATCATAAAGGTATAAATTCTAATGAAGATGTTGAACCTACCATACATACAATGCATACATTAGCCGACTATTCTAACCCGTAGACTATGAAAGTTGGCAGAACTCTGGAGCATAAGCCTATTATAGTTTTGATTGATACTAGTAACACTAACAATTTTATGGACAGTGAGACTGTTGACCGATTGGCCCACCACATTGAAGACTATGACAGATTCGAAGTAAAGATCGTTGATGGATGGATTTTCACTTGTGATAGCAAAGGTTCAAAGATAAAATTGATTATACATGGCCAGAAGTTTCTTGCAATGATTACTACACTGAAAGACCGACCTGTTGCTTACACTATCAAAAAGTGGAGACCATACTTGATCAATGAGTTGTGATGCGTTGCAGATAGACTATGACTAAAGTGCTGAAAGAGAAGCTCCCCGAGATTGATGCTACTCAGCCTTGAGGACAAGACTAATTTGAAGAGGGAGGAATTGTTAGAACCCTTTTTTTAAGCTTTTAAATAATATTTATCGAGTCTATTTAGTTTAGTTGTTTATTGAGTCGGTTTGGTTCAGTTAGAATCAAGTAGAGGTTTATTTAATATTTATTTATTATTAGAGTTCAAGTCCTGATGGACTTTAAGTGGAACTCTATAAATAGTGATGTAACTCTTTCTTTTGAGAAGGAATTAATCAATTAATGAAATATTATTCCACTCAGTGGACAAACCCTAGGAGGTCGATCCCCTCGAAGTGATCAAGGAGGGCCGATCCCCTCGAAGCGATCATTATCATTCCCTTTTCTCCCCTTTCTTCCATAATAAGACCTTAGGGTCTTATCATTTGGTATCAGAGCGACGATAAGACTTTAGGGTCTTATCAATTGGTATCAGGACTCCTACTCAAGACTCCTAATAGGACTCCTACTCAAGACTCCTATTCCTTTATAACTCCTAATTTTTCTTTAAGAAATAACCTCCAAACCCTAGCCGGCCTATTCACCTCTTTAATAGGGGTCGACTTAGGTAGATTTTACATAAATACCCCTCTCAATTAGGACTCTCCTAGCTAGAGTCCTAACAGTAAGTCGTCCCGACGTTTTTCAAGCCAAAAGGCATCACTTTGTAGCAATACACTCCTTTGTCGGTGATGAAGGCAGTGTTCTCCTAGTCTTGCAGTGCCATCTGGATCTGGTTATAGCCCAAGAATACATCCATAAATGTAAGGAGTTCGTAGCTTACGATGGCATCGACCAACCGGTCTATTCTTGGGAGTGGATAGCACTCTTTGGGGCATGCCCGGTTGAGATCGATGTAGTCAACACACCATCCAGCTTCTATTGGGTTTCTTTACGAGGACTACATTCGATAGCCACCGGGGTGTATTTCACCTCGGTTATAAATCCTACCTCTTTGAGGCAGTCGACCTTGTCGTTGATCGCCTTCTACCGGTTGGGAGCGAATTTCCTTGGCTTTTGCTTCACCGGCCTAGCCTTGGGGTCAATGTTGAGCTGGTGCTAGGTCACCCCTAGATCGATCCCGGGCATCTCCTTGGAGGACCATGCTGTTGAATCTCGGATTTTGATGATGAAGTCAATTGTCATTTGTTGTCTAATCTATGTGTTGAGATAAGTGTGCAGGATTAACTACGATGAAAGATAGACAAGCAGCAGGAGTTGCGCCGGAGTCAAGTTCATGATCACGTTGGGAGTTCGAGAGTTCGACGGAAGTACGGACGGTCGTCGGAGGTTCTGCGGGAACAGATCCGAGAAGTCCAGAAGCTTGCCAAGCGAAGCTCGTCGGAACTCGCCAAGTGGATCGTCGCAAAGTCCAGGAGTTTGCCGGAAGTCCGCAGAAGCATCACCGAGGGTTCATCGGATGATCGACGGAAGTTCGCCGGAAACTCGCCGGAAAAAGCAATTGACGTACCGAAGCAAAGCTGCAGAAATTGTCTTAGATTTAATCGTAGTTAGCACGGTGATTAAGTTAGAAATGGGAGGTGATCCCATTAGCTTAATCCTGGGGCAATTGGGCCCCTGAAGAACTCAAGTTGGGTCGAATGGTTCAACCCATTCGAACCCAAGAAGCTGTGGGAGGTGCAACCGCCCAGGCAGGGAGGTGCCACCGCCCAGGCTAAGTCTCCCAGCGAGACTGGGAGGTGCAACCGCTCCAGCCAGGCGGTGCAACCGCCCAGGGCTCAGTCTCCAAGCGAGACTGGGCGGTGCAACCTCCTCTGTCAAGCGGTAGCACCGCCTGAGCTCAAGTTTCGAGCTCTGCCTGGTGATGCAATCACCGAGCTCAGTCTTCGAGCTCTGGAAGAGAAGTACGACCTCTCTGGCCAGGAGATGCACAGCCTAAGCTCAGTCTTCGAGCTCTGGCAGAGAGGTGCAACCACCTCTGGCAGAGAGGTGCAATCACCTCTGGCAGAAAGGGGCGATCACCTCTGGCAGAGAAGAGAAACTTCTCTGGTCAGGAGATGCACCGCTTGAGCTCAGTCTTCGAGCTCTGGCAGGAAGGTGCAACCACCCCTGACAGAGAAGGTGCAACCGTCTGAGCTCAGTCTTCGAGCTCTGCCAGGCGGTGCCACCTCTCCAGTCGAGAGGTGCAACCGCCTGAGCTCAGACTTCGAGCTCTGCCAGGCGGTGCCACCTCTCCAGTCAAGAGGTGCAACCGCCTGATCCCGGAATTTCGGGATTTGATCGTTTTGAGCTCGAAATTTGAATTGGGTTGGGGCCTATAAATACCCCACCCATTCAGCACTGAAAAGAAATAGACCAACACCGAAATCTTGATCTTTTCTGTGATTCTAAGAGCTCAAAAGTGTTGTAAAGCCTTTAAGTCTCCTCCTTCTGTTCTTCAAGTTTTCAGTTGTAAAGTGAGGAGAGAAAGGTCTGTAAAGGTTGTCTCCTGAGCCTGTTAAAAGGAGAGAAACTGTAAAAGGGCAGTTTGGCCTTCACCCATTGAAGGAAGGCCCCTAGTTGACGTCAGCAACCTCGTCGGTGGAGGAAGCCAAAAGTGGAGTAGGTCAAGGCTGACCGAACCACTCTAAATCTCTGGTTTGCGTTTATTTTTGAGCACTTTATCATTACTGCAAACCTCCTCCATTACTACTGCACTCTGCGCTTTCACGAACAAGTTCTAAGTGCTGTTCTTCCGAATCTGCATTCAGACGTAAATTCGTATTTTCGTACATTACAGTTTACGTTTACGTTTGATTCTGCAGAACTGTCTTCCGTGCTTTTACGAAAGAGTTTCCTTGCAGTTTACACTTACATTTTGATCCTATTGATAACTGCAAACTGTCCTCTACAATTTTACGAACGAATTTCAACATTTAGACGTAAAACTGCATTTAGACGTAAATCGGCTTTCCTCTCACAATCATCAGTTCTCAGTTCACGTTTACGTCTTGATTTCAACTGCATACTGCCTTCTGCGAGTATACAAACGAGTTTCAAAGTTTAGACGTAAATCTGCGTCTAGACGTAAAACAGCGTTTAGACGTAAATCTGAGTTTAGACGTAAATATGCGTTTAGACGTAAAACTGCGTTTAGACGTAAATCTGCGTTTAGATGTAAAACTGCGTTTAGACGTAAATCTGAGTTTAGACGTAAACTGCGCTTAGACGTAAAACTGCGCTTAGACGCAAACTGTGTTTAGACGCAAACTGCGCTTAGACGCAAACTGTGTTTAGACGCAAACTGCGCTTAGACGCAATCTGCGCTTAGACGCAAACTGCACTTAGATACAAACTGAGAATTAGCTTTTGCATCATAATAGTTTTTTTATTGAACGAACGCAGCTTTTGGTTTTTAATCGCTGTAAGATTTCCGCTGCACTAATTCACCCCCCCCCTCTTAGTGCTCTCGATCCTAACAATTGGTATCAGAGCCCGGTTAACTCTCAAAAGGATTAAAACCCAAGAGAGATGGCTTACGCCGGAAACCAAGAGGGCCATTCTATTACACGTCCACCCATGTTTAATGGGACGGACTACACCTACTGGAAAACCCGAATGAGGATCTTTCTTATTTCTATGGATTTTGAATTATGGAATCTTGTCGAGAATGGTTTTTCAAAGTCTTCTCTTCCAATGATCGATTGGAATGATTTGGAGAAGAAGGCTTTCGCTCTAAATGCAAAGGCTATGAATGCCTTATTTTGTGCACTCGATAAAAACGAGTTTAACCGTGTTTCAACTTGTGAAACTGCATTTGATATTTGGCACACACTCGAAGTGACCCATGAGGGCACAAGTAGAGTAAAAGAGTCAAAAATCAATTTGCTGTTACACTCTTTCGAACTCTTTCGGATGAAACCGAGTGAAACCATTGGCGACATGTTTACCCGTTTCACGGATGTCGTCAACGGTCTAAAAGGACTCAGAAAGAGCTTTTCGGATTTTGAGCTTGTTAATAAGATACTAAGATCCCTTCCTAAGAGTTGGGATCCTAAAGTCACCGCTATTCAAGAGGCAAAAGATCTGCGAAATTTCCCTCTTGAAGAACTAATCGGGTCACTAATGACCTATGAAATGACTTGTAAAGCTCATGAAGAGCAAGAAGACATCCTTCCAAAGAACAGGAAGGATATGGCACTCAAAACGTCAGAATGCCACTTGAGAGAAAACTCAAGTGATGAGGACTGTGATGATGACTTGGCACTTCTAACAAGAAAGTTTAAAAAGTTCTTTAAAAGAAACAAGTTTAAGAATGATGCAAAAAATAAACTTGAACCCAAAAAGGACCAAGTGATCTGCTATGAATGCAAAAAGCCGGGACACTACAAAAGTGATTGTCCCCAAGTCAAGAAAAGAACAACAAAGAAGAAGGCGCTCCAAGCAACATGGGATGATTCGAGCGCATCTGAGGAAGAGGAGTCCAACACCGAGCAAGTTGCTCATTACGCCTTAATGGCCATCGAAGACGAGGTAACAAATTCAATAGATGCTGATTTATCTTTCGATGAATTATTAAATGCTTTCAATGACTTATTTGACGAATGCAAGAGTATAAGTAGAAAATATAAATTGCTGAAAAAGATGCATGATAGTCTTACTTGTGAGTTTGATAAGTTAAAAGTCGAACATCATGATAGTTTAAATTCATGTATCAAATGTCATGATTTAGAAACTATGCAAAAAGAAAACCTGCTACTCAAGGACACCTTGAAGAAATTCGAGGTTGGTAGCAAGTCATTAAACATGATCCTTGCAAACAAGGGTCACATTCCAAAAAGGAGCGGGATTGGATTTGTGAGAAATCCTCACCAAAATCCAACCACCTTCATAAAAGGCTCCATCTTACATGTTCAACACCAAACCAAGTGCAACTTTTGTTGCAAATCTGGACACAAGACACATTGTTGTCCATTCAAGAAAATAAGTCCAAACAAATTAATTTGGGTTCCTAAAGGAACCATGATAAACTCTATGCAACATGATAGAAAATGTAGATCTATTTATGAGGCACCCAAAAGCAAATGGGTACCTAAACATCATCCTTTCTTGTAGAAAACTAAACAATCGCAAGCTAGGAGCAAGAAATGGTACCTTGATAGTGGATGCTCAAGGCATATGACCGGAGATCCATCTCAATTCTCTAAGCTCACTAGCATAGACGAAGGATATGTCACCTTCGGAGACAACAACAAGGGTAAAATCATTGGCAAAGGAACCATAGGTAACAAATCCAACCTCTCTATTGAAGATGTTTTACTAGTTGATGGTTTAAAACATAACCTCTTGAGCATTAGTCAATTATGTGATAAAGGATATATTATAAGATTTGAATCTAATGCTTGCATCATTGAAAAACCACACAAAAATATATCTATGATTGCATTAAAACAAAACAACGTATACACTATTGACATCAATGACTTATGTGATGAAATGTGCCTTGCCGTTATGAATGAGGATGCTTGGCTATGGCATAGAAGATTAGGTCATGCTAGCATGAAACTAATCACTCAAGTATCATCTAGAGAACTTGTAAGAGGAATTCCTCATATCAAGTTCATCAAAGATAATGTATGTGATGCTTGCCAATTAGGTAAGCAAATTAAGGGTAGCTTCAAAGCTAAGAATCAAATAAGCACCTCTAGGCCCTTACAATTGATCCATATGGACTTGTTCGGACCAATCTCTACATCGAGTCTAGGAGGTAGCAAATACGCCTTTGTCATTATTGATGACTATAGCAGATATACATGGACCTACTTCTTAAAACAGAAAAATGAATGCTTTAGATATTTTACCAAGTTTTGTAAACTTGTTCAAAATGAAAAGGGATCTATGATTTCGTCAATTAGAAGTGATCATGGTGGAGAATTTCAAAATCATGACTTCCAAGAATTCTGTGAACTCAACGGATATAACCATAATTTCTCTACTCCAAGAAATCCTCAACAAAATGGGGTAGTAGAAAGAAAAAATCAAAATTTACAAGAAATGACAAGAACAATGTTGAATGAACATAGCCTACCCAAATATTTTTGGGCCGAAGCTGTAAACACTGCATGCTATATTTTAAATAGAGTCCTAGTAAGACCCTTACTCACCAAAACTCCTTATGAGTTATGGAATAACAAAAAACCCAATGTCTCATATTTCAAAGTCTTTGGGTGTAAGTGTTTTATCTTGAATGAAAAGGATAACTTAGGAAAATTCGATGCTAAATCTGATGAAGGAATCTTTCTTGGTTATTCTTCGGTTTCTAAAGCTTTTCGCATCTTCAATAAAAGAACCTTAATTATTGAAGAATCCATCCATGTTGTTTTCAATGAGATTTCAGAAATTAAGAAAAATGATCTTGATGATGATTTTGATTCCTTGAATTTAAACGAAACCCCGTCTCCAACTAGCAACTTGGATGCATCCACTTCCGAAACATCCTTACCCAAGGATTGGAAGTATATAGATGCTCATCCTAAGGAGCTAATCCTAGGAGACACATCAAAGGGGGTTCAAACACGATCTTCTTTTAAAAACTTTTGTGCCAACGCCGCCTTTCTCTCCCAAATTGAACCCAAATGTGTTGATGAAGCCATGAAAGATGATTCATGGATTATCGCAATGCAAGATGAATTAAATCAATTTGAGAGAAATGAGGTGTGGACGCTTGTTCCTAGGCCAAATGACCATTTAGTTATTGGTACTAAATGGGTCTTTAGAAACAAGCAAGATGAAAATGGTATCGTGGTTAGAAACAAGGCTAGATTAGTGGCCAAAGGTTTCAACCAAGAAGAAGGTATCGATTACGAAGAAACCTTCGCACCTGTGGCTCGATTGGAAGCCATAAGGATGCTCCTTGCCTACGCCAGTTGCAATAATTTTAAGTTATTTCAAATGGATGTTAAAAGCGCTTTTCTAAATGGTTTCATTTCCGAAGAAGTTTATGTTGAACAACCCCCTGGATTTGAAAATAATGGCTACCCTAATCATGTGTTTAGACTAACTAAAGCTCTCTATGGTTTAAAACAAGCCCCAAGGGCTTGGTATGAGAGACTTAGTTCTTTTCTCATTGAAAATAATTTCATAAAAGGCAAGGTTGATACTACATTGTTTATCAAGAATTTTGAAAATAATTTTCTCATTGTTCAGATTTATGTTGATGATATCATCTTTGGCTCTACAAATGAATCTCTTTGTGAATCGTTTGGTAAAACTATGAGTCTTGAATTCGAAATGAGCTTAATGGGAGAATTAACATTCTTCTTAGGTTTACAAATCAAACAACTAAGCAATGGCATCTTTATTAGTCAAACTAAATATGCCATGAATTTATTAAAAAGGTTTAACATGAACAACTCAAAGGCCAGTAACACTCCTATGAGCACCTCCACTAAATTAGAAATTGATGAAAGTGGAGAAAGCTTTGATCAAAAAACTTATAGGGGTATGATAGGAAGTTTACTTTACCTCACTGCAACCAGACCAGACATCATGTTCAGTGTAGGACTTTGTGCTAGATTTCAATCAAACCCTAAGATGTCTCATCTCAAAGCAGTTAAAAGAATATTTAGATATCTTAATGGTACCACAAATCTAGGATTATGGTACCCAAAATCAGAAAATTTTGAGTTAATTGCTTATGCTGATGCTGACTTTGCTGGGTGTAGATTAGATAGAAAAAGCACATCAGGATCATGTCAATTTTTAGGACATGCCCTTGTTTCCTGGTCATCAAAGAAACAAAACTCAGTTGCACTATCAACAACCGAAGCTGAATATATTGCAGCAAGTGCATGCTGTGCACAAGTTGTATGGATGAAAAATACCTTAGAAGATTATAAAGTTCATCTCAAAAATATTCCAATTAAATGTGATAACACAAGTGCAATATGCTTAACGAAAAATCCTATACAACACTCAAGAACAAAACATATTGATATTAGACATCACTTTATACGAGATCATGTCACCAATCATGACGTAACCATAGAATTCATTGATACTAAACATCAACTAGCTGACATTTTTACAAAACCTCTAAGTGAAGAACAATTTGATTTCATTAGAAGAGAGTTAGGAATGCTCATGTGTCCGAATAAATAAACTTGTTAGAATTATTTTTCGGACTATATTGAATGATCAGATCACATGAATGCCATTTTCTATGATTATATCTGTAACAAAATCTTGTCCAAATGCATCTTAGTTGTTCGAATGCTATAAAACAGATTTATTCGTACACTTTCATGAAAAATGAGTTTTTTGAAATAAATCTGATAAAGTGATTCCTGAATATGTATGTCATTCTGTAATATCTTTATGGGTAAAATGAATTATAACAAAAGGGGGAAGAAGTTTTCAAAGCAATCTATGTAAAATCCCTCTATAAGCTTTCGTCTAAATTGGTCTTCCTTGTATAACAATGCTTTTTGTTGATGACAAAGGGGGAGAAATATATGAATTGATAAACACTGTGATTAGAAATACCTTGAGTGATGCTATAAATAATGTTTGCACAATGCCATCCTTGCATCACCAAGAGATATATGAAACATGTGCTATAGTTTACATTATGTCTTGAGTTGATATCCTATTTTGTGAAGTAAATGCAAACTTGCTAGAATGATAATATGTGTGCATCATGTAATAGTCCTTCGAGCTTTAAATGATAATGTTCAATTACATGATGAATAGTCACAAACACTATCATACAAACTTGATGATGAATGTCAAGCTTTGACATCATCCTTGAAGAGATACATCATGATAGGTATCATGATGGGAGTATTGATAAGTTTAACTGATCTAACTTATCAATACGTCACTTGAATTCTTAGGTCTTGAATTCAAGGTTGACTTATCTCAACTATGGCATATAGACAGGGGGAGTTAAGGATAACTCCATTATCAATTGATTGTCATCATCAAAAAGGGGGAGATTGTTGAATCTCGGATTTTGATGATGAAGTCAATTGTCATTTGTTGTCTAATCTATGTGTTGAGATAAGTGTGCAGGATTAACTACGATGAAAGATAGACAAGCAGCAGGAGTTGCGCCGGAGTCAAGTTCATGATCACGTTGGGAGTTCGAGAGTTCGACGGAAGTACGGACGGTCGTCGGAGGTTCTGCGGGAACAGATCCGAGAAGTCCAGAAGCTTGCCAAGCGAAGCTCGTCGGAACTCGCCAAGTGGATCGTCGCAAAGTCCAGGAGTTTGCCGGAAGTCCGCAGAAGCATCACCGAGGGTTCATCGGATGATCGACGGAAGTTCGCCGGAAACTCGCCGGAAAAAGCAATTGACGTACCGAAGCAAAGCTGCAGAAATTGTCTTAGATTTAATCGTAGTTAGCACGGTGATTAAGTTAGAAATGGGAGGTGATCCCATTAGCTTAATCCTGGGGCAATTGGGCCCCTGAAGAACTCAAGTTGGGTCGAATGGTTCAACCCATTCGAACCCAAGAAGCTGTGGGAGGTGCAACCGCCCAGGCAGGGAGGTGCCACCGCCCAGGCTAAGTCTCCCAGCGAGACTGGGAGGTGCAACCGCTCCAGCCAGGCGGTGCAACCGCCCAGGGCTCAGTCTCCAAGCGAGACTGGGCGGTGCAACCTCCTCTGTCAAGCGGTAGCACCGCCTGAGCTCAAGTTTCGAGCTCTGCCTGGTGATGCAATCACCGAGCTCAGTCTTCGAGCTCTGGAAGAGAAGTACGACCTCTCTGGCCAGGAGATGCACAGCCTAAGCTCAGTCTTCGAGCTCTGGCAGAGAGGTGCAACCACCTCTGGCAGAGAGGTGCAACCACCTCTGGCAGAAAGGGGCGATCACCTCTGGCAGAGAAGAGAAACTTCTCTGGTCAGGAGATGCACCGCCTGAGCTCGGTCTTCGAGCTCTGGCAGGAAGGTGCAACCACCCCTGACAGAGAAGGTGCAACCGTTTGAGCTCAGTCTTCGAGCTCTGCCAGGCGGTGCCACCTCTCCAGTCGAGAGGTGCAACCGCCTGAGCTCAGACTTCGAGCTCTGCCAGGCGGTGCCACCTCTCCAGTCAAGAGGTGCAACCGCCTGATCCCGGAATTTCGGGATTTGATCGTTTTGAGCTCGAAATTTAAATTGGGTTGGGGCCTATAAATACCCCACCCATTCAGCACTGAAAAGAAATAGACCAACACCGAAATCTTGATCTTTTCTGTGATTCTAAGAGCTCAAAAGTGTTGTAAAGCCTTTAAGTCTCCTCCTTCTGTTCTTCAAGTTTTCAGTTGTAAATTGAGGAGAGAAAGGTCTGTAAAGGTTGTCTCCTGAGCCTGTTAAAAGGAGAGAAACTGTAAAAGGGCAGTTTGGCCTTCGCCCATTGAAGGAAGGCCCCTAGTTGACGTCGGCAACCTCGTCGGTGGAGGAAGCCAAAAGTGGAGTAGGTCAAGGCTGACCGAACCACTCTAAATCTCTGGTTTGCGTTTATTTTTGAGCACTTTATCATTACTGCAAACCTCCTCCATTACTACTGCACTCTGCGCTTTCACGAACAAGTTCTAAGTGCTGTTCTTCCGAATCTGCATTCAGACGTAAATTCGTATTTTCGTACATTACAGTTTACGTTTACGTTTGATTCTGCAGAACTGTCTTCCGTGCTTTTACGAAAGAGTTTCCTTGCAGTTTACACTTACATTTTGATCCTATTGATAACTGCAAACTGTCCTCTACAATTTTACGAACGAATTTCAACATTTAGACGTAAAACTGCATTTAGACGTAAATCGGCTTTCCTCTCACAATCATCAGTTCTCAGTTCACGTTTACGTCTTGATTTCAACTGCATACTGCCTTCTGCGAGTATACAAACGAGTTTCAAAGTTTAGACGTAAATCTGCGTCTAGACGTAAAACAGCGTTTAGACGTAAATCTGAGTTTAGACGTAAATCTGCGTTTAGACGTAAAACTGCGTTTAGACGTAAATCTGCGTTTAGACGTAAAACTGCGTTTAGATGTAAATCTGAGTTTAGACGTAAACTGCGCTTAGACGTAAAACTGCGCTTAGACGCAAACTGTGTTTAGACGCAAACTGCGCTTAGACGCAAACTGTGTTTAGACGCAAACTGCGCTTAGACGCAATCTGCGCTTAGACGCAAACTGCACTTAGATACAAACTGAGAATTAGCTTTTGCATCATAATAGTTTTTTTATTGAACGAACGCAGCTTTTGGTTTTTAATCGCTGTAAGATTTCCGCTGCACTAATTCACCCCCCCCCTCTTAGTGCTCTCGATCCTAACACATGCAAACACATCAGCATTTTCCCTCAGGAAGTCAATGAGCTGGAGCTGATTTGCTTCGGGGAGTGTCGTCCCGATTTTTACGGTCAAATCGAGCCAGTTCCTCTTCAAGGACCTCGATGAGTTGCTCGGGGGGCTCCAGATGCCTCGATGTCATAGCTCCTTCACGGGGATCCGAGATTTGACGGGGGCGTGACTTCTCCGGGAGTGTCACTACTGTAAGGTACCATCGCCTTGATTCTCCCGGGTCGCTCTGGGATTCCCCGATCCCTACTGAAGTTGAAAATTTGATAGCCCAGTGGTAGGTGGAAACTACCGTTTTCAGCTTGTTGAGCATCGGGTGACCGAGGATGACATTGTAGGCCGAGGGTAGGTCGACTACCATGAAGGTAGTCATTGTCGCCTTGGCCCTCGACTCTTCCCCTATGGTGACAGGGAGTGTGGTGGTCCTGAGCGGGGAGATGGAATCTTTGGTGAATCTAGTGAGCGTCGAGTTCATGGGAGTGAGGTTCTCCTTGGTCAAGCTGAGCTTCTTGAAGGCATCAAGGTATAGCACGTCGGCAGAGCTCCCAGTGTCAACCATTACTCTTTTGACCCGAGCGTTGGCGATTCGGACGGAGATCACCAAAGCATCGTTGTGATGGGAGCGCTCAACCTCCTCGGCTCTGAAGGTGATTTTGGGCTCAAGCTCGGGTCGGGGGTGTTTTTCCACCATGCCTCAGGCGTGTAGGCCTTCCTCGCCGTCAAGCTGCTGTCGCCGGTTGTCAGTCCTCCGAAAATGAAGTCGATCTGCCTTTCGATATGTCCATTAGGGCATGGAGTTACTTCTCGGGGTTTCTTGAGGTAGCACCCGAGGTGACCTCTTTGGATTAGCTCCTCGATCTGATTCTGGAGGTCGCGACAGTCTTCCGTGTCATGGCCGTAGTCTCGATGGAACCTGCAATATTTAGACCAGTCCTTGTGAGTGGCCTTTGTTGAATCTTGAATTTTAATGATAAAACCAATCGATAAGTGTTTATTTTTTAATCTGCGTTTTGAGTGATGCAGGATGCTTCGAACAAGATGAGACAATTAAAGCAGGAAAGTTTATGTTGTGCTAGAGGAAAACATGTTAGAATATTGGACGTCGGGCTGGAGGAATGGTCGACGTATTGACAGAAGGCTTCGGGCATCGGGCCAAGAAGAGCAGATATTGCGTCAAGGATATCGGAGTTATAGAGTCAACTAGCCAATTGGGCAATAGGCTACAAGAGAGGATGATGCACCGAAGAATCAGACGAAGCGTTGAGGGACCAATGATATACCGGACAACTTGATTAATGCTTAGTATTAATTGTCTAGATCAAAGTATGTTTTACATATGCAGGATTAACTACGATAGCAAGACATAAAGCAAAATGAAGTCCCGGAGTCAAGGCCGCGATTACGTTGGGAGTTCGAGAGTTCATCGGAAGTCCGAACGTTCGTCAGAAGTTCTGGAGAAACCAGCCAAGAAGTTTCGGAGGTTGCTAGAGAAACTCGTTGAAACTTGCCAAGAAGATTGTCATGAAGTCCAGGAGCTTGCCGAGAGTCCGCCAGAACATTGCTGAGAGATCGTTGGAAGTTCGCCGGAAGATCACCGAAAGCTCGCCGGAAGAATAGACATAGGGACTTGTTTAGCTTAGCAAATGTCTTAGGATTTCATAGTTAGCACGTAATTGGGCTTGGATTTGGGCCAACCTAATTAGGGGCTAGCTAGGCCCATGTAAGAACTATGTTGGGCCCAATAAGAAGCCCAAACAGTACCCTAAGAAGTCTCACCATCGTGGCACAGTCTTCAAGTTTGTGTCAGGCGGTGGAATCGCCAGTCTGGGAGGTTGTACCGCCCCTGGCAGGGTGCCAGGCGATGGTACCGCCCAGCATTGCCCCCCAGGCGATGGTACTGCTAGACCTGGGCAGTGGTATCGCTAGACCTGGGCGGTGGTACCGCCCAGCGCAAGCGGTGGTACCACCCGTGCTCGGGGAACCCGGGATGAAAAAGTTTTAGGCTCCAAGTTTGAATCAACTTGAAGCCTATAAATACCCCTCTCATCCCTGGTTAAAGAACACAAGCACAGAGAGTTTAAAAAGAAAGAAACGCTGCTAAAATCTTATGTAATCTCCTCTCCCTCTTCTAAGTGTTAGACTAGTTTGAGAGAGGAATAAGTGAGTGCTTGTAAGAGTTATCTCCTAAAACCGGTAAAAGGAGAAGAGGGGTGTAATAGATGATTGGCCTTCGCCTATTGAAGGAAGGCCTCTAGTAGATGCTGGTGATCTTGTCGAAGGATTCGCCGAAAGTGGATGTAGGTCACGTTGACTGAACCACTCTAAAACTGCTGTGTTCTCTGGTTTGCATTTTATTCTTGCCATTTACATACTGTAAACTACTTTACTTAGTCACTACGCTTTCATACGCTTCTAAGTTATTAAGCTTCCGAAATCGGTTTACGTGGAAATTAGTTTTTATCGTACGAAAGTTTTTAAACCGACGATATTTTACCGCTGCATTAATTCACCCCCCCCCCTCTTAGTGTCGACCCATGATCCTAACAATTGGTATCAGAGCCTTATGATTTCTCAGTTGGTTTAACACCCAAGAAAAATGGCTCTTTACAGCTTTCAAGAGGGTCACTCTCTCATTCGTCTTCCCTTTTTCAATGGGACGGATTACACTTATTGGAAAACTCAAATGGGAGTTTTCTTGCTTTCATTAAATTTTGATTTATGGCACATAGTCAAAAACAGATTTGAAATGTCTTCTCTTCTAATAAACAATTGGAATGATTTGGAGAAGAAGACGTTTTCTCTAAATGCAAAGGCAATGAATGCCTTATTTTGCGCCTTAGACAAAAATGAGTTTAATCGGGTTTCTATGTGCGAAATGGCTTTCGACATTTGGCATATTCTTGAAACCACTCACAAAGGCACAAGTAGATTAAAAGATTTGAAAATCAACTTTTTAATCCATGATTTTGAATTTTTTCGAATGAAACGAGCGAAACCATTGGAGACATGTACACCTGTTTTACGGATGTTGTGAATGGTTTAAAAACACTTGTAGAAGTTTTTCAGATTTTGAACTCGTTAACAAGATTTTACGATCGCTTTCAAAAATTTGGAATTCGAAAATAATGGTAATACAATAATCAAAGAACTTGAACCATTTTTCGATTGAAGAACTAATTGGTTTATTGATTACATATGAAATGACGTGCAATGCACGCAAAGAACTTGAGAACCACCTTCCAAAGAACAAGAAGGATTTCAAACTGAGAACATTTGAAGACCACTCGAGCATAAGCTCAAGTGATGGTGAACATGAACTTGAACTCGAAGAAATTTAAAAAATTAATGAAATAAAAATTAAAGAACAAAAAGAATACAACTACTTGCTTTGAACGCAAGAAGAAGAATACAAAGTGAGATGAATCAAGCTCCTCCGAAGACAAGGAGAAATTCAAGAAAGGCGAGGTGGCAAACTACGCCTTAACGGCTTTCGACGTTGAGGTAATCAAAATGCCTTTAGTTTCTTTTGAAATTACATAATACTTCTCATGACTTATTTTTAATTTAGTTTTAATTTAGTTTAAGAAAATTAAATTTTTTTAATTGTATGATTAATGAAAATACAAAAATAAAATTGGATCATGTTTACCTTTCCAATGATTTTAAAAATAATCATGAAAAATATATATTTTATGATAAACAAACAAAATGATTTTGATTGAAAAAATGAAATCATTCTTGATAATTTAATGCATAATGATCTTGATTAATAAGTTTATCTTTCAAAATGATGGATGATAATTTTTGTGATTTATTAGTCTTGATGGTTTTATGATGAAATTCATTTTTTGATCCTTAACGTTGATGCATATTTTTATTTGGCATAAATAAAATAAATTACATGAATTGAAACAACTTAAAAGAGAAAATGTTTCTCCTAAAAAATTTTATTTTTCCTACTTTCTATATTTTTCCAAAAAGGAGTTTGATAAATCTATTTGATCATCCTTTTATGAATCTCTTGAAAATGATTTTGATTTGACGATTTGAATTTGAATGAGTTTCTATTCAAATCATGATCTTGATTTCTTGGATTTACTACTTGAGATTTTTTTAATCAAGATCTCTTCCTTGTACACCTACAATTTTTGCTATTTATAAAAAGAAGAGATTTGATAAAATGAATCATGTCTTTTGTAATTCAAGAGGTCTTATCTTTCATGACATGATGTCTTTGTATTTATGGCTTGTATGCCTTGAAATGATTGAAATATTTTATACTATTTTGTTCTTCCCTTGTTCTTTCTTGTTTACGATGATAAAAGAGGGAAAAGTTATAATCATGCATGGTAGGAAGCAATTTGTTAAATTAATACCATCATGATTTGAAATATTTATGATTTGGAATGATGCATGCAATACTTATGCTTTTTATTGTGATGATATATGTGATGCATATGATGTGTATCATGAATGATTTAAATGACGAATGTGATAAAATAAAATTATACATGAAATACTCATGATATTGTTTTGATGCTCTAAAATGATATAAAATTTGCTAGCTTATGAGTATCATGTATGATGATTGATTTATTATCAAAATGTTGATAAATGATTAATTTTTTTAATGTCTTAGTATCATGTATGATATGCTCATAATGATGATTGATTTATTTTTCGGTATCGTGCATGAAAAAAAAAATTTAAGGTTTTGAAATTGTGCATGTTTAAATTGAAAATATAATGATGCACAAATAAGATTGATACTTACCTTTGTCATGATTTAGAAATTGGTGTAAAGGAATAAAGAGATACAAAATTATATTTTTCCCTACTTTTTGATAATGACAAAGGGAGAGATAAAAGATGCTAGCTCGCATAATTCAAGAAGAAAGCAAAAATTACACTTCTCAAAAGAGAAGAAAGAACTTGCTTCTTGAACATCCCAAATTGTTAGCTTCCATGTTGTAAAATAATGTAACATTTTGTTAGCTTGCATTCTTGCAAAGGAAGCAAAAATAATCACACTTCTCAAAAGAGAAGAAATTGCTAGTTGGAAATCTCAAGAAGATGCAAAAATATGCTATCTTACACATCGTAAAGAAAAGCAAATATGCCAATTTGCACATCTTTAAATTTTCTTGCTTGTATGTTGTAAAACTTATATATCTAAAACTTGATAGCTTTAATATTCTAAGCATGATGTAACACTTGCTAAATTTTCTAGCTTCAAATTGCATGATGATAAAACTTGATATTATGTTTTTCATGCAATGATTTGAACTTGTATTTCTAAACACATGAGAGTTGGAACTTCTCCTTTTTATTGATTACAAAGGGGGAGAAGTATGTTGATGTCATGCATGATTTGATCATGATATGTTGCTTGGATTTTTGAATCCAAGAGTTTCTATCAATATGGCATATTGATAGGGGGAGTTTGTTTAAACTCCGGGAGTTTGGTTAACTCCGTCAACGATTGCCATCATAAAAAATGGGGAGATTGTTGAATCTCGGATTTTGATGATGAAACCAATCGATATAGTTTATGTTTTAATATGCATTTTGAGTAACGCAGGATGCTTCGATCAGGATGAGACAATTAAAGAAGGAAAAATCATGTTGTGCCGGAGGAAAACATGTCAGAAGATTAGACGTCGGGCTGGAGGAACGGTCGACATATCGACAGAAGGCTTCGGGCCGTGGATTCAACCATCGGGCCAAGAAGAGCGAATATTGTGCCAAGGATATTGAAGTTACGGAGTTAACTGGCCAATTCGGCAATAGGCCGCAAGAGAGGATGATGCGTTGAAGAATCGGACGAAGCGTCGAGGGACCAATGACATGCCAGACAACTTGATTGATACTTAGTATTAATTGTCTAGATCGAAATGTGTTTTACATGTGTAGGATTAACTACGATAGCAAGGCATAAAGCAAAATGAAGTCCCGGAGTCAAGGACGCGATTATGTTGGGAGTTCGAGAGTTCGTCGGAAGTCCGGACGTTCGTCGGAAGTTCTGGAGGAAACAGCCGAGAAGTCTCGAAGCTTGCTAGAGAAGCTCATCGAAACTTGCCAAGAAGATCATCGTGAAGTCCAGGAGCTTGCCGGGAGTCCGTCGGAACATTGTCGAGAGATCGTCGGAAGTTCGCCGGAAGATCGCCGGAAGCTCGCCGGAAGAATAGACATAGGGACTTGTTTAACTTAGCAAATATCTTAGGATTTCGTAGTTAGCACGTAATTGGGCTTGGATTTGGGCAAACCCAATTAGGGGCCAGCTAGGCCCATATAAGAACTGTGTTGGGCCCAATAAAAGCCCAAACAGTGCCCCAAGAAGTCTCACCATCGTGGCACAGTCTTCGAGACTATATCAGGCAGTGGTACCGCCAGTCTGGGCGGTTGTACCACCCCTAGCAGGGTGCCAGGTGGTGGTAGTACCACCCAGCACTGCCCCCCAGGCGGTGGTACCGCCAGACCTAGACAGTGGTACCTCCTAGGGTAGTGTCAGCAAGACTGACACTAGGCGGTGGTACCGCCCGTGCCCGGGGAACCCGGGATGGGAAAGTTTTAGGCTCCAAGTTTGAATCAACTTGAAGCCTATAAATACCCATCTTATCCCTAATTAAAGAACACAAGCACAGAGAGTTTAAAAAGAAAGAAACACTGCTAAAATCTTGTGTGATCTCCTCTCCCTCTTCTAAGTGTTAGACTAGTTTGAGAGAGGAGTAAGTGAGTGCTTGTAAGGGTTGTCTCCTAAACCTAGTAAAAGAAGAAGAGGGGTATAAAAGGTGATTGGCCTTCACCTATTGAAGGAAAGCCTCTAGTGGACGCCGGTGATCTCATCGGAGGAGTTCGCCGAAAGTGGATGTAGGTCACGTTGACCGAACCACTCTAAAACTGCTATGTTCTCTGGTTTGCATTTTATTCTTGCAATTTATATACTGTAAACTACTTTACTTATAGTCACTATGCTTTCATATGCTTCCAAGTTATTAAGCTTCCGAAATTGGTTTACGTCGAAATCAGTTTTTATCGTACGAAAGTTTTTAAATCGATGATATTATACCGCTGCACTAATTCACCCCCCCCCCCCCCCCCTCTTAGTGCCGACCCCTAATCCTAATAGCCTTTAGGGGATTGGGTTGGCACCAGAGACCTTTCTCCCTGATGTGGAGGAAGATCTCGATACAAGATATATTCAGAGGTAGAGGCGGGGGCCTCGGGAGTAACAGCTCGGGCCGATCAAGTGTTAGGACTCTAGCTAGGAGAGTCCTAATTGAGAGGGACATTCATGTAAAACCTACCTAAGCCGACCCCTATTAAAGAGGTGAAGAGGCCGGCTAGGGTTAGGAGGTTGTTTCTTAGAGAAGAATTAGGAGTTGTAAATGAATATGAGTCTTGAGTATGAGTTCTATTAGGAGTTGGTTAGAAGTAGGAGTCTTGAATAGGAGTCCTATTAGGAGTTAAGGTTTAAAAGCCCTATAAATAGCTATGTATTCCTCCTCTTTTGATAAGCAATAAATGAATCTTTTCTGCAGCCTTTGAGCAGCAACTTGGATGGAGGAACCCCTATAGAGTTCCAAGGAGGTCGATCCCCTAAAGAGATCAACCCCAAGTTTAGAATCTGCAAGGGTTCTAATACTTGGTATCAGAGCAGTATTCTTGGTGTCTTGCTGCCCTTCCATATCCATCCATCAGCCCTCAACAGTCGCCCAAAGTAATTCCCACAATTGCTTAAAAGATCATCGCCAAATTTCGCTGTCATCTCCACCACCGCGGATCATCCTTTGATCTCCCAGTGAATTGCAACAGGTTCTGGTTTCCTATCTTACTATTGCTGCAATTTAGTTATCTTTATTTGAAAATTCAAAAAAAATTGTTCCTATATTGCTGCATAAACTTTTCATCATAAAGTTTTCATCTCTACGACGAAAGATATATTGTAGAATTCTAACCGCATAGCACAGTCTTTTTGATCTTGCTATTGCATTTTTTCTATCTAAATTTCTACGAAATTTTTATGACAACTTTAACACTTCCTAACAGCAGATTTTCCTTAGTTTTGTCAAAAAATTCTCAATATAAACCATTGATCTTTTACATCTAATCAACTATACTTGAAAATCTGTATTGTAAAATTTCAACCGCATAGCATTGTTTTTTTATCTTGATACTATGTTTTTTCTGTCCAAATCTCTATAAAATTTTTATGATAACTTTGACACTTCTTAATAATGGATTTCCCATTGGTTTTGTCGAAAAATTCTCAATATATACTACTGATCTTTTACGTCCAATTTGCTATACTTAAAAATCTGTGCTTTAGAAAATTTCAACCGTATATTGTTGCCTTAACCCATCTATTTGTAATATTTTTTGAATGAAATTTCTTATACACTTTATAGATTATATTGGCTTCCATCTAAGGTTAATCTATTGAGAAATTCATCTCTAAAAACAATTTTGTGTTCTTGCAAATTTTCGTCGTATACCGCTGAAATTTTTCGATGAGAATTCTGCTATCGCAACTTGTATCAATTTTCTTGCTGTTATTGCCAAAATTTTCTTGATTAAATTGGACATCCTTGCTGCCATATAAATTGAGATTTTGCTATCAATTCTCTTCTCAAATTTCTCAAGTTTTTGGTGGAAATTTCATCAAGAAGTCGTTGTTTCTTTGATGACAATTCTGCTCTTACAAGATAACACAATTCTACAGCAAACTTCCGCTAATTTCTATCAAACGTTTGCTGCCATCTACCATAGATCTAAAACTTTCATCCACAGCCCTAAAACTCTACCAAACCATACCCTTAAACTGCACCCAAAATAGCCACAAAACAAGCCTAAACCGTAGCCTACATCCACCAACCCTTTCGACCATCACTTCTCTCAACCTATACATGCCTTTAACCCGACAACAAAAGAGATATCTTAATATCACATATTTAGAGGCATATACTATGGCATCTAAGGGTCACGTTCATAGAAGAGATGGAATCAGATTTGTGAATAACACTCATAAAAATCCAACCATCTTTATTAAAGGCCTTACCTTGCATGTATCACCACGCACCAAATGCAACTTTTGTTGCAAACCCAGACATGTTGCATACAAATGTCTATTTAAGAGATATAATCCACATAAATTGATTTGGGTTCCTAAAGGAACTTCAAATGACTAAATGGGACATGATAAGTTGAGTAGATCGATTTTTGAGGTACCCAAGGTCAAATGGTTGCCTAAAAATCACTCCTTTGTATAAAAGATCTACCATCACAAGCTAGGAGAAAAAATAATAGTGGATGCTTAGGACTTATAACTGAAATCCAAAATATCCCGCTCTCTAGCCAAAACAATAAAGGAAAGATCATTAGAATTAAAACTATCAAGTTATAAAATGAGTGGGGATACTTTATGTTTAATGACTTGATGATGCAATGATTATTTGAAATCTTATGTGATAAATAATTTATCTTGATTTCTCGACATTTGAAAATTGAGTTTCCTTTTTCGAAGTCATTTACTATTATTTCTTCTCATTGCAAAAGGGGGGAAATCTGATTCATGGAACATTGGTATGTCCTATCTTTTATGAAGTAATCATCTTTATAAGAGTTCTTCCTCTTATCTACAAAAGTCAAACTTAATTTTGACTTGATGCGATATGTATGTAAATAAATGTTGGCATCACATAATGATTGTAATCTTGCTTATAAGAAAAGAAGGCAAGAATATTTGTTTGCTACCAAAAGAAAAATGCTAGCCAAACCAACATCAAAATAGTGCACCAGCGGTGGCACCCCTAGATTGGCGGTAGCACCGCTAGTAAGCACTGGTTATAGGTGGTGGCACCGCCCAGCTGACGGGTAGCACCGCCCAAAACTTTGCCCTATAAAAAGACTTTTAGGGCTGGCAGTAGAACTGACCCCAAGCCCTCGTACACCTCTTCCCACACCTCTAAACCCTTCTCCACCCCTCATTCTCCTTGCTCCTCTAAAAACCCAAGAAAACCCTTCTCTTCTTCAAATCTAAGGATCAATTTCAAATTTTCAAGAGATCACTACAAGGGTAATTCTCAAACCTTTTCTCTCAATTCATTGATATATCTTGCCTCTTATGTGTAGTTCTCTCATTGACTATGTGTGTAGTCTCATGGCATCTAGAAGATCCTCAAGGGACAAAGAAAAAAGGAGAATAGATGAAACCTATGACTCCACACTCTTTGATTCCCCTCAACACGTCCTTAAATTCCCAACCATGGAATCTAAAAATGTTCATAAGGGTAAATATGTAGATTTAGAAGAATTGAGTAATTTAGAACTAATTCAATGATTTGCTAACCTAGATATCCTCCCAATTCTTCAAATAAGTGAACCTATTTATCCTAGACTTGTTAGGATGTTTTACAATAACTTGCAAGTGGATGAATATGATAGGGTATCCACTTATCTCCTAGGACATCACATACTCATTACGGATAGCGTAATTTGTAGTCTCATATGAATTGCTGAGAAAAGGAGAGATTGTTACTTTAGAGGACAATGGGACGAAGAATCAATTGAGACCATTTATTCTGAAGCTTTATGTACCATTTTTTTGTAGTCCAAACTTATCTATCCTCCCAAAAAGTTATGAACATACCTTTCAACATCAAATTGCATCATCACATCTTCATAAGTATTATACTTTCAAAATAATATCATCATGATGAAGTTAGCCAAATGGAATTAAGAACGATGTATTGGATTATGAAAGGACATGACAATTGTTTTGGTTACTTGATACAATAAAACATGATTGAACTATCGAAAAAAGATATGATGCTTCCATATAGTGGCTTGATCACTAGACTAATTCATGCATATGACATAGTCATTCCACCTGACGAAGAATTTTTAAAACTAGATAGGTTTAATACCATAAACAGAAACCTGTTAAGAAAATTAAGATGTATAGTCAGAAATGGGACTTGGATTAGATTACCTAGAAGGATTTCCCCCTCCACTTGATCCAGAACCTGAAATACCAATATTTAGGGGAAATCAATCTCCTCTTACTGGTCCCTTTGAGGTAGCACTTCTAACAGAGCAAGCACCCTCCTCATCTGTCGATCCAATAGTGACTCGACTGGATTGAATTGAACTACATCAAGAGCAAATTAAACTATGTCAAGATCAAATCTTAATCGAGACGCAATAAATTCATTGGCAACTAAATACTTTATTTAGGTATTTTGATTTACCACCACCTGAATAGATTATGTATTTTCTTTTGCTGATAAAAGGGAGTAGAGAACTAAAAAGTACCATGATGAGTTGTACTCCTTGATATACTATACTTTTACATTTTATGACGTAACCTTTGACGTTATATGTTTTTTAATATTATAATGCGCTTCTTGATGATGGTTTAATGATTGCATTACTTCAAGAATTAGACTTGATAAATCTTTTAAATTCCTTGATATATTTTTTAAATTTCTCAATTTTCTTTTTAAAATAAAGAAATTTTTTTTTTCTTCTTATAGTTTTTACAAAAGAAAATATTCGACTTTTGGTATTTACAACTTGATGTATTACTTCTCATATGATGATCATTTGCAAAGTTAGGGATGTTAAATTGTCCGAATGCATAAGTTTAATGTATATCTTTTCTGGACTTTCTCGATTTTTTTTTTAAAGCTTTCATGAAATCATTTCGTAAATAAGGCGTTTATGAAATCTAGAATATCAATCTACTTGGTATTAAATTTATTTCATACCAACTTAATAATGTATGATACACTTAGTCCCTTCACTCATGGAATTCGTTGACAAATGCATCTCTCACGGATTTCACTCTTGTGAATTTTTAATGAGAAACGGATTTAATTCATGAAGTTTTATTCAAAGATTTTTAATCCTTCATTTGATACTTCTTCCTTACTCTTCTCATGAAAGAAGAATTTTATGAATTTTTAGTGTGTGATGATCACTTGTAAGAATGGCGATTTGATTTCATATAGATATCTTGATCCTTTTCATGAATCCCTTCTCTTTGATAAAATTGAAGCGCGATTTAATGAAACTCATCATTTTGAATTTGACTTAGTTCAAATCCTTTCATGAATTTGGTTCGTAATGGATTCTTTCCTTACCCTTCTTCCTCTTCTTCTTATTCTTATGACAAAGGAAGAAAGAAACTTGCACGTCTAAAAAAGAACCAAAAAGCCCTTGAGTAAAAATGTTAGCTTATCCAAAAAGTTATCATGCAAAATTTTTGCTTACCTTCCTTTATGGCTTGGATAAATTAGTGTGAAATTTGCTTGAATTTTTTTTTCTACACTAGCATTGTTGAATTGTTCTCCTTTTTGTTGATAAAAAATAGGGAGAAATGTGACAAATTGATGACAAATTAGCATTATGAATGTCTTAGATAAATGCATAAAATGTATTATATCATAAATGCTTGAATGTCTTGCGAATGCTTGAAATATGATTAAATATGATTGGTATTGTCAAATATATACTTGAAAAATATCAAAATGTTTGCTTTAAACGTATCGGAATGTGGCACGATTACTTGTAAATGTTTTATTCCTAGTATCATGTTTGATTTCATATCAAAATAATAAATGTCTACCATTATGATGAAATATCGAAATTACCATGCTTTATTGGAATCATGCTTCGGTTTAATAAATCGTCATTTTTATTAAAACTTGAATCTTGCTAAATTTCATATTCGAAATTTGTATCATATTTGAAAATGATAATTGTCTATCATCATTGGACTTGAAAATGGATGTCATGCCTTGATATCATTTTTATTGATGAATATGTGGTATCGTATTTTGAATTGGTAAATCATGATAAGTATCATGATGTGCATATTGATAAGTTTAAATGAATATAACTTATCAGTTTGATGCTTGAATTCAAAGACCTTGAATTCAAGAGTATCTTTTCTCAAATATGGCACATAGATAGCGGGAGTTAAGGTTAACTCCATCATCAATTGGTTATCATCATCAAAAAGGGAGAGATTATTGAATCTCGGATTTTGATGATGAAATCAATTGGTAAATTATTTGATCTAATCTATATATTGAGAAAAGTGTGCAGGATTAACTACGATAGCGGTAAGACATAAAGAAAATATTATGCTAGAGTCAAGATCGAGATTGGTTGGGAGTTCGAGAGTTCGTCGGTAGTCCAGACATTCGTCAAAAGTTCTTGTTAGAACCCTAGCAGATTCTAAGCTTGGGGTTGATCTTTTTAGGGGATCGGCCTCCTTGGAACTCTATAGGGGTTCCTTCCTCCAAGTTGCTGCTCAAATGCTACAGAAAAAATTCATCTATTGCTTAAGAAAAAATGATAAATATATGACTATTTATAGGGCTTCGAAACCCTAACTCCTAATAGGACTCTTACTCAAGACTCCTACTTCTAACCAACTCCTAATAGGACTCCTACTCAAGACTCATATTCCCTTACAACTCCTAATGCTTCTCTAAGAAATAACCTCCTAACCCTATCTGGCCTCTTCACCTCTTTAATAGGGGTCGACTAGGTAAGTTTTACATGAATGCCCCTCTCAAGTAGGACTCTCCTAGCTAAAGTCTTAACAGACCCACCCTCTTCAAATCAGCCTTGTCCTCGAGGCTAACGATCCATGAATTTTGAAAATTTGTTTTTCAAGTCATCATAGTTCTCTCAAGTGGCACCTTCTGCTGGTAAGTTCACCTACTATATTAGCACTTCAGTAGTGGGTTGTCGTCGTCGAGTCATGATCCGTCGATCAATAATGGTACTCGGTTGGGTCTAGAGTTCTCCTTAGGTAGTCATATTTGGTAGACAGCTTTGGGCTATCTCCAAGCACATGTTCACCACTTCCATCTGACCGTCAGTTTGTGGGTAATACACGGTACTCATTTTCAATTTAGTGCCCTACATTTGAAATAACTCTGTCCAAAATCTGCTCATAAAGATGCAAGAAGAATTTGGCACAAGCACAATACGTCCCTTATAGCGCAATTCTTTTGAGTCCCAACTATAATGAACCACAGAGCTTGGTGCTTCCTTTAATTTTTTTATGATCTTACTAGTCTCTGGATCTTCCTGTCATTCCCTCTTAATATCCTCAAGGAAGTCATTGGTCGGAAGTGAAACGGCCAAAAATTCAGCTTGCTCGAGTAGCCGCGAAAGCGCATCTACAATAACATTCTCTTTCCCCTTTTTGTAAGCTATTTCATAATCATATCCAAGAAGCTTTGTTACCTATTTTTGCTGCTTGGAGGAAGATATATTTTGCTCTAAGAAATATTTTAGGCTTTTATGGTCGGCCTTGATTTAAAAGCGTCGTCCGATCAAGTATGGTCTCCACTTGGCCACCGTATACATAACCGTGAGTATCTCCTTATCGTAAATAGTCATCTTGAGATGGGAAGGAGATAACGCCTTACTATTATAAGCGAGGGGCGGCCATCTTACATTATTATAGCACCAATTCTGACTCCGGAGGCATCGGCTTCAATAACAAAAGTCATGCCGAAGTTGGGTAGCGCTAGTACGGACATTGTCATCATTGCGGCTTTAAGTTCGTCAAAGGCGGTGATGGCTTTGTTCAACTTTTGAAAAGTATCATTTTTCAGCAAGGAAGTAAGGGGTGCACTAATCTTTCCATAGTTTTCATGAACTTGCGGTAGTAGCCTGTTAATCCAAGAAAGTCGTGTAGCGATTTTATGTTCCTTGGGATCAGCCAATTCTGCATTGCTTCAATTTTGGAAGGGTCTACTGCCACGCCTTCCTCTGATATTATATGCCCCAGATATTTTACCTTCTATTGAAGAAAGCTACACTTTGATTTTTTGACAAAAAGAACATGTTCTCGCAAAATCGTCAAAACAAGTTGTAAGTGTTAAAAATGACTTTCAAGAGAAGAGCTGTAAATAAGGATATCGTCGAAGAAAACCAGCACAAACTTATGAAAATAATTTTAAAAAATATCATTCATAAGGCTCTGAAATGTGGAGGGAGCATTGGTGAGACCAAAGGGTATTACCAAAAATTCGTACTGGTCGTTGTGTGTTCGAAAGGTGGTTTTCGGTATGTCTTCTTCGCACACTCGTATTTGATGATACCCGGATCAAAGGTCCAGCTTTGTGAAGACTCATGCTCCCTTTAATTCATTAATCTATTCATCTACTATTGGAATAGAGTATTTGTCCTTAATGGTTATGCCATTGAGAGCCTGATAATCAATGCACATTCGCCTTGTTCCGTCCTTTTTTCGTATGAGGAATACCGGTGAAGAATAGGGGCTGTAACTTGGCTGAATAACTCCTATTTCGAGCATCTCTTTTACAATCCTTTCTATTTCATTATTTTGGAGATATGGATACTGATATGTCCAAGTATTTGCTGGAGGTTTACTCGGAAGAATCAGTATACAATGATTATGCCGATAGGTACGAGGTAGGTTGCACGGTTCGTCAAATATATCTGAAAATTCAACAAGCAAAGGAAGTAGGTTTAGATCTTCAAATTCTGTTGGCTCTCCCTCAGTTTTCTGCTCAATTTATATCAAAAAGCTACTGCATGCTTTGTGCAAAACCTTCTCCATTCGTTGTGTGTAAATCGTCGTTACGTCACCCTTACATTTCCCGTGAAATATCACTTGTTTTCCTTTACTGTAAAATTTCATAATTAGTTTCACAAAATTCTAGGAAATATCACCTAATGTTGTCAGTCATTTGATGTTGAGCATGGTCTCATAATCATCAAGAGGGAGGAGGAAGAAATATGTAATTATCTCTTGGTCCTGTAGTAATAGTTTCACCCGCGGGCACCTATGATCACACTTCAAAATTCATCCGTCGGCGACCTTAACGTCAAACCTGCTGCAATTCTCGATATGTAAGGTCATTTGGACAGCAACCTTGCTATTCATAAAATTATTAGTGCTCATGGTGTCAATAAGAATGGTGATAGGTTGTTGCTTCATAAGTCCTCCCACTTTCATCGCTTGCGAGTTCGCGTAACCGGTAAGGGCATGCATTGTAATATCAACCAACTGTTGTTCTTCATCCATGGCCTCTTCCTCATGCTCTTGGATCTCATCCTCCATGTCTTCAAGAGCTTCAATCAGTAGGAGGTGGCCCCTTTTGCAGTGATGATCGTGGTTCCATGGCTCGTCGCAATGCCAACAAAGACTCTTTGCTGATCAGTCACGTAGTCCTTCTCTTGATAAATTTTTTGGCAACCAAGGATAGTTTGGAGCAGAAGGAGGTTTATATTCCATAGGTCTAAGAGAGGTTCTCATCCTTCAAGCATCTTGGTTGAGCCATTCTTATTGTATTCGGGCGAAAGAAATCGCAGTTGTCATAGTAGGGGGCTGCCGCGCCTTAACCTCCCCTTTTATCTCTAGCTTAAGTCCTTCGATGAATGTTCCTAACAATTGATAGTTAGTTCAATCATGAGCAAGGGAGGATAGCTTTTCAAACCTGGTTTAGTACTCTTGAATCGTTGAGGTTTGTCGAATCTTTGTGAGTTGGCCATCTATATTTTCATACTCCATAGGTCCGAAATGATTCAGTAGTGCATTCTTAAATTGATTCCACGTCGGAGCCTCATGATTGTATTCCAGCCAATTATATCATTAAATAGCATCTCCTTCAAGGTGGATGATAGCAATTTCCACCATAGCATCATCCGACGTTCGGTAGTAGCAAAAGTAACGTTCAACGTGCAAAATCCACCCCACCAGGTCTCCTTCTTCCCATCGCGGGAAGTCCACCCTTGTGCATGGCTGCAGCATGTCCAAGGGCTATCCCTCCTTCTCTGGAGGCCTCTCTGAACTCTCTCGTTACTAAAATTTGGTTAGACTCGGCGGTTGTCTAATTCTAAATTCTGCAAGCAAAGCGCACAATTTGTCCTCCAAGCGCGATTCTAGCTGCGGTTCAATCCGAGATTCCCATACTTCAAATTTGGCATCAATTGGATCTTGAGAAGCCATAGCATATGCCTATAGATAGAGATGTTCCTGTCTTTTTTTTTGTTAACGGGCTAATGGGTGGTGGAAGGTTCGAAAGAATTGAAGATCACGGAAAGGTACTGCAGCAGATTTTTATATCTAAAGTGTAGTAGTTTGGACATAAAAGATCAGTGTTTTATATTAAGAATTTTTTGGCGAAACTAAAGGGAAATCCACTGTTAAGAAGTGTCAAAGCTGTCATAAAAATTTCATAGAGATTTGGACAGAAAAACCATAGTAGCAAGATCAAACAATATGTGTTATTTGATTGAAATTCTACAGTGCAGATTTTCAAGTGTAGCATCTTGGATGTAAAAGATCAATAGTTTATATTGAGAAATTTTTGACAAAACCAAAGGAAAATCTACTGTTAGGAAGTGTCAAAGCTGTCATAAAAATTTTGTAGAGATTTGGATAGAAAAAATACAGTAGCAAGATCAAACAGACTATGCTATACGGTTGAAATTTTGTAGTGTATCTTTCGTCGTAGAGATGAAAACTTTGTGACAAAAAGTTTATGCAGCAATATAGGAATAATTTTATTTTTAGATTTTTGAATAAGGATAACTAAATTACAGCAGCAGTAAGGTAGGAAACCATAACCTATTGTAATTCACGGGGAGATCAAAGGATGATCCGTGGTGGTGGAGATGACGATGATCTTTTAAGCAATTGTGAGAATTGCTTTAAGCGATTATGGAGGGCCGATGGATGGCTATGGTGTTGAATCTCAGATTTTGATGATGAAGTCAATTGTCATTTGTTATCTAATCTATATGTTGAGATAAGTGTGCAGGATTAACTATGATGAAAGTAAGACATGCAGCAGGAGTTGCGCCGGAGTCAAGACAATGATCACATTGGGAGTTCGAGAGTTCAACGGAAGTTCGGACAGTCGTCGGAGGTTCTACGAGAACAAATCCGAGAAGTCCATTAGCTTGCCAAAGAAGCTCGTCGGAACTCGCCAAGTAGATCATCGCAAGTCCAGGAGTTTGCCGTAAGTCCGTAGGAGCATCACCAAGGGTTCATCGGATGATCGACGGAAGTTCGCCGGAAGAAGCGATTGACGCACCGGAGCAAGTTGCAGTAAATGTCTTAGAAAATATCATAGTTAGCATAATGATTAAGTTGGAAATGGGAGGTGATCCCATTAACTTAATCTTGGGGCAATTGGGCCCCTGAAAAACCCAAATTGGGCCGAATGGATCAACCCATTCGGACCCTGATTTATGCTAGGAGGCAACCGCCCAAGCCAGGAGATGGCACCGCCTGGGCTAAGTCTCCGAGCAAGACTGGGCGGTGCAACCGCCCCAGCCAGGAGGTGGCACCGCCTGGGCTCGGTCTCCGAGCACTAGCTGAGCAGTGCAACCGCCTTAGTCAGGAGGTTGCACCGCCTGAGCTCGATCTTCGAGCTCTGGCAGGAGGTGCAACCGCCCCTGACAGGAGGTGGCACCGCCTAGAGGCTCAGTCTTCGAGCTCTGCTAGGCGGTGCAACCGCTCCAGTCAGGAGGTGCAACCGCCTGATCCCGGAATTCCGGGAATTGACAGTTTTGAGCTCCAAATTTGAACTGGGTTGGGGCCTATAAATACCCCACTCATTCAGCACTGAAACAGCAATCAACTAACACCGAAATCCTGATCTTGTTCTGTGATTTTTAGAGCTCAAAATTATTGTAAAGGCCAAAAGTTTTTCTCCCTCTTTTCTTCCAAGTTCTGAGCTGTAAAGAGAGGAGAGAAAATTCTGTAAGGGTTGTCTCCTAAGCCCGTCAAAAGGAGTGAAACTGTAAAAGGGTGGTTGGCCTTCGCCTATTGAAGGAAGGCCTCTAGTTGACGTCGGTGACCTCGTCGGTGGAGGAAGCCATAAGTGGAGTAGGTCAAGATTGACCGAACCACTCTAAATCTCGGTTTGCATTTACTTTGAGCACATTATCTTTACTACAAACCTCCTCTAAAGTTTACTGCTTTCTGCGCATATACGATCGGGTTTCAAGCTTTGCACTTTCCGAATCAGCGTTTAGACGTAAATCTGTTTTTTCGTACGATCATCATATTTCAGTTTGCGTTTACGTTTTGATTTCTATCATAATTGCAAACTGCCTTTATATCCTTGCTTAAACTGTATCTCGCCTAATCAAGTGATTTACGAATCAGCATTTAGGAAAATTTGATGCTAAATCCGATGAAGGAATCTTTCTTGGTTATTCTTCGATTTCTAAAGCTTTTCGTATCTTCAACAAAAGAACTTTAATTATTGAAGAATCCATTCATATTGTCTTTAATGAGATTTCCGAAATCAGGAAAAATGATTTTGATAATGATGTTAATTTTGATTCCTTGAATTTAAATGAAACCCCATCTCCAACTAGCAACTTGAATGCATCCACTTCCGAAACATCCTTACCCAAGGATTGGAAGTATGTAGATGCTCATCCTAAGGAGCTAATCTTAGGAGACACATCAAAGGGGGTTCAAACACGTTCTTCTCTTAAAAATTTTTATTCCAACGCCGCTTTTCTCTCCCAAATTGAACCCAAATGTGTTGACGAAGCCATGAAAGATGATTCATGGATTATCGCAATGCAAGATGAATTAAATCAATTTGAGAGAAATGAGGTGTGGAAGCTTGTTCCTAGACCAAATGACCATTTAGTTATTGGTACTAAATGGGTTTTTAGAAACAAGCAAGATGAATATGGTATCGTAGTTAGAAACAAGGCTAGATTAGTGGCCAAAGGTTTCAACCAAGAAGAAGGTATCGATTACGAAGAAACCTCCGCTCCTGTGGCTCGATTAGAAGCCATAAGGATGCTCCTTGCCTACGCTAGTAGTAATAATTTTAAGTTGTTTCAAATGGATGTTAAAAGCGCTTTTCTTGATAGCTTTATTTTCGAAGAAGTCTATGTTGAACAACCTCCTGGATTTGAAAATAATAGCCTCCCTAATCATGTGTTTAGATTAACTAAAGCTCTCTATGGTTTAAAACAAGCTCCAAGGGCTTGGTATGAGAGACTTAGTTATTTTCTTATCGAAAATAATTTCACAAAAGGCAAGGTTGATACTACATTGTTCATCAAGAATTTTGAAAATGATTTTCTCATTGTTCAGATTTATGTTGATAATATTATCTTTGGTTCTACGAATGAATCTCTTTGTTATTCTTTTGCTAAAACTATGAGTCTTGAATTCGAAATGAATTTAATGGGAGAATTAACATTCTTCTTAGGCTTACAAATCAAACAACTAAGCAATGACATCTTTATTAGTCAAACTAAATATGCTATGATTTTACTGAAAAAGTTTAATATGAATAACTCAAAAGCTATTAACACTCCTATGAGCACCTCCACTAAGTTAGAAATTGATGAAAGTGGAGAAAGCTTCGATCAAAAAACTTATAGGGGTATGATAGGAAGTTTACTTTACCTCACTGCAACTAGACTAGATATAATGTTCAGTGTAGGACTTTGTGCTAGATTTCAATCAAACCCTAAGATATCTCATCTCAAAGCAGTTAAAAGAATACTTAGATATCTTAATGGTACCACAAATCTAGGATTATGGTACCCAAAATCAGAGAATCTTGAGTTAATTGCTTATGCTGATGCGGACTTTGCTGGCTGTAGACTAGATAGAAAAAGTACATCAGGAACATGTCAATTTTTAGGGCATGCCTTTGTTTCTTGGTCATCTAAGAAACAAAACTCGATTGCACTATTAACAACCGAAGCTGAATATATTGCAGCAAGTGCATACTGTGCACAAGTTGTATAGATGAAAAACACCTTAGAAGATTATAAAATTCATCTTAAAAATATTCCTATTAAATGTGATAACACAAGTGCAATATGCTTAACGAAAAATCCTATACAACACTCAAGAACAAAACATATTAATATTAGACATCACTTTATACGAGATCAAGTTACTAATCATGATATAATCATAGAATTCATTGATACTAAACATCAACTAGCTGATATTTTTACAAAACCTCTAAGTGAAGAACAATTTGATTTCATAAGAAGAGAGTTAGGAATGTTGATGTGTCCGAGTACATAAACTAGTTAAAATTATCTTTCGGACTTTATTGAATAATCAAATCACTTGACTACCATTACATGCCTAAATAACATGTTGGAAATTATGTGTTGAATACAAAAATTTCCATAACAATAATCATGTTTTGCCTTCATGATTCTATTTAAAAATCAGTAGCATAGTCTTGTCCGAATGCATGAAAGTATTAATTTCATTTTCGGATTCGCTTAACAATTGGTATCCTAACAATCGGATTTTCTCATACACTTATGAAAAATATTTTTCTGAAATGGATTTGATGAAATGATTCCTGCTTATGAATTCCATCTTGAAATATGGATGATAGTGTTTTTACTTGCAAAGATTTGCTTCGCTTACATATCTTGATACCTGAAGCATGATTTAATCTCTCATCGATTTTAACTTCATGATTTAATCTCTCATCGGTTTTAACTTCACTCAAAGTAAACTCACAAATAGCTGGTATCACAAATGGCCTTCCTCCTTCATGCAAAAAATTATAACAAATACAAAGGAAGAAGTATTCAAAGTGATCTACATATCATGCTTGTACAATTGATTTCCTATCAC
Source organism: Musa acuminata AAA Group (assembly GCF_036884655.1). Lineage (NCBI taxonomy): Eukaryota > Viridiplantae > Streptophyta > Magnoliopsida > Zingiberales > Musaceae > Musa > Musa acuminata. The sequence goes on from NC_088357.1 coordinate 40,144,699, forward strand.
TTACTATTGGAAAATAACTTAAACCTAGTAAAGGCATGAACGACTATCACACTTATGCTCAAAATTTGCTTATATTGTTCTCCTGGTATCACAATTACCATGCTTTTTGTTGATGACAAAGGGGGAGAAATATATGAGTATTAATTCCATGCTTGCATCACCAAGAGATGCTATGATTGCTATAATTTGCATTATGCCTTGTTAGTATCATGTCAAGATATCAAACAAAAAACTTGCATCATAATTTTACGTATTGATATCTTACCATGTGATGAAATGCAATAATTGCTAAAACATTTGAAATGTGTGCATCATGTAATGATATCAAAATCTTACTTCGCAGTTTTACATGTTGATATCTTACAATATGATGAATTGCTACTATTACCATCATTCAAACATGTAATGTAAAATTTGAAAATGAATGTCAAGCCTTGACATCATCTTCAGAGAGATACATCATGATGGGAATCATGATGGGAGTATTGATAAGTTTAAATGATTTTAACTTATCAATATGTCTCTTGAATTCAAAGGTTTTGAATTCTAAAATGACTTATCTCAAGTATGGCATATAGATAGAGGGAGTTAAGGTTAACTCCATTATCAATTGATTGTCATCATCAAAAAGGGGGAGATTGTTGAATCTCAGATTTTGATGATGAAATCAATTGTCATTTGTTATCTAATCTATATGTTAAGATAAGTGTGCAGGATTAACTACGATGAAAGTAAGACATGCAGCAGGAGTTGCGCCGGAGTTAAGACAATGATCACGTTGGGAGTTCGAGAGTTCAACGGAAGTTCGGACAGTCGTCGGAGGTTCTGCGGGAACAAATCCGAGAAGTCCATGAGCTTGCCAAAGAAGCTCGTCGGAACTCGCCAAGTGAATCATCGCAAGTCCAGGAGTTTGCCGGAAGTCCACAGGAGCATCACCGTGGGTTCATCGGATGATCGACGGAAGTTCGCCGGAAGCTCGCCGGAAGAAGCGATTGACGCACCGAAGCAAGTTGCAGTAAATGTCTTAGGAAATATCATAGTTAGCACAATGATTAAGTTGGAAATGGGAGGTGATCCCATTAACTTAATCTTGGGGCAATTAGGCCCCTGAAAAACCCAAATTGGGCCGAATGGATCAACCCATTCGGACCCTGATTTCTGCCAGGAGGTGCAACCGCCCAAGCCAGGAGGTGGCACCGCCTGGGCTAAGTCTTCGAGCGAGACTGGGCGGTGCAACCGCCCCAGCCAGGAGGTGGCACCGCCTGGGCTCAATCTCCGAGTGAGACTGGGCGGTGCAACCTCCCCTGACAGGAGGTGGCACCGCTTGGGCTCGGTCTCCGAGCACTGGCTGAGCGGTGTGTTAGAACCCTTGCAAATTCTAAACTTGGGGTTGATCTCTTTAGGGGATCGGCCTCCTTGGAACTCTATAGGGGTTCCTCCCTCCAAGTTGCTGCTCAAAGGCTGCAGAAAAGATTCATCTATTGCTTAAGAAAAGAGAAGGAATACATGGCTATTTATAGGGCTTCTAAACCCTAACTCCTAATAGGACTCCTACTTAAGACTCTTACTTCTAACCAACTCCTAATAGGACTCCTACTCAAGACTCCTATTCCCTTACAACTCCTAATTCTTCTCTAAGAAAAAACCTCCTACATGAATGCCCCTCACAATTAGGACTCTCCTAGCTAGAGTCCTAACAGAATGTCCCTCTCAATTAGGACTCTCCTAGCTAGAGTCCTAACATTTTTACATGAATGTCCCTCTCAATTAGGACTCTCCAAGCTAGAGTCCTAACAGACCCGCCCTCTTCAAATCAGCCTTGTCCTCGAGGCTGATGATTCATGAATTCTAGGAATTTGATCTTCAAGTCGTCATAGTTCTCCCAAGTGGCATCTTCTTTTGGTAGGTTCGCCCACTGTATTAGCACTTCATTAGTGGGTCGTCGTCGTCGAGTCACGATCCGTCGATCAATAATGGCACTTGGCTGGGTCTGGAGTTCTCTTTGGGTAGTCATATTTGGTGGGTGACTTTGGGCTGTCTCCAAGCACCTGTTTAAAATTTCCGGTTGGCTGTTGGTTTGTGGGTGATATGTCATACCCTTTTTCAATTTAGTACCCTGCATATAGAATAACTTTGTCCAAAATCTGCTATTGAAGATGCAAGTAGAATTTGTCACAAGCACAATGCGTCCCTTATAGTGTAATTCTTTTGAGTCCCAATTGTAATGAGCCATGGGGCTTGGTGCTTCCTCCAATTTTTTTATAATCTTACTAGTATCTGAATCTTCCTGCCATTCCATCTTAATATCCTCAAGGAAGTCGCTGGTCGGAAGTGAAACGGTCGAAACTTCAACTTGCTCGGGTAGTTGCGAAAGCGCATCTGCAAGAACATTCTCTTTCCCCTTTTTGTAAGTTATTTCAAAATCAAATCCAAGAAGTTTTGTTACCCATTTTTGCTGCTCGGGGGAAGATATCTTCTGCTCCAAGAGATATTTTAGGCTTTTATGGTCGGTCTTGATTTGAAAGTATCGCCTGATCAAGTACAATCTCCACCTCATTGCTGCGCGCACAATGGCGAGCATCTCCTTATCATATGTTGACATATTTTGATCAGAGGGAGATAATGCCTTGCTAGTGTATGCGAGTGGTCGACCATCTTGCATGAGAATGGCTCCAATTCTGACCCCAGATGTGTCGGCCTCAATAATGAAGGGTCAGTTGAAATCTGGTTGTGTTAGCACCGGCATCGTCGTCATGGCTGCCTTAAGTTTGTCGAAGGCAGCGGAGGCTCTGTCCAACCATTGGAAGACATCTTTTTCTAGTAAGGAAGTAAGTGGTGCACTGATCTTTCCATAGTTTTTCACGAACTTACGGTAGTAGCCTGTTAAACCCAGAAAGCCATATAGCAATTTTATGTTTCTCGAGGTCGGCCAGTTTTGCATTGCTCCAATTTTGAAGGGGTCCACTGCCACACCTTCCTCTGATATGATATGCCTAAGATATTCCACCTTTTGTTGAAGAAAGCAAAAATTCGTGGTTGTTGTGTGTTCAAAAGGTGGTTTTCCGTATGTCTTCTTCGTATGCTCGTATTTGATGATACCCGGATCAAAGGTCCAGCTTTGTAAAGATTTGTGCTCCCTTTCATCTAGCAATTCATCTACTATTGGAATAAAGTATTTGTCCTTGATGATTATGCCATTGAGAGCTCGGTAATCAACACATATTCGCCTTGTTCCGTCCTTCTTGCGTATAAGTAGCACCGGCGAAGAGTAGAGGTTGCAACTTAGCCGAATAACTCCTATTTCGAGCATCTCTTTTATAATCCTTTCTATTTCATCCTTCTGGAGATGTGAATACTGATATGGCTGAGCATTTGCTGAAGATTTGCTTAGAAGAATCATTATACAATGATCATGCCGACAGGTAAGAGGTAGGTTGCGTGGTTCGTCAAATATATTTAAAAATTCAGCAAGCAAAGGAAGTAGATTTGGATCTTCAAATTCTGTTGGCTCTCCCTTAGTTTGCTGCTCAAGTTGTACCAAAAAGCCGCTGCATGCTTTATGCAAAACATTCTCCATTTGTTGTGTGCAAATCGTTGTTATGTCGCCCCCACGTTTCCCGTGCAATGTCACCTGTTTCTCCTTACTGTAAAATTTCATAATTAGTTTCATAAAATTCCAAGAAATATCACCTAATGTCGTCAACTATTTAATTCTGAGCATGGCCTCATGATTGTTAAGAGGGAGAAGGAAGAAATCTGCAATTATCTCTTGGTCCTGCAGCAATAGTTTCTCCTGCAAGCGCCTATGATCACAATTCAAAATCCGTCCGTCGGTGACCTTAACATCAAACCTGCAGTGATTCTTGATAGGTAATGATATCTGAACAGCAAGCTTACTATTTAGGAAGTTAGTAGTACTGCCCGTGTCGATGAGAACAGTGATTGGTTGTTGTTTGAGAAGGCCTCCAATTTTCATCGTTTGCGGGTTTGAGTAGCTAGCTAGTGTATGTACCGTAACTTCGGTCGGTTGTGGCTCTTCTTCTGCATCTTCTTCTTCATGTTCAAGGCTCTCTTTTGGATGTTCAATGACCTCTTCTTCTATCGGTTCAATCATAAGAAGTCCCCCTGTACTACAGCGATGCTCACGGCTCCACGGCTCGTCACAATGCCAACATAACCCCTTCGCATATCGCTCCCGAAGCTCTTCTCCTGTTAACCTCTTTGGTGCAGAGACTTGGTTGACAGTAGGGGGGCTGAGGGCTTCAATATTACTGGTTGAGGAGCGACCCTAGTCCTCCGAGCTTCATGGTTCAATTGCTCCTCTTGATGTCGTGCGAAAGAGATGGCTGCCATAAGCGTATACGGTTGTCGCGCTTTAACTTCTCCTCGGATCTCCGGCTTCAAGCCCTCAATGAAGGTCCTCAATAGCTATTTTTGAGACCAATCATGAGTTTGATTAGATAACCTTTCAAACCTGGTTTGGTACTCCTGAATGGTGGAGATTTGTCGGATCTTTGCTAGTTGTTCGTCAATATTCTCGTAATCGGTTGGTCTGAAGCGAATCAGCAGTCCTTCTTTGAATTGTCGCCATGAAAGGACTCCATAAGTATATTCAAACCAGTCAAACCACTGTATAGCATCCCCTTCAAGATGTATAGCTGCAATTTTCACCATAGATACATCCGCGGTTTTGTGGTACCGAAAATATCGCTCCGCGCGCGAGATCCAACCAATCGGGTCTCCTTCTTCCCATCTAGAGAAGTCCACTCTCATGCATGGATAGTTGGGGTTGGTCATAGAGCCTACCCTCCCTTGAAAGTCATCTCTTCGGGCTTGGTGTGATTGGGCAAAGCTCTCTCCTTGATATGATTTCTTCGGGCTTAGTGGTCGGCCCAATCTGAGTTCGGTAAAGAGCGTCCGAATCTTATCCTCCATTCGCGCCTCCAAGGCTTCAAATTTAGCATTGATTGTCTCCTTAGATGCCATAGTATATGGCCCCAAATCAATGATGTTAAGATCCCTCTTTTGCTATTGGGTTAAAGGCATGTATAGGTTGAGAGAAGTGATGGTCGAAAGTGTTGGTGGATTGGTGGATGTAGGCTGCGGTTTAGGCTTGTTTTGGGTGCAGTTTGAGGGTGTGGTTTAGTAGAGTTTTAGGGCTGTGGATGAAAGTTTTGGATCTGTGGTAGATGGTAGCAAAGGTTTGACAGAAATCCGTGGAAGTTGCAGCTAGTATGTGCTGTCTTGTAAGAGTAGAATTGTCGTCGAAGAAACAACGGTTTCTCGACGTAATTTCCACCAAAAACTTGAGAGAATTGAGGAGAGAATTGATAGCAAAATCACAGTTTATATGACAGTAAGGATATCTAATTTAATCAAGAAAATTTCGGCAGTATAATAGTAAGGAAATTGGTGCAAGTTGCAATTGTAGAATTATCGTCGAAAAATTTCAGCGGGTTATGATGAAAATTTACAGCAACATAAAATCGTTTTTAGAGATGAATTTCTTAATAGATCAATCTTAGATGGAAGCCAAGGTGATCTATGAAGTGTATAAGAAATTTCATTCAAAAAAGATTGCAAATAGATGGGTTAAGGTAACGATATGCAGCTGAAATTTTCTGCAGCATAGATTTTCAAGTGCAGCAGATTGGACATAAAAGATCAGTAGTTTATATTAAAAATTTTTCGATGAAACCAAAGGAAAATCCACTGTTAGGAAGTGTCAAAGATGTCATAAAAATTTCGTAGAAATTTGGATAGAAAAAGCACAATAGCAAGATCAAACAGATGGTGCTATGCGGCTTGAATTCTGCAATTCAAGTGCAGCAGATTGGACATAAAAGATCAGTAGTTTATATTGAGAATTTTTTGATGAAATAAAAGGGAAATCCACTGTTAGGAAGTGTCAAAGATGTCATAAAAATTTTGTACAAATTTGGATAGAAAAAGCATAGTAGCAAGATCAAACAGATGGTGCTATGCGGCTGGAATTCTGCAATGTATCTTTCGTCGTAGAGATGAAAACTTTGTGACGAAAAGTTTATGCAGCAATATAGGAACAATTTTTTTTTTGGATTTTCGAATAAGGATAACTAAATTGCAGCAGTAGTAAGGTAGGAAACCAGAACCTGTTGCAATTCACGGGGAGATCAAAGGATGATCCGCGGTGGTGGAGATGATGGCGGAATTCGGTGACGATCTTTTAAGCAATTGTGGGAATTGCTTTGGATGGTTGTAGAGGGTTGATGGATGGCTGTGGAAGGGCAGCGAGACGCCAAGAACGCTGCTCTGATACCAGGTGTTAGAACCCTTGCAGATTCTAAACTTGGGGTTGATCTCTTTAGGGGATCGGCCTCCTTGGAACTCTATAGGGGTTCCTCCCTCCAAGTTGCTGCTCAAAGGCTGCAGAAAAGATTCATCTATTGCTTAAGAAAAGAGAAGGAATACATGGCTATTTATAGGGCTTCTAAACCCTAACTCCTAATAGGACTCCTACTTAAGACTCTTACTTCTAACCAACTCCTAATAGGACTCCTACTCAAGACTCCTATTCCCTTACAACTCCTAATTCTTCTCTAAGAAAAAACCTCCTACATGAATGCCCCTCACAATTAGGACTCTCCTAGCTAGAGTCCTAACAGAATGTCCCTCTCAATTAGGACTCTCCTAGCTAGAGTCCTAACATTTTTACATGAATGTCCCTCTCAATTAGGACTCTCCAAGCTAGAGTCCTAACACGGTGCAACCGCCTCAGTGCAGCGGAAATTTTACAGCGATTAAAACCGAAAGCTGCGTTCGTTCGATAGAAACTATTATGATGCAAAAGCTTATTCACAGTTTGTATCTAAGTGCAGTTTGCGTCTAAGCGCAGATTGCGTCTAAGCGCAGTTTGCGTCTAAACACAGTTTGCGTCTAAGTGCAGTTTGCGTCTAAACACAGTTTGCGTCTAAGCGCAGTTTACGTCTAAACGCAGTTTATGTCTAAACGCAGTTTGCGTCTAAACGTAGTTTGCGTCTAAGCGCAGTTTGCGTCTAAACGCAGTTTGCGTCTAAACGCAGTTTGCGTCTAAACGCAGATGACAGTTTGCAGTTCTAAATGAAATCAAGACGTAAACGTAAACTGCACAGAACCTTGTTCATAAAAGTGCAGAAGACAGTTTGTAGTTGTAAATGAAATCAAGACGTAAACGTAAATTGCACAGAACCTTGTTCGTAAAAAAGCACAGAAGACAGTTTGCAGTTGTAAGTGAAATCAAGACGTAAACGTAAACTGCACAGAACTCATTCGTAAAAGCACAGAGAGACAGTTTGCAGTTTGTAGATGGAATCAAGACGTGAATGTAAACTGCACAGAACTCGTTCGTAAAAGCACAGAGAGCACTAGCTATGTAGGAGGTTTGCAGTAATGATAAAGTGCTCAAAATAAACGCAAACCAGAGATTTAGAGTGGTTCGGTCAGTCTTGACCTACTCCACTTTTGGCTTCCTCCACCGATGAGATTACCGATGTCAACTAGAGGCCTTCCTTTAATAGGCGAAGGCCAACTACCCTCTTACAGATTCACTCCTTTTGACGGGCTTAGGAGACAACCCTTACAGATGTTTTCTCTCCTCTCTTTACAACTCAAACTTGAAGAACAGAAGGAGGAGGAAAACTAGCAGTTTTGAGCTCTAAGAACCACTGAAAAGATCAAGATTTCGGGTAAGTTCTTGCTATCTCAGTGCTGAATGGGTGGGGTATTTATAGGCCCCAACCCAATTCAAATTTGGAGCTCAAAACGATCAAATCCTGGAATTCCGGGATCAGGCGGTTGCACCTCCTGACTGGAGAGGTTGCACCGCCTGGCAGAGCTCGAAGACTGAGCCCAGGCGGTGCCACCTCTTGACTGAGGCGGTTGCACCTCTTTGCCAGAGCTCGAAGACCGAGCTCAGGCGGTGCCACCTCTCTGTCAGGGAGGTTGCACCGCCCAGTCTTGCTCGAAGACTGAGCTCAGGCGGTGCCACCTCCTGGCTGGGGAGGTTGCACCGCCCAGTCTCGCTGGGAGGCTTAGCCCAAGGTACTCTTTGCAGTTTCTCTTCCAGTGCCCATCTTTACCACAGTGGAAGCACTGGCCTTTGTCCTTTGTTGGGTCTTTCTTAGCAACCTTTGCTTTACCTTGTTTGCCCTTGCCCTTTCCCTTCTTAAGGGACCTTTCTGCTTTCCTTTTCTTTCTGGTCTCACCAGTGTAGAGAACTGGCTTCTCTTTCTTAATAGTACTCTCTGCCTCCCTCAACATATTGAGGAGCTCTGGGAGAGTCACCTCAAGCTTGTTCATATTAAAGTTCATTATGAACTGTGAAAAGGAATCTGGTAGGGACTGAAGCACAATGTCCACACACAAGTTATCCTCTAGGACCATTCCTAGACCTGTGAGTTTCTCTATCCACTCAATCATCTTTAGGACATGGTTCTGAACCGGTGTCCCCTCAGTCATCCTAGCGCGGAAAAGGCTCTTGGATATCTCATATCGTTGAGTCCTTCCCTGTTCCTCAAACAATTTACGGACATGTAGGAGAATGGATCTGGCATCCATCTTTTCATGTTGTCTCTGTAACTCTGGAGTCATAGAGCCCAACATATAGCACTGAGCAAGAGTGGAGTCATCAATGTACTTCACGTAGCGAGCGATCTCATCCTCGCTTGCCCCTTCTTCGGGCGTAGGCATCACTGTATCAAGGACGTACACGATTTTCTCCGCTGTGAGAACAATTCTCAAGTTACGGAGCCAATCCGTATAATTTGGACCAGTGAGGCGGTTGACATCAAGTATGCCACGTAAGGGATTTGAAAGCGACATTTTCTGAAAATAAAGATGTAGCAAAAATGAATAACATGCAGATTTTGCAAGAAATAAACTATCAAGATATGGACTTCTATCTTAATATGCTCCCACTATTTTACTAACGAGTCACGCGACACCCTCAGCACGTGAAACGGAAGTCTCCGGCAGACTTCTAGTGGGGATCAGGATCCAATCAGCGTCTTAGTGTAACCTCGAGGGACTCGACCAATCACACTAAGCCTAAAAGGTAGACAACTCTTGCCGATCACAACTCCTTGTGATTCCCGTCCTGTTCGGCCTCCGAATCACCATGGCCTCGAGGGACTCGACCAACCATGATGCTCGGTTAAGTCAACACCTTCGTTACAAGATGAGTCTGATTTGATGATATACCCTCGAGGGACTCGACCAAGCATATCATGCCCTCAGGTCACCGGTGACATCTCTATGTCGTAAGCAAGATAGCGAATCGCGATATAGGTGAGTCTCGAGGGACTCGACCAACTCAACCTACACCGGGATTCGGTTCCTACTCATAACGATGGAAGGCCACGTGGGTCAATCTAATTGCCTCACGTTTACCGACTTAATATTATCGAGAGATGTTTCTATGATTTGGTCTCCTAATATGACATGTCACACATATGCATATTTAATATATATCTACATCGCATGCAAATATATATACATATCTAGTATGTGTATAAGCAATCACACCAGATGATCATGGACCACAACCTAATATGATTAGGCCCGAGCCAGTAGGCCTAATCACTCACATCAAGATCTATGTGTGCAACGGTGCATCTCCATGCCTTGTGATCGTCCATCTCGTCCTCGTTGGTTCCGTCGACATCTTGATGCATCTTCATGCATCACGATCGTCCGTCTCGTGGGTCCCGCTATGGCTTCCACGCTCCCGCTGCGCCTCCTCATGTGATTACAACTTAATCATAGGCACGCAGGCCCGACAATAAACGAGAAATATAATGGAGGTTCGCAGACCTCAATAATAATAATCACAAGTACACACATCACACGGTCCATGATCATCCGTCCACTCATCATACATCACATGTATAAATAATCATCATCATGTAGGACTACTAGATAATAATAAAAATAATAATCAACTAAACCTTTTAATTAATTAATATTTTCTGAAATCAGGGATATATAGGGAATTTCTCAATTCCTAAGGGTATTTTCGTAATTTGGACAAAAGACAGAAACTGGAATTTCTCAAATTCCGAGGGGCAAAATTGTCTTTTTCCCAGAAAACCCTAATTCCCTCTTTCTGCTGCCGCTGCCGCCGCCGCCACCCTGCTGGCGGCGGCCTGTGCGGCGGGGCGAGGGCGCTGCCCTCGCCTGCAGGCGGCACGCTCGCTGGCGGCGCTGCCGCTGCAGGTGGGCTCTCCCTTCGGGCGTCGCTGCCTCCGCAAGCGGTGCTGCCCCGCCGGGCGGCCGCCCCTGTGGGGGGGTTTCGCCCGCGGGAGCAGCGGCGGCAGGCGTCGCGCGTCGCTGCCCTGCGGCGGCAGGCGTCGCGCGTCGCTGCCCTGCGGCGGCAGGCGCCGCTTCCTTTCGGCGGTAGGCGCCGCTGCCCTGCGGCGCCTCTGCCCGTGGGTTGCCAGCCCCGCCGGCAGCAAACCTGCTGCAAGCAGACCGCTGGCCGGCTGCTGCAGGCACTGCGCCGGCGTTGTGCTGCCTGGCTGCGGCTGCGGCTGCAGGTGGCTGCAGGCATGCAGATCGAGGGCAGCAACTGTTGCTGCCCTTCCTTGCTTTTGCGTCAACGATTTTGACGTCAATATTCTTCCTAAACACAACACACGCAGTTCAAAAACCAATCATTCGCACGAACAACCTGGCTCTGATACCACTGTTGGGAAATCATAGGGGGGCGACATCATATGCGCAGCGGAAGAACAAGAAAACAAAATCCCCGATTCCCAAAAAGATGTTCGTCGTCGTGCGAAGATTGGTGCGCAAAAATCCGCAAAACACAAAACTGCGTATAGAGATTGTGTTACCTAGGGAGATCGTATATCCCTGTTTCCTTGCAGATCCTTAGGAGGGGGTGAAGGAGGTCAAGCGTCCTCCTCTCTAGCGGTGATCCACACAGCAGGGTTGCGACGATGCTCCTCAAAACTCCAGGCCTTCTCTGAGGTGGAGAGGGAGAGGAGAATAGGAAGGGCAAGCAAAGACTCTAGCCTATGAGGCTGTGAATCCCTCCTATTTATAGAGATCCCGTGTCAAAACCCTAATGGGTCCTTTCCCTAGTGGGTATTGGATCTGCATCCAATAAGACAAGGGCTCCGTCGGATATCTCATATCCGAACCTCTACTCATCGCAATGCCTACCATATGTGTGTGACCCTCTAGGCCCAATATCGAGCTGGCCGTGAGTCATACCTGTCAGAACTCCTTCTAACTAAGTGAATTATTATCTCTGTAATAATTCACTCGACTCATCGACTACGGAAGTACTAGGCCACTACGCCGTAGTCCCCAAACGATACAGGGGAATCCAATCCATTGGACCTGTCTGTCCTCAATTACCATGTACCTATAGTCCCTCATCCATCTAATATCCCAGAGACCGTATATCGAGCATGGTGCTGTCAGACCCATACGGTTTCTACTCGAGTCTCGCTCTAATCGGATTCTCCCGGAGAACTCTTTCTCTCTCAACCCGAATGACCCTGGCCAGGGATTTGTCTGAGCAAGAACACATGGGATATTCCTCTCATGATACCGAGAGTGGATGATCCTCTATCGACACTCAATAGCCCTCGTAAGGTCGACTACCACTCCCAATGACCAGCTGTACTAGATCTGGGAACAGCCAAACCTATAAGTCTGGTATCAAAGAGTGGAGCACTCATACAGGACATCCTTGGTGTCTCAAGTCTAAGAACCAGATACACCACTAGGACTACGGAATCGTTGTCTGACAATAAGGCATCATCAACCATCCAGCATTCCGTAAGCGGATCAATCAGTGAACTCATTCTCCAATGAGCACCTGTACTGTATCCCTAGTGTCCCTACACGAGCAGCTATGAGACCAGCTGCATCCAACATATGGACGGGTATACAGCACACCAGTCTATCCGGTTATCACGATATCCCTCTCGAGTAACCTATGACCGGGATTATTTAGGATATGTGTTTAAAGGTGAATCGATCTCATTATTGTGATCTCATCACGATCCGATTCCCATTGCACAAATCCAAGGACATCACAATATATATATGCATTTATGCAATAGTTATAAAGTGATATACGCCAAAATATAATAAGCAAAAAGATTCTGTATCAAGTCACACGTGCCATCACTCACGTGATTGGCTTGCTGGGCACCTATGACTAGCAATCTTCCACTTGACCTAAAGCCAATCACCTATGTGTCTGATCCCCATCAGACTCCTGTGACGCTCAAAGACAAAATGAGACAACGGCTTTGTCAGTGGATCTGCAATGTTATCTTCGGATGGAACTCTTTCCACTACTACATCTCCTCGGGTTACGATCTCTCTTATAAGCTGGAACCTCCTCAGAACACTTCTGATGAGACCCGGGTTCCCTTATTTGAGTAATCACCCCATAGTTGTCGCAATACAAGGAAGTCGACTTGTCGCTATCTGTATCGACTCCCAAATCTGTGATGAACTTCTTCACCCAGACTCCCTCCTTTGCTGTATCTGATGCAGCAATGTACTCCGCCTCTGTGGTCGAGTCAGCAGTGGTATCTTGCTTGGAACTCTTCCAGCACACTGCTCCTCCATTCAAGGTGTACACATACCCTGAATTCGACTTGCTATCATCGACATCAGACTGAAAACTTGAGTCAGTGAAGCCTTCAACCTTAAGGCTATTACCTCCATATATTAGTAAACAATCCTTAGTGCTTCTCAAGTACTTAAGGATACACTTTACTACTTTCTAGTGCTCCAAGCCTGGATCCGCCTGATACCTGCTCGTGACACTCAAAGCATGCGCTATATCAGGCCTAGTACATAGCATGGCATACATGATAGATCCTATTGCTGAGGCATAAGGTATCATATTCATGTTTGCCCTTTGGAATTTTCCATGCCAAACCTTTTGACAATGGTTTCTATGTACCTAGACTAGGACAAGCCAAGCATCCTCTTGGATCTATCTCTATAGATTCTAATCCCCAAGATATAGGATGCTTCCCCTAAGTCCTTCATGGAGAAGTGTCTAGATAACCAAGCCTTTATTGTGGATAGCATTCCTATGTCATTCCCAATGATGAGGATGTCATCCACATATAACACCAAAAAGCTAATAGCGCTCCCACTTACCTTTCTGTATACACAAGGCTCATCTTCGTTCTTAACGAAGTCATAAGATCTGATTGCCTCATCAAATCTTATGTTCCAACTTCGGGAAGCTTGCTTTAGTCCATAAATGGATCTAAGCAACCTACACACCTTATCTGGGCAGTTCTTGGACACGAATCCCTCAGGTTGCATCATATACACCTCCTCCTCCAGGTTCCCGTTGAGGAATGCGGTTTTCACATCCATCTGCCAGATCTCATAATCATAGTGTGCTGCAATAGCCAATAGAATTCTGATAGATTTTAGCATTGCTACGGGTGAGAAAGTTTCGTCGTAGTCAACACCTTGCCTTTGACGATACCCCTTAGCCACTAGCCTTGCTTTATAGGTCTCTACCTTTCCATCTACTCCGATCTTTTTCTTAAAGATCCACTTGCAACCGATGGGTACAATACCTTCGGGTGCATCAACTAGGTTCCAAACCTTATTGGAGTACATAGAATCCATCTCAGAATTCATGGCTTCTTTCCACTTCCCGGAGTCTATACTCATAATAGCCTCCTCGTAGGTCTGAGGATCAATATCCTCTACATCCTCTGCTCTAATATGTCCCACATATCTCTCAGGAGGATGGGATACTCTATCAGACCTGCGTAAAGTTGAAACTTGTGTATTAGATACCTGAACAGACTCGGGCTGTAGAGTGGTGCTTGAGCTTGGTTCTCCAACCTCGCTCAATTCTATCATTCTCCCACTGTCTCCGTCAAGAATGTGTTCCTTCTCAAGGAACACTGCTCTCTTAGCTACAAAGACCTTTTGGTCCTCGAGATGATAGAAGTAATACCCACAAGTTTCCTTGGGGTATCCCACAAATTTACATCGCCCTGTCCTTGATTCTAACTTATCGGGGTTGTGTCTTTTAACATGGGCAGAGCAGCCCCAAATCTTAACTACTTTAAGATCAGGCTTCTTCCCTTTCCATATCTCATATGGTGTAGACACCACCGACTTAGTTGGAACTCTGTTCAGAAGGTAAGCTGTGGTTTCTAGGGCATATCCCCAGAATGAGATGGGTAGGTCAGCGAAACTCATCATGGACCGTACCATATCTAATAATGTACGATTTCTCCTTTCAGAGACACCATTGAGCTGAGGTGTATAAGGAGGTGTCCATTGGGATAATATCCCATGGTCCTTGAGGAAGTGAGTAAACTCTGTACTTAAGTACTCACCTCCTCGATCTGATCGAAGAGTTTTGATACTCTTTCCAGTCTGGTTCTCCACCTCATTCTTATACTCTCTGAATTTCTCAAAGGCCTCGGACTTGTACTTCATTAAGTACACATATCCATACCTTGAGAAATCATCAGTAAATGTAATGAAGTAGGAGTAACCTCCAATGGCATGAGTTGACATGGGTCCACATACATCACTATGTATGAGTTCCAACAACTCAGTGGCTCTCTCTCCAGTTCCACTAAATGGAGAGTTGGTCAGTTTTCCACGAATGCAAGGCTCACAAGTTGCATATGACACATAGTCGAATGGATCTAGATATCCATCATTTAGCAACTTTTGAATCCTTCTTTCATGGATGTGACCTAGCCTACAATGCCACAGGTATGCACTGTTCAACTCATCTCGTTTCCTTTTGGACACATTTATATTCATGATATGTGGAGTGGTGTCTAACATAAATAAACCATTATGCAATGTTCCTTTCGTGATGATCTTATCATCTAATAATATCGAACAACCATTGTTCTCAAAAACAAATTTATATCCACTAACTGTTAAACATGAAATGGAGATAATGTTTTTGATAATAGAAGGAACAAAATAACATGCATCTAATGCAATAAAAGCTCCACTAGGCAGATGTAGGGCGACCTCGCCAACAGCTAAAACAGCAACTTTTGCTCCATTACCCATCTTGAGGTCCATCTCGCCTCTCTCTAGTCTCCTAGGTCTTGCCAGAACCTGCAATGAATTACATATATGATAAGCACTACCGGTATCTAATACCCATGTGTTATCATAAGAGTCTGACAAATGGAGACCGATCATGAATGTACCTGAAGCTTCATCAAGCTTTTGTTTCGCCCTTTCTGCAAGGTACTCTTTGCAGTTTCTCTTCCAGTGCCCATCTTTACCACAGTGGAAGCACTGGCCTTTGTCCTTTGTTGGGTCTTTCTTAGCAACCTTTGCTTTACCTTGTTTGCCCTTGCCCTTTCCCTTCTTAAGGGACCTTTCTGCTTTCCTTTTCTTTCTGGTCTCACCAGTGTAGAGAACTGGCTTCTCTTTCTTAATAGTACTCTCTGCCTCCCTCAACATATTGAGGAGCTCTGGGAGAGTCACCTCAAGCTTGTTCATATTAAAGTTCATTATGAACTGTGAAAAGGAATCTGGTAGGGACTGAAGCACAATGTCCACACACAAGTTATCCTCTAGGACCATTCCTAGACCTGTGAGTTTCTCTATCCACTCAATCATCTTTAGGACATGGTTCTGAACCGGTGTCCCCTCAGTCATCCTAGCGCGGAAAAGGCTCTTGGATATCTCATATCGTTGAGTCCTTCCCTGTTCCTCAAACAATTTACGGACATGTAGGAGAATGGATCTGGCATCCATCTTTTCATGTTGTCTCTGTAACTCTGGAGTCATAGAGCCCAACATATAGCACTGAGCAAGAGTGGAGTCATCAATGTACTTCACGTAGCGAGCGATCTCATCCTCGCTTGCCCCTTCTTCGGGCGTAGGCATCACTGTATCAAGGACGTACACGATTTTCTCCGCTGTGAGAACAATTCTCAAGTTACGGAGCCAATCCGTATAATTTGGACCAGTGAGGCGGTTGACATCAAGTATGCCACGTAAGGGATTTGAAAGCGACATTTTCTGAAAATAAAGATGTAGCAAAAATGAATAACATGCAGATTTTGCAAGAAATAAACTATCAAGATATGGACTTCTATCTTAATATGCTCCCACTATTTTACTAACGAGTCACGCGACACCCTCAGCACGTGAAACGGAAGTCTCCGGCAGACTTCTAGTGGGGATCAGGATCCAATCAGCGTCTTAGTGTAACCTCGAGGGACTCGACCAATCACACTAAGCCTAAAAGGTAGACAACTCTTGCCGATCACAACTCCTTGTGATTCCCGTCCTGTTCGGCCTCCGAATCACCATGGCCTCGAGGGACTCGACCAACCATGATGCTCGGTTAAGTCAACACCTTCGTTACAAGATGAGTCTGATTTGATGATATACCCTCGAGGGACTCGACCAAGCATATCATGCCCTCAGGTCACCGGTGACATCTCTATGTCGTAAGCAAGATAGCGAATCGCGATATAGGTGAGTCTCGAGGGACTCGACCAACTCAACCTACACCGGGATTCGGTTCCTACTCATAACGATGGAAGGCCACGTGGGTCAATCTAATTGCCTCACGTTTACCGACTTAATATTATCGAGAGATGTTTCTATGATTTGGTCTCCTAATATGACATGTCACACATATGCATATTTAATATATATCTACATCGCATGCAAATATATATACATATCTAGTATGTGTATAAGCAATCACACCAGATGATCATGGACCACAACCTAATATGATTAGGCCCGAGCCAGTAGGCCTAATCACTCACATCAAGATCTATGTGTGCAACGGTGCATCTCCATGCCTTGTGATCGTCCATCTCGTCCTCGTTGGTTCCGTCGACATCTTGATGCATCTTCATGCATCACGATCGTCCGTCTCGTGGGTCCCGCTATGGCTTCCACGCTCCCGCTGCGCCTCCTCATGTGATTACAACTTAATCATAGGCACGCAGGCCCGACAATAAACGAGAAATATAATGGAGGTTCGCAGACCTCAATAATAATAATCACAAGTACACACATCACACGGTCCATGATCATCCGTCCACTCATCATACATCACATGTATAAATAATCATCATCATGTAGGACTACTAGATAATAATAAAAATAATAATCAACTAAACCTTTTAATTAATTAATATTTTCTGAAATCAGGGATATATAGGGAATTTCTCAATTCCTAAGGGTATTTTCGTAATTTGGACAAAAGACAGAAACTGGAATTTCTCAAATTCCGAGGGGCAAAATTGTCTTTTTCCCAGAAAACCCTAATTCCCTCTTTCTGCTGCCGCTGCCGCCGCCGCCACCCTGCTGGCGGCGGCCTGTGCGGCGGGGCGAGGGCGCTGCCCTCGCCTGCAGGCGGCACGCTCGCTGGCGGCGCTGCCGCTGCAGGTGGGCTCTCCCTTCGGGCGTCGCTGCCTCCGCAAGCGGTGCTGCCCCGCCGGGCGGCCGCCCCTGTGGGGGGGTTTCGCCCGCGGGAGCAGCGGCGGCAGGCGTCGCGCGTCGCTGCCCTGCGGCGGCAGGCGTCGCGCGTCGCTGCCCTGCGGCGGCAGGCGCCGCTTCCTTTCGGCGGTAGGCGCCGCTGCCCTGCGGCGCCTCTGCCCGTGGGTTGCCAGCCCCGCCGGCAGCAAACCTGCTGCAAGCAGACCGCTGGCCGGCTGCTGCAGGCACTGCGCCGGCGTTGTGCTGCCTGGCTGCGGCTGCGGCTGCAGGTGGCTGCAGGCATGCAGATCGAGGGCAGCAACTGTTGCTGCCCTTCCTTGCTTTTGCGTCAACGATTTTGACGTCAATATTCTTCCTAAACACAACACACGCAGTTCAAAAACCAATCATTCGCACGAACAACCTGGCTCTGATACCACTGTTGGGAAATCATAGGGGGGCGACATCATATGCGCAGTGGAAGAACAAGAAAACAAAATCCCCGATTCCCAAAAAGATGTTCGTCGTCGTGCGAAGATTGGTGCGCAAAAATCCGCAAAACACAAAACTGCGTATAGAGATTGTGTTACCTAGGGAGATCGTATATCCCTGTTTCCTTGCAGATCCTTAGGAGGGGGTGAAGGAGGTCAAGCGTCCTCCTCTCTAGCGGTGATCCACACAGCAGGGTTGCGACGATGCTCCTCAAAACTCCAGGCCTTCTCTGAGGTGGAGAGGGAGAGGAGAATAGGAAGGGCAAGCAAAGACTCTAGCCTATGAGGCTGTGAATCCCTCCTATTTATAGAGATCCCGTGTCAAAACCCTAATGGGTCCTTTCCCTAGTGGGTATTGGATCTGCATCCAATAAGACAAGGGCTCCGTCGGATATCTCATATCCGAACCTCTACTCATCGCAATGCCTACCATATGTGTGTGACCCTCTAGGCCCAATATCGAGCTGGCCGTGAGTCATACCTGTCAGAACTCCTTCTAACTAAGTGAATTATTATCTCTGTAATAATTCACTCGACTCATCGACTACGGAAGTACTAGGCCACTACGCCGTAGTCCCCAAACGATACAGGGGAATCCAATCCATTGGACCTGTCTGTCCTCAATTACCATGTACCTATAGTCCCTCATCCATCTAATATCCCAGAGACCGTATATCGAGCATGGTGCTGTCAGACCCATACGGTTTCTACTCGAGTCTCGCTCTAATCGGATTCTCCCGGAGAACTCTTTCTCTCTCAACCCGAATGACCCTGGCCAGGGATTTGTCTGAGCAAGAACACATGGGATATTCCTCTCATGATACCGAGAGTGGATGATCCTCTATCGACACTCAATAGCCCTCGTAAGGTCGACTACCACTCCCAATGACCAGCTGTACTAGATCTGGGAACAGCCAAACCTATAAGTCTGGTATCAAAGAGTGGAGCACTCATACAGGACATCCTTGGTGTCTCAAGTCTAAGAACCAGATACACCACTAGGACTACGGAATCGTTGTCTGACAATAAGGCATCATCAACCATCCAGCATTCCGTAAGCGGATCAATCAGTGAACTCATTCTCCAATGAGCACCTGTACTGTATCCCTAGTGTCCCTACACGAGCAGCTATGAGACCAGCTGCATCCAACATATGGACGGGTATACAGCACACCAGTCTATCCGGTTATCACGATGTCCCTCTCGAGTAACCTATGACCGGGATTATTTAGGATATGTGTTTAAAGGTGAATCGATCTCATTATTGTGATCTCATCACGATCCGATTCCCATTGCACAAATCCAAGGACATCACAATATATATATGCATTTATGCAATAGTTATAAAGTGATATACGCCAAAATATAATAAGCAAAAAGATTCTGTATCAAGTCACACGTGCCATCACTCACGTGATTGGCTTGCTGGGCACCTATGACTAGCACTATTGCCCAATCGGCCAGTTGACTCCGCAACTCCGATATCCTTGGCACAATACCCGCTCTTCTTGGCTCGATGCCCGAGTCCATGGCCCGAAGCCTTCTGTCGATACGTCGACCGATCCACCGGCCCGACGTCCAATCTTCTGACATGTTCCTCCGGAACAACATGATTTTTCTGCTTTAATTGTCTCATCCTGATCAAAGCATCCTGCGTCACTCAAAACGCAGATTAAATCATAAACATATATCAAGTAGTTTCATTATCAAAATACGAGATTCAACAATCTCCCCCTTTTTGATGATGACAACTACTTGATGACGGAGTTAAACTTAACTCCTGGAGTTTAAACAAACTCCCCCTATCAATATGCCATATTGATAGAACCTTGAATTCAAACTGAATTCAAGTCATTGCAATATTCATCATGAATACTTACAACACGTTATCATGATCTTATGCATAAACTTATGCATGTCATGTCATCAAATACTTCTCCCCCTTTGTCATCAACAAAAATGAGAAGTACCACAATCAAGTGTTTGTGATATTGGTTCAACTTATTGCATGAAAAACATAATATCAAGTTTTATCATCATGCAGTTTTGAAGCCGGAAAATTTAGCAAATGTTACATCATGCTTAGAACATTCAAGCTATCAAGTTTTAGATATGCAAGTTTTACAGCATACAAGATAGCACTTTTATAACATGCAAGCTAGTAATGTTGCAACATTTTAGAACTTGCAAGCTAGCAATTTAGAGATGTTCAAGAAGGCAACTCTTGCTTCTTGAAATATGCAAGTTGCAAGCTAGCAAATTTTTACGATATGCAAGTTTTGCTTCTTGAGATAGGCAAGATAGCACTTTTGCAATTTTTGTTTGGCAAGCTTGTGATGTTCAAGATAACAAGCTCTTTCTTCTCTTTTGAGAAGTGTCATTTTTGCTTTCATTGCAAAGTGCAAGCTAGCAAAATGCCAAACTAGCAAGAGATAATGTTTTACATGAGGCAAGCAAACAATTTGGCAAGTGTTACATTTGCATCTTCTCTTTAGATGTGCAAGAAAATAAACAAGTTTTTGCATTTTCTTGACATTTCAAGCTAGCAATTATCGGTGATGTTCAAGATAGCAATTTCTTCTCTTTTGTAATTTTTGCCTTTTTCTTGAATTGTGCTAGCAATCTATCTCCCCCTTTGTCATTGTCAAAAAGAAGGGAAAAAACCCTTTACATCAATTTCTAAATTATGACAAAGGTAAGTAATCATTCTTATTTGTGCATCATTATAGTTTCAATGCACAAATTCATTAACATTACATTTCATTTTTTTATGCACGATACCGAAAAATCAATCATCATCATGAGCATATCAAACATGATATTCAAGCATTCATGATATATCATTTTGGCAACATAATCATGGATATTCAAACGATGGTATCTAAATGTCAGAATTCATTACATCCTATTATGCATGATCATTGACTTCTCATTTGTTTTTCATGCATTATTTCATTTCATCTCATAAGCAATATCAAGAAGAGTTATTGGATGATGAGATAAATATTTTATGAATACACGGAATATCATAAGTGTTTCATGTATTCATATTATCACATGAAGCATATTATCTTTTTTAAGATTCATAACATGAATAACGTTATTACTATTTCATCAAAATCAATTTCGAGATTCACACAATATCATGAAATCATTAATCTCGATAAGATGGGAAAAGCATTTTCTTTTTAAGTGATTCTTTTAACACAAAAAAAAAAAACTCATTCATAATTCAAGTGATTTACATGATATCATAAATGAATTTATCACTTGTATTTCATCATATGGCATGATATCGACATGTAAAACTGTGAAGCAAGATTTTGATATCATTTCATGATGTACACATTTCGAATATTTAAGTGTAGCATTGCATCACATGGTAAGATATCAGCTCGTACGAAGTAAATTTTTGTTTGATATCTTGATATAGGGCATATAGCAATGATAGCAATCATGTATTACATGGTGATGCAAGTATGGCCTAATCATAGCAATGATAGCAATCATATATTTCTTAGTGATGCAAGTATGGCCTAATCATAGCATCAGTGATAGCAACCATATCATCATTAGTGATAGCAAACATATCAGCATCAGTGATAGCAACCATTAGTGATAGCAAACATATCAATTCATAAATTTGCATTTACATTATTAAATTAAAAAATGTAATTTTCAAGAAAATTTAAAGAAAAAGAAAAATGCATCATGAAGAACATCATGTAATTTTGAAGTAAATTAAAGGCATTTTGATTACCTTAGCGTCGAAAGGCGTAAAGGCGTAGTTTGCCACCTCGCCTTTGATTTTCTCCTCGTTTTCGGAGGAGCTCGATTCATCCTAGTTTTTGTTCTTCTTCTTGCGTTCAAAGCAAGTAGTTCCGTTCTTTTTACTTTTTAATTTTTGTTTCATTTGTAGTTTAAGTTCACCATCACTTGAGCTTAAGCTCGAGTGGTCTTCAAATGTTCTATGTCCCAAATCCTTCCTGTTCTTTGGAAGGTGGTTCTCAAGTTCTTCACGTGCATTGCACGTCATTTCATATGTGATCAATGAACCAATTAGTTTTTCAAGTGGAAATTGGTTCAAGTTTTTTGATTCTTGAATAGCAGTTACTTTTGAATCCCAAGTTTTAGAAAGTGAGCGCAAAACTTTGTTAACGAGTTCAAAATCCGAAAAGCTTTTACCAAGTGATTTTAAACCATTGACGACATCCGTAAAACGGGTGTACATGTCAACAACGGTTTCACTTGGTTTCATATGAAAAAGCTCGAAATCATGTAGTAAAATATTAACTTTCGAGTCTTTGACTCTACTAGTTCCCTCGTGCGTGATTTCAAGAGTGCGCCAAATATCGAAAGCCGTTTCGCACAAAGAAACCCGATTGAACTCATTTTTGTCCAAATCGCAAAATAAGGCATTCATAGCCTTTGCGTTTAAAGAAAAATACTTCTTCTCTAAATCCGACCATTCGTTCATCGATTTAGAGGGAAGTTGAAAACCGTTTTCAACGATATTCCATAAATCCAGATTTAGAGAAATCAAGAAAACTCTAATTCGAGTTTTCCAATAAGTGTAGTCCAATCCGTTAAAGAACGGTGGATGAAAGACCGAAAAGCCCTCTTGAAGAGCCATTTCTCTCGGGTGTAAATCCGAAATGAGAAATACCCCGCTTTGATACCAATTGTTAGGATCGAGAGCACTAAGAGGGGGGGGTGAATTAGTGCAGCGAAAAATTTACAGCGATTAAAACCGAAAGCTGCGTTCGTTCGATAGAAACTATTATGATGCAAAAGCTGATTCACAGTTTGTATCTAAGTGCAGTTTGCGTCTAAGCGCAGATTGCGTATAAGCGCAGTTTGCGTCTAAACACAGTTTGCGTCTAAACACAGTTTGCGTCTAAGCGCAGTTTGCGTCTAAACGCAGTTTGCGTCTAAACGCAGTTTGCATCTAAACGCAGTTTGCGTCTAAACGCAGATGACAGTTTGCAGTTCTAAATGAAATCAAGACGTAAACGTAAACTGCACAGAACCTTGTTCGTAAAAGCGCAAAAGGCAGTTTGCAGTTGTAAATGAAATCAAGACGTAAACGTAAACTGCACAGAACCTTGTTCGTAAAAAAGCGCAGAAGACAGTTTGCAGTTGTAAGTGAAATCAAGACGTAAACGTAAACTGCACAGAACTCATTCGTAAAAGCACAGAGAGACAGTTTGCAGTTTGTAGATGGAATCAAGACGTGAACGTAAACTGCACAGAACTCGTTCGTAAAAGCGCAGAGAGCAGTAGCTATGTAGGAGGTTTGCAGTAATGATAAAGTGCTCAAAATAAACGCAAACTAGAGATTTAGAGTGGTTCGGTCAGTCTTGACCTACTCCACTTTTGGCTTCCTCCACCGATGAGGTTACCGACGTCAACTAGAGGCCTTCCTTTAATAGGCGAAGGCCAACTACCCTCTTACAGATTCACTCCTTTTGACGGGCTTAGGAGACAACCCTTACAGATGTTTTCTCTCCTCTCTTTACAACTCAAACTTGAAGAACAGAAGGAGGAGGAAAACTAGCAGTTTTGAGCTCTAAGAACCACTGAAAAGATCAAGATTTCGGGTAAGTTCTTGCTATCTCAGTGCTGAATGGGTGGGGTATTTATAGGCCCCAACCCAATTCAAATTTGGAGCTCAAAACGATCAAATCCCGGAATTCTGGGATCAGGCGGTTACACCTCCTGACTGGAGAGGTTGCACCGCCTGGCAGAGCTCGAAGACTGAGCCCAGGCGGTGCCACCTCTTGACTGAGGCGGTTGCACCTCTTTGCCAGAGCTCGAAGACCGAGCTCAGGCGGTGCCACCTCTCTATCAGGGAGGTTGCACCGCCCAGTCTTGCTCGAAGACTGAGCTCAGGCGGTGCCACCTCCTGGCTGGGGAGGTTGCACCGCCCAGTCTCGCTGGGAGGCTTAGCCCAGGCGGTGCCACCTCCTGGCCTAGGCGGTTGCACCTCCTGGTGCAATCAGGGTCCGAATGGTTAGCTCCATTCGGCCCAATTCCAGTCTTTCAGGGGCCCAATTGCCCCAAGATTAAGCTAATGGGATCACCTCCCATTTTCCAACTTAATCAACGTGCTAACTACGATTAGATCTAAGACAATTTCTGCAGCTTTGCTTCGGTGCGTCAATCGCTTCTTCCGGCGAGTTTCCGGCGAACTTCCGTCGATCATCCGATGAACCCTCGGTGATGCTTCTGCGGACTTCCGGCAAACTCCTGGACTTTGCGACGATCCACTTGGCGAGTTCCAACGAGCTTCACTTGGCAAGCTTCTGGACTTCTCGGATCTGTTCTCGCAGAACCTCCGACGACCGTCCGAACTTCCGTCGAACTCTCGAACTCCCAACGTGATCATGATCTTGACTCCGGCGCAACTCCTGCTGCTTGTCTAACTTTCATCGTAGTTAATCCTGCACATGTAAACAAACTTCGATCGAGACAATTAATCCTAAGCAATTAACCAAGTTGTCCGGCATGTCATTGGTCCCTCGACGCTTCGTCCGATTCTTCGACGCATCGTCCTTTCCTGTAGCCTATTGCCCAATCGGCCAGTTGACTCCGCAACTCCGATATCCTTGGCACAATACCCGCTCTTCTTGGCCCGATGCCCGAGTCCACGGCCCGAAGCCTTCTGTCGATACGTCGACCGATCCACCGGCCCGACGTCCAATCTTCTGACATGTTCCTCCGGCACAACATGATTTTCCTGCTTTAATTGTCTCATCCTGATCAAAGCATCCTGCGTCACTCAAAACGCAGATTAAATCATAAACATATATCAAGTAGTTTCATTATCAAAATACGAGATTCAACAGTGAAGAGGTCGGCTAGGGTTAGGAGTTTGTCTCTTGGCGAAGAATTAGGAGTTGTAAAGGAATAGGAGTCTTGAATGTGAGTCCTATTAGGAGTTGTCCTTAGAGAAGCATTAGGAGTTGTAAAGGAATAGGAGTCTTGAGTACGAGTCCTATTAGGAGTTAGGGTTTAGAAACCCTATAAATAGCTATGTATTCCTTCTCTTTTGTAAAGCAATAGATGAATCTTTCCTACAGCCTTTGAGCAGCAATTTGGAAGAAGGAACCCCTATAGAGTTCCAAGGAAGCCGATCCCCTAAAGAGATCAACTCTAAGCTTAGAATCTGCAAGGGTTCTAACATTAAGGCAAAGGGAAGACCGGCCTCATGCTGGCTACTACGGCATTCTCCTACTTAGGTGATTGAGCTAAGGCCTGCTATGGTAGACATATACTCATTCTCCTACTCACCCACTATAGTGGATAGATATTCATTCTCTCGATCAAGTGGTCGAGCCATTGCTTGCTACGGCAGAAGCCACCATACCAAAATGACAGAGAGGCCAGCTCTCCTCACTGTTATGCTAGGTACTATTCCTACCACTCTCACCGTCAAAATTGGGTTAACCACAGCAAAAGGAGCATGATCCGCCTTGTTGGACCCCTTGCTCACAATAAGCTTATAGTGACAGAATCCCTCCATAGCCCCTAGCGGAATTCCTCTAACTCCTTGTACGTGGCTTCCCTGGACCACTTAGGAGCTAGCACCAGCTTTAAGAATAGCTTTACGGCTCGAACCTTAGTAGCCTTATACCTTAGTGTCCACTATTGGCAAAATGCCATGACAAGGATGACAAAGCCCACTATGTGTAGTCAAGCCAAAACCTACAATGGGTCCATCCTCCCGCTTATGCCATTGAGCTAAAGCCCACCATAGTGGGTCTAGCCTCCCGTTCACACAATCAAGCCAAAGCCTGTTATAGTGGGTCCATCCTCTTGTTTATGCGGTCAAACCAAAACCCGCAGTGGGTCCCTCCTCTCTCTTATTCGTGTTGAATCTCGGATTTTGATGATGAAACCAACTGATAAGTGTTTATGATTTGATCTGCATTTTGAGTGACGTAGGATGCTTCGATCATGATGAGGTAATTAAAGCAGGAAGAATCATGTTGGGCCAGAGGAAAATATGTCAGAAGATTGGACATCGGCCCGGAGGATCTGTCGACGTATTGACAGAAGGCTTTGGGCCATGGATTCCGGCATCGAGCCAAAAAGAGCGGATATTGCGCCAAGGATATAGAAGTTGCAGAGTCAACTAGTCGATTGGGCAATAGGCCACAAGAGAGGACGATGCGCCGAAGAATCGGACGAAGCGTCGATGGACCAATGACATGCCGGACAACATGATTCAAGCTTAGTAATAATTGTCTAGATCAAAGGGTATTTTTACATATGCAGGATTAACTACGATAGCAAGGCATAAAGCAAAATGAAGTCCCAAAGTCAAGAACGCAATTTCGTTGGGAGTTCGAGAGTTCGTCGGAAGTCCAGATGTTCATCGGAAGTTCTGCAGGAACCAACCGAGAAATCTCGGAACTTACCAGAGAAGCTAGTCGGAACTTGCCAAGAAGATCGTCGTAAAGTCCAGGAGCTTACCGGGAGTCCACTGGAACATTGCCGAGAGATCGTCAGAAGTTCGCCGAAAGATCGCTAGAAGCTCGCCGGAAGAAACTAGACTTATGGACTTGTTTAGCTTAGGAAATATCTTAGATTTCATAGTTAGCACATAATTAGGATTGGAATTGGGCCAACCCAATTATGGGCCAGTTGGGCCCATGTAAGGACTATGTTAGGCCTAATGAAAGGCTCAAATAGTGACCCAAGAAGTGGCACCATCGTGGCACAGTCTTCGAGACTTTGTCAGGCGGTAGTACCATCGGTCTGGACAGTGGTACCTCCCAAACACAGCCTCCGAGAGGCTGCAGGCGGTGGTACCACCCAGTGTAGTGTCAGTGTCAGACTGACACTGGCGGTGGTACCGCTCAAACCCAGGAAACCCAGGATGAGATGTTTTTAGGCTCTAAGTTTGAATCAATTTGAGGCCTATAAATACCCCCTCATCCCTAGTTAATAGATACAAGCACAGAGTATTTAAAAGTGAGAAAATGCTATTGCAATCACTAGAGAAATCCCCTCCTATAGTCTAAGTTTATAATTCTATTTAAATTACCTTCAATATGCTCTTACTTCGTGTTTCAAGTTAAGTTTCCGAAATCGATTTTTATCGTATGAAAGAATTTTTCAAAACTGACGCATTTTACCGTTGCACTAATTCACCACCCACCCCCCGCTCCTCTTAGTGCCGACTCTTTTCCTAACAATTCGGTCAAGCCAAATCCCACCATAATGGGTCTGATCTCCCGCTTATATGGTAGAGCCAAAGCCCATCATAGTGGGTCGAATTATGACATGCTACAATGAACTGATACCAATACTCCCACTACGATGAAAGCTGATATGGCGAACTGATGCCAATACTCCCACTACGACAGTCAAGTCAAGACTCATTATAATGGATTGATACTAATACTCCCACTACGATGGTCGAATCAGATCCCATTTATGGCGGAATGATACTAATACTCCCATTATGACGGTCAAATTAAGACCCGTTATGCTGAATCGATACTAATACTCCCACTATGATGGTTGAATCAAGACCCGTTATGTTATGGCAAAAGCCACCATAGCAGATTGATACCAATACTCCTGCTACGATAGTTGAATTATAACTCACTATAATGAAAGCCTCTATGGCAGACTGATAGCGATCCTCTCATTCACACGATCAAGTACCGACCCTCAAAAGTGGAAGAGGGGGTAGGCCCAAAAGAAGACCTAACCTTCGGGACAAAAGGGGGAAGCAAAAACGAAGAAGGAAACCTCTTACAGGAGGTCAAAAAAGGAGAGAGAGTAAACTCCCGTGCAAACAGTGGAGAATAAAGATAGAGAGAAAAGAAAAAAAAAAGAAAAAAAAGAAAGGTTCCCTTAAGTCAACATCTGTCACTCCTACAATCGCCCCTACCAAAGAGCTTTGTCCGCCTCGACGGACCTTGCACCAACCATCACAACCTCAGCAAGGAACTCATAGCAAAAATAGCACTCATGCAAGTGTGTAGTAAATACAAGCAAAATGATGTACTTCGAGACTCCTTTGCATAGCCCCAAGCATACCTTCCGTGGGATGAATGATAGGGAAAAGCTTGGCCCTACCAACTCCCCTTACCACTTGGGCCTATAGGGATCTGTTAGGATCCTTTTATTTTTCCTTTTATTTTCTGTGTTTTTTTTTTATTTTCTGCGTATTTATTAAGTCTATTTAGTTTAGCTAAAGTCGGAACTCTATAAATATAGATGTAATTGCTTCTTTTCAATTATCTATGACAAATACTATTTTGTCTTTTGACAAACCCTAGGAGGTCGATCCCCTCGAAGCGATCAAGGAGGGCCGATCCCCTCGAAGCGATCAAGGAGGTCGATCCCCTCGAAGTGATCATCCCCTTCTCTTCTTCTTTTTACGATAAGACTTTAGGGTCTTATCAATTGGTATCAGAGCGGCGATCCTTGCACGTTCCCGCTGCAACGTAACTAAAAAAAAAAAAAAGAAAGGGAAGGAAGAGAGAAAGCAGAGAGAGAAGAAGAAGAAGCAGCAGCCACACATCCCTGCTTCCTCTGCTTGCGGCCAGCCACCGCCGCCCCTGCTCTCCGGCAGGCCGCGCCCTCCCTTACTACCTCCTTTCCACCACCGGCGCTGCGTCCCAACTGATCGACCAACGCCGCCGCTGCCCCCCAGCCGGCGACCTCTCCTCCTCGCTTTCCCGTCTTGCTCGAGCGAGAAGGATCACTAGCGCCGTCTCCCTGCCAACGGACCACCCCTTCGTCGTTGAGACTCTCGGCGACGCTGCCCTAACTTCTCTGCCACCGTGCCCCCCCCCCGGGTCGCAGCCGCAGCCGCCGATTGCCCCGCCCCTCTTCACAACGACTGAAACAGGGCAACTCACCGCTGCTGCCCTTGTTTCCAGCCGCGCCTCCTCCAGCACTCCTCTTTCCCTCGAGTGTCGTTGCCGCCCAGCCGACCCATCACCGCTGTGGGCCACCGTGCGATGACCGCCGCTCGTCTCCCAACTATCGCCGCTTCACCTTGCTCTGCATCTAACCGAAACATAGCACACTTGCTCTGCCCTTGTTTCAGCCACGCCACACCTTGCTCTGCATCTAACCGAAACAGAGCACACTAGCTCTGCCCTTGTTTCAGCCGCGCCATAGTCGCGTGGGTTCCCTTGCTGCTGCCGACTGTCGCCACTGTCGCTGCTACTGCCCAGCTACTGTGCAAATGCCCTTGACTAGACATCAGAAACAAGAACTGGGGATTACCGACTTGCAATCATACGCAATGGCTACCGATAACTCAGTGAAGGCACAAATGGAAGCGTTGGAAACCAGAATTGAAAATTGGCTACAAGAAACTCTTCATGATTTCAAAAAGAGCTTGTTAGAGCACTTTAGTGGGTTTCAACAAGATGGAAGCTTAAGTTCTACGCTAAACAGATCAAGAGATACAGGAAAAGGGCCCCAGGATGGTGACACACACTACCCATGTATCAAGGTAGAATTTCCACGATGGGAAGATGGGGATCCGACTAGTTGGATCTCTAGGGCGGAAAAAATTTTTCGTTTTCACAGAACTCCAAAAGAATCTAAGGTAGAAGTGGCCTCAATCCAGCTCGATGGAGATGCAATCCAATGGTATGATTAGTACGAAACTTGCCATGGAATTTCTTCGTGGGAGCAGTTTAAAAGAGGACTTCTTGTTCGTTTTGGCCCATCCGAATATGAGAATGTTGATGGCCAACTCGCCAAAATTCGTCAGACTTCTACAGTGTTGGAATATCAGAGTAGATTTGAAAGATTGTCCGACCAAGCTAGAGATTGGTCAAAATGACAACTTCTGGGTACATTTATTGAAGGGCTTATTCTCGAGATCCGGTGTGAGGTTAAGGCTCGTCAACCTCGCATTATGATGGCTGCGATTTCATTTGCACGCCTACATGAAGAAAAAAATCAGTGTGGAATATCGTCGAAATAGAGGTGCCAATAAACAGGTGATTAGCAGGCAACCTACCTCATCTACTCCAAGTCGAAACTATAACACTAGCAGACTAACCCAAGAAGAACTCAAAGAAAGGTTAGCGAAGGGTTTGTGCTGGCATTGCGATGAAAAGTGGAGTAAGGAGCATCGATGCAAACAAGGAAGACTTTTGATGATTGAACCGATCGAGGAGGAACCGGAAGTAGAAGTATCAGATTCCGATCATGAAGAAGTGGAAATTAATGATGATGTTGAAGCCGTCACACATACAGTGCATGCATTGGCTGGCTACTCTAATCCACAAACTATGAAAATTGAGGGAACTCTGAAACACCAGTCTGTCACTATTTTGATTGATACGGGTAGCACTAATAATTTTATGGATAGAAAAATTACAGCCCGATTAGCTTACCATATTGAATGTTGCGACAAATTTGAAGTCAAGGTCGCCGATGGACGGATTTTAATTTGTGACAGCAAGTGCTCAAAGATAAAACTAATTTTGCAAGGTCAAGAATTATTTGTGGATTTCTTTTTATTACCTTTGGAAGACTATGAAGTGGTGCTCGGAATTGAATGGCTATCAACCCTAGGTGATGTCTCTTGGAATTTTTCTAAACTGATTATGAAGTTCTTTATTAATGGAAGACAGGTGACTCTCAAAGGAAGACGTGGGGATAAGGTTACAACTATCACGAGCCATCGGATGGAGCGGGTCCTTCGGAAGACACACACCGGATTTTTGGTGCAATTGCATAACATTGAAAAGGAAATGACAGTGAACATTCCGGCTGGAAATATTGAATCATTGCTAACAGAGTTTGCGAATATATTTGCAGAGCCACACGGACTTCCACCTCTTAGATGTCATGATCATCGGATTCCACTATTACCCGAGAAGGCACCAACTAATGTCCGACCGTATAGATATCCACATTTCCAAAAGGCAGAGATAGAGAGGATTGTCATAGAGATGCTCAAAACAGGAGTTATACGAGCTAGTGTTAGCCCATATTCTTCCCCAGTCTTACTAGTCAGAAAGAAGGATGGCTCATGGCGGATGTGTGTTGACTATCGAGCACTTAACAACATTACAGTGAAAGATAAATATCCTATTCTAGTAGTGGATGAACTATTGGACGAATTAGGAGGAGCTCAGGTCTTCACTAAATTGGACCTACGATCGGGCTATCATCAAATCAGAGTACATAAAGGGGATGTTCAGAAAACTACCTTCAGGACACATAATGGCCATTATGAGTTTCTAGTAATGCCTTTTGGGTTAACCAATGCGCCCTCTACCTTCTAGAGTTTAATGAATGATATATTTCGGGCTCATCTCCGTAAGTTTGTTTTGGTTTTCTTTGATGATATTTTAATATACAGTCATTCCTTAGAAAGTCATTTATTACATTTACGAACTGTCTTTAATATTCTTCGTGAGCATGGTCTTTTTGTCAAGAAATCCAAGTGCAGTTTTGGGCAACCTGAGGTTAAGTACCTCGGCCATATCATATCTCAAAAGGGTGTTGCAGTTGATCCTTCAAAAATCCAAATGATGACAGACTGGCCAATTCCAAAGTCAATCAAAGCTTTAAGGGGGTTCTTGGGATTAACCGGCTATTATCGAAAGTTTGTGAAGAATTATGGCAAAATTAGTACCCCCTTGACGTCACTTCTAAAGAAAAATGCATTCAGATGGTCAGAAGAGGCAACTCAGGCATTTCAATTCTTGAAAACTGCAATGTCTACTACACCCGTGCTGGCTTTACCAGATTTTAACAAGATGTTTGTGATTGAATCTGATGCTTCTGGAGCGGGAATAGGGGCTGTATTAATGCAGGAAGGTCGGCCTATCGCTTATGCTAGTAAGGCTCTTTCCCCTTCCCATTTGAGTTTATCTATTTATGACAAGGAGATGCTAGCTATAATACATGCAGTCACAAAGTGGAGACCCTACCTAATTGGTCGACGGTTTCAAATACGCACTAATCACAAAAGCCTCAAATATTTTTTAGAGCAAAAGATTTCTTCTCCAGAGCAACAGAAATGGGTCACAAAGCTGTTGGGATTCGATTATGAGATCATTTATAAAAAGGGGAGTGAGAATTTAGTAGCCGATGCCCTCTCACGTCTTCCAGAACAAGCTGAACTAGTAGCTATTTCTATTCCTATTTGCGAGACTTTGGAAGTTATCAGAAAGGAATGGTCAAATAATCCTGAGATCCAAAACATCATTAAAAAATTAGAAGAAGCCCCAGGTTCTGTCTCAAATTATAGTTGGGATTCGATGGACTTGCGCTATAAAGGCCGAATAGTGGTTGCCCCACATTCTTCTTGCCAAGCAATAATTCTGAAGGAGTTCCATTCATCACCAATTGCTGGTCACTCGGGATTTCTCCGCACTTATAAGCGAGTTCGACAACTTTTTTATTGGAAAGGTATGAAAAATTTTATCAAGAAATTTGTTACTGAATGTGATGTTTGCCAACGTCACAAAAGTGAGACAATAGCCACCCCGGGCTTACTACAGCCCCTCCCTATTCCTGATGGTACTTGGACCGACATATCTATGGATTTCATTGATAGTCTCCCATCATCTCAAGGAAAGAGTACTATACTTGTAGTCGTGGATAGACTTA
Organism: Musa acuminata AAA Group; assembly: GCF_036884655.1. Classification (NCBI taxonomy): domain Eukaryota; kingdom Viridiplantae; phylum Streptophyta; class Magnoliopsida; order Zingiberales; family Musaceae; genus Musa; species Musa acuminata. The sequence continues at coordinate 40,177,251 of NC_088357.1, forward strand.
CAAAGTATACTCATTTCTGTGCTTTACGACATCCTTATACTGCTGCAAGTGCTGCTCGTACTTTTGTGGAAAACATAGCTAAATTGCATGGGAGTCCCCGTTCCATTGTTAGTGACAGAGACAAGATTTTTACTAGCTCCTTCTGGATAGAACTTTTTCATTTACAAGGTACTCAGCTGAATATGAGTACTGCTTATCATCCACAAACAGATGGGCAAACTGAAGTGGTAAACAGGTGCCTAGAAAATTACCTCCGATGTTTTATTAGCGACAAACCGAAGGAATGGGTCAAATGGCTTCCCTGGGCAGAGTGGTGGTATAATACCTCTTACCATTCTTCTATTAAAATGACTCCATTTGAAGCAGTTTATGGCCAACCCCCACCTACAATTACAAAGTATGTACCTGGTTCTTCTAAAGTTGATCAAGTGGACAAGGAATTGATGGATAGAAATAAGATTATTCAGCTTTTAAAGGATAACCTCACAGCCGCACAAGCAAGAATGAAACAACAAGCTGATAAACACCGAAGTGAACGAGAATTTACTGTAGGTAATTGGGTTTTCCTTTGTCTTCAACCCTACAAGCAAACTTCCATAAAGGTCCGATCTTCCATGAAGCTATCTCCTCGGTTTTTTGGGCCTTATAAGGTATTAGAACGCATTGGACCAGTGGCCTACCGCTTGGATTTGCTTGCTAGCTCTAAACTGCATCCAGTCTTTCATGTTGCATGCCTTAAAAGGAAATTGGGTGACGATGCAATAGTGCAATGCCACTTGGCAGACACTTCTACTACTGGGGAAGTTCAAGCTCAACCACAAGTCATACTTGATCGACGAGTTGTAATGTACCGCAGACATCCTGTAATTGAAGTGCTGGTGCAATGGGCCAACTTACCAAAGGAAGATGCCACTTGGGAGTCCTACAACATGCTAAATGAGAAGTTTCCAGAATTTGATGCTGCTCAGCCTTGAGGACAAGGCTGAATTGAAGGAGGCGGGATTGTTAGGATCCTTTTATTTTTCCTTTTATTTTCTGTGCTTTTCTTTTATTTTCTACGTATTTATTAAGTCTGTTTAGTTTAGCTAAAGTCGGAACTCTATAAATAGAGATGTAACTGCTTCTTTTCAATTATCTATGACAAATACTATTTTGTCTTTTGACAAACCCTAGGAGGTCGATCCCCTCGAAGCGATCAAGGAGGGCCGATCCCCTCGAAGAGATCAAGGAAGTCGATCCCCTCGAAGTGATCATCCCCTTCTCTTCTTCTTTTTACGATAAGACTTTAGGGTCTTATCAGGATCTGCCCTATCTGTCTCGACTTCCCAAAGTGGGCATGTAAGACCCACACCTTATTGATATCATAGTTGAAGAAATCATGCCTCACATTAATGATTGGCAACATGCCCTAGCTTCCCTAGTGGCCTCGTAGCTGACATCTCAACAGAAGTCATGCCTTCGCATTAATGACTAATAACATAACTTGGCTTCACCAGCCTTCCCTTCCAGATGGCCGATAGAAGAACCACTCCCTACCTAACCTAAAACAATAAGGGAGTCAGCCTAGAGGCATCCCAACGGTCCGTCCAAAGTGCTAGTAGACACATTCCAACAAGTCACCCTCGTTAATACCTCCACCATATAAGATAATGGGGGCCTTGGCTAACACACGTTTAGATTACTCAGTGTCAAAGTATAAAAGCTAAGCCCTATACCAAGATGGGGGGAGGGGGTTGGACAAGAAATCCTCTATTCTCTCATTTACACTACTCATATTATTATCTTTCTCTCTCTTCATCTTTCGTTAACTTAAGCATCAAATGGGTTAAGCAATGATGCGCTCAGCACAGACCAATTGTATAGAACCCTTGATGCCATCCAAATATGTGGCCAGGAGGCGGTTCAATAGCCAGGAGAATCCATCTCTTGTATCCGGTTTCATCGTACCAAGATCAGGTTGCTCTCAACGAACCACCTCGCTAACGGGATCTCTACACCGATTGACTATATTAACTCCCCTCGTTAGTACAAATAATTCATCGAACCATATCTTGGACAGTGAACCAAACGGGTCGATCCACCCGTTGACAGTCTCTATATCTCAACACTAAACCGCCTGTCGAACTGAATTGTTTATAGACCGTCCGTTCAATTAAACTCTCCGGTCGGGGCCGGTCTCCGACTCGGTATCGGTCTACTTGAACCCCTGAGACACCAGGCCACGCCCTCCCTTCTATATCCTCGATTACTTCGTAGCGAAGTCGTCTTCCTCTTTCGAATCCCCTCGGTTTCTCCGTCTCTTGTGAGGTTTCCATCTCTTGCCCCAAATTGTTATGCTGTTTCTCCTATTAATTTTCTATTTGTTCTTTATATTATTTGCATCCTTGATTTCAGTTACATCGAACCGTAGAGATGGAAATTTTAGGTTTTTTTTATCGCTAGTCTCCTCTAAAAGATCACATATTTGACTGAAATTTAGGAGCTTTTTTGCTAAATTTTTATTTTTTTACTTAGGGCAAAGCATCGGTAGATATATTTCCATGTCGGGATAAACTAATTGTAGATGAAAGTGATTCAAGTGGAAATCTAATTAAGAAGCACGAAACTACGATTACGTTGAAGATAAAACGAAAATATGATGTAGGTGGATAGATTTTATGCTTGATGGATGTCTTTTTGGTCATCTGGATTAGTAGGATCTCAGAATCTTACCCGGCTGTCAGTACTGGACAATGTCATGCCAATACAAAGTGCCAATGTGCTGATGATCTGCAGTGTTTCTCCTCTCGAGTGCTTGAGAAGGAAGAAAGTATCTTTCATACATGGAACTGGGGAAGATAGCTGGGAAGAACAAGGAGAAGTCTTTCTATCCCGGTGAGTTAGGTAGAATGTAATTGTCTGCAGGAGAAGTCCTTTTGGGGCATGTTTTTCCTGGCCAATTGAGCAAGCAATGGAACATAGCAAACTATACTTCAACCAGTAGCTATCATGGTGGAGTAGGGTAGAGAGGAGCAGTTTCTGTTAGGCTAGCTATCATCTGGCTGACTTGGTGATCGACTGTTAAATGGTCAGTAAGGCCCTTGTGAGCATCCCATCAATGGTTTATGTGTTAGGGCATGCCGGCATGGTCACTATGATTTGAAATTTGGGTAATATGATAAATTACATAGTCCAAGGGAAAGTAGATCATATGGTCATCCAGATTATGGTGTCTGTATATTCCTTGTGGAGAATTCTAATTGTAAAAATATAAGTTCCATGGGAGGTCTCCATATAGATATGTTTATCCAAGTAATTTTTTATCTGAAATTGTGCTATTCTTGGCCTCTGCAATATGGTTTTAGCTTGACCTATACAATAATGTTTTGGAGGAACTAAGGATAAGTATCAGTTAGATGAGCACAATTGCAATTGTCCTAGTTGATATTGACAATATTCCTCAAATTTGCTTATTTTGGCTGTGTTTCATAATATTGTGCTCAACATTCACTGAGAAAAAAAAATCTAGGATCATTAAAGGGTTAGTGGTCTTAGTTTCATATTTCTGATCGTTCTTTCAAGATAAAGATGGCTAATCTTGAGGGCTCTGCATGCTAGAAAAATAATTTGGCTGATGGAAATTAAACCTGAGGCCAACCAAGAGAAACCTATGTGTTTGGGTTGTTTGTGGTTATTGAGATATACTAGCTGGAAAGCATATAAAGTTGTGGAGAAAGAGAGTTGGACTTTTGTTTCTTTATTGGCTAACTTCAGTTTAGGATTACATTAGGTAAAATAGATCTAATTGGATATTGTATTTGGCTTGAATTGGATATTGTGATGACAAATCAAGTTGAGGAGAGTAGATTGGATTGAGGCACCCAATTAGGTCAAAGTTCAATTTTAAAGAAGTCAAATTTAGTCTGGTTGTGCGGTGTATCACTAAAGAAGATATTACTCAAGTCAATGGATTGAAGATAGAAAATGGGGATTATACTAATAAGTCATATACAACAGATCACCCCTACAAAAATGTAAAACAGCAAGATACACTTCTAGTCATAGAGCTCTTAGGTTGAAATTAACTGATTCTCATGATATATTTTTTATTACAACATTAGTAATTTAGACATGTATCATTTACCAAATAAGGGTCCACCTTATAGGCTGTAAAGAGACCTGATGCGATCAATGTCTTTTCTTTCCTGTTTTGTATTATAAACCTATGTAGATAAGCTATGAGTTCTATGGTTAATTAAGACTTCTGTTTGACCTAACTTTGAGTTTACAACTCAAGTTGCAGTTAAATTATTAACTTATTTGGTTGTGTAAAGCAACCACTAGGATTATGGTTGGAAGTTATCACAAATTTCGAACAAAATATGGAAGCATCATACAAACCAAGCAAACACCATATTGGCATTGGAGGCTCAAACCTATCTGAATAACAGTGTTTTGTATCCAATTAAAAGATTAGGAATAATTGCTGATAGTCTTTTTTTAATCAACTTTCAAAATGAAAAATGACTTCTTTCTTGATATAGAAGTTAGAGTTGCTTCTTAACTAGTGTGTTTCTATTGCGAAAGCTGCATACAATCCATATTGTCATCCAAGTTATATATATATATATATATATATATATATATATATATATATATATATAGTTCCAACTTATTATCATATATTGGTATCCATGGTGATTATTATTTGTTAACTTCTTTGTGAAGTTCAAGTATCATAATTAGCTCCCATCGTAATGCTATTTTGATTCAATGGTTTTTTCAGGATATCTGAAGAGCGAACTACTTGGATCTAAGCAAAATGGTACATACAAGAGGAAATTTCAGAGCTTTAAATTTTGATAACTTTTTCTATTAGAGCTTTTCATTATGAACTTGCATGCATGTTGCCTAAGCTTCTCTGTGTAGATTCTGAACTTTTGACATAGCATCTCTATTGTCAATTACTTTAAGCTTCCCTAAGTAATACTTAGACTTTGTACATGTCATCTGGTTGGTTGTTGGATGCTGAAGGATGGATGTAGACAAGTTTATCGTGTGTTGGATATTTATGGTGCAACAAGAACATCCTTTTCACCTCCAAGCAAGTGTCTCGCATGCCAGCACATTACAACATGGGGAACATGTCAGCTGAATCAACCCAAGTAACAATAAGAAGGCTTGGGTGTGCTGGTGTACCTTGGGTACATCACCAGCCTCTGTCGTGGTTTTGTGATGGCACAATATTGAATGATTGGTATGCAAGCACTACGGCATCAGATAAGGGCATAGCAATATCCAGTTGCATATGCAAAAAATAAATTGGTACTCATCTAAATGAATAGGATTCTGTGAGTAAACTTTTAGATCATTTCTAGTATGATATGATGAACAAGGAAATCATCAAACAAACTATGATCAGATTTAAAATATAATTGAAAGCAAGTCATAAAAGGTATAAACATTGTAATCAACATTCAATGAATGAGAAGAGGTGGTCGAGTATCAGTGGAAGAGAAAGTATAAAGAAAGCCAGAGAACGTTAACAAAGAGGAGATGTAGAGAAGAGGAATAATGAGAGGTAGAAGTGGATTTGGTGTGGTCAGTCAATAAAGCTTTGAAAGAGGAAGAAGGGAAGGCATAGGTTAAGGTAGATGCTTGGAAGGACTATGTGGGAGAGAAAGGCACATGCTGGATTCATGATGTAACTTAATAGCAACCTCTATTGTTTCATTCATTGTAATACATGTTTTCATGTCAAGGCAGTGAAACTAGGGTTTAATGCATTCATTAGGTTCAACAAGTTTCCAATATTATAGCAATTCATTAATTACAGGTGCAAAGTCCCTGTGATTCAGAATATTTTTGTCAAAAAGGAAAAATTAAAATAGTTTGATGTAATCCAATTAAAATCTAATAAAAAATAAAAAAGACACTGTCTAGGAAATATTGAAAGAATGAGACCTCAGTTACTGCTTTTTGCCTAAGGAAGTCATCATCTAGGCGATATTGAAGGGGTTTTGGACCAATGCCAAGTGACTTGTCCTCTTGATTTGAGTGGAAGGCGAGTCTACAGAACCAATGCTTCTAAGATTAACTTTAAAATCTTGATATGAAATTTACAGTAAATACTAATTTAGATTTCATGTGTAATCCTGGTCTCTAATCTCTGATCTAAAATTATTCATAGTATTTTGATTGTTTTTCTTTATCTTTATATGGACAAGCAAAGTGCCCTAATGATTCCATTCCATTAGATTATTTGTTTCAAATCAATTTAGATAGTTTTTAAAAATAATTATAACTAGATTTGTCAAATTTATGAGATCGAAATAGGGGAAAACTTATTAATCCCGAGAGATTCAAGTGGGTCTTTACATGGCAATACAACTTCCCTTTCAAAATATATGCTTTCTCTATGATTTTAATATTTCTCACTATGATTATAGAAGTTTATTTATTTTTTCTGAATTTCAGTATCAGAACATTTCCATTTAGAAGTGTAGTAAGCTATGTTTAAGAACTAACATCTACCGTGAATCATGGTTTACTAATTGCACACATATTAAAATCTGGTCGATGGGGATGCATCCAGAATTAATAACCTAAAACTAAGTAATTTTCTTTGTTTGTTACATATGAAGCACAAAATTCATGCTTGTAGGATTTGGTCAACTATTTGCGTCATTAATTAACATGGTATATTTGGGAAACATGAAAGGTTGAGATTTTTTAGGAAAGAAGAAAAATATCAGCTAAAATATGAAGATGGAGTTGGTACCTTGAATTTTTTACGATTCACTAATTATGAGTGAGTGCCCCATCTCAGAAAAACTGTCCAATGGCTCCACTCTAAATCATAGTGGTAGTCCACATTGACAAAAGCAACTCTACTGTATTTGCCTCCAATCCTGATCAATGTTCTATGGTCTTTTTGCCAAGTTCTCACATTACAATTCATGGTTCAATGCTAACTACCATAAATGAGAAAATTCTTGCTGATCTAGAATTAACTCATTATCAGCAAAAGAGTATGCGTATGTATTTGCCATTAGTAAAGTCTACCCCACAAGTAACCAAAAAAATCAACATGCATCTCTCTGAACTTATAAAAATGGCTAAGGAACAATTAGAAGTCTGACTTTCTGATGAAAGATTCAAACTTTCCCTAGGATATTTTGCCAATAGGATCCCTCATTGTAGCACTCCTGCTAGATTAACCAGGTACAACTCCATTGCTATTGTCGTGTTTGTACTGAGACGTATTAAGTCATATCTCTCTCCCCTGCTCGTTCATCTAATAGTGCTTCATACATACATGAATTTGTATAGCGAGCTGGGATCATCATCAGCATCTTCCCTGTATCTCGTACTCATCATGGACAGGTTACTCGGTTGCCGACCTATTTAGTTCTTCCCTGTGCTTATTGCTTAAGCTTTAGGCTTTAGGCTTTTCACTGATCCATTTCAATATTGAGAGTTTGTCTGATCTTTTGAGGGACATTTGTAAACTTGACGATGTTAGGAAATCTACTGATTAATATTACTCCAGTCTTATTATTCCTCTAATGCGACTGTGTTGATTATTGTTGGAGGTTTTCCTGACAAATAGTTTTACTTAATCATGGAGGTTGAATCACTTGTTTCGAACGTCTTGCAGCACCAATTATCCCCAGATTGCTGTAGAGATATGTTCTATAGTCGGTTGCATCTTTATCTCCTGTTGCATGCTCATTACTTATTCTGGTGATTAATATTGCCATTGCCCATTATTTCTGCATTCTTTTCATTTTAAGTTTATTGTTCTATGACCTGGTCATTTACTTAATTGATTTACAGTTAATTCTTTAACATTTCTTTTGTTTTTTGTATCAGTTCTTTGAAGGATTTGGTTATCATGGAAATTCATTTGAGCAGACTTACCGTTGTTACCCTGCTTCTTTCATTGACAAGGTTTGAGGTCCTTTCTTCTAATAATTATTTTCTTATTCTTCCTAAACAAATAAAATTGTTCAAAGTCCTCAAATAGAAGAACCATGTCATTTGACTATCATTTATTTTTTTGTGAACAGTCATAAGACACTTTTTGTGGAAGTGATATTCCCTGTTTTCTAACATGTAGAGGCTGCCTGTTGAGAAGATGATTTAACTAAGTGTTTACATTTTTTCTGTTAAGGAGTACTGATATTCTGTTTCTCTCTGCAGCCACAGCTGGAAATTGGTGATAAAAGTAATTCACTCGTGACTTTGCTCTCTATTGAACTATTTGTTGTTCGTTTATGCACTATTAACTAAAATAATCTTTTGGGCTTTTTGTTCTTTCAGTTATAATGCCTCCCTCTGCTCTTGATCGTCTTGGTTAGTTGAACTATTTTCCTTTCATTTAATCTCTTTTTACATAATATGGTAAAATGCACTTATTGCTTCTGCAACAGCTTGTTTTCATTGTCTAGTGGGTGATCTGTGGTGGTACTAATCACCAGATATATCATGCTGATATTTGTACTCTGCAGCTTCTCTACACATCGATTACCCAATGTTATTTGAGCTGCGTAGTGTTGAAACCGAGCGAGTTTCACATTGTGGTGTTCTAGAGTTTATTGCCGAAGAAGGCATGATTTACATGCCGTATTGGGTAGGCAGTACTGAGAATATTTTCTTGGTTTATTTTCTTTTAATTTATATATTTTTAATTCTGTTTCTGCTGAATGTGAAGTCTGTTATCTAATGTGCTCCTCATTTTTCAGATGATGCAAAACTTACTTGTACAAGAGGGGGATATAGTTCGTGTTAAAAATGCCACGCTTCCCAAGGGTACATATGTGAAGCTACAGCCACATACAAAGGACTTTTTGGATATCTCAAACCCCAAGGCCATGTTAGTGAACTTTTTGATGCATTGTTAATTCAACCAAAGGCTCCATCATCCCTTCTGCATTTGCTTTAACATGGATGTCTTTTGGTAATATGAATAATTTGCTACAGTAAGGCCACTAACAAGATGTTCTTGAAAATTTGCAGTTTGGAAACAACTTTAAGGAATTTTTCATGTTTAACAACTGGTGACAGTATCATGGTAGCATATAACAACAAGAAGTACTACATAGATATTGTGGAAACAAAGCCCTCTTCTGCAGTTAGCATTATTGAGACAGACTGTGAGGTTGACTTTGCACCACCACTTGATTATAAAGAGCCTGAACGTCCACAAACTTCTGCACCTATGATCAAAGCACCAGTTCAAGGTTTCAATGCACACTATCCTTTGTTCTTCCCATCTTAAGAAATCGTATTCTCTTTATTTTTTTTGCCAGATTTCTCCAGATTTGCAGTGTTCTTTGCTTAAAAGTTTCTTGATGGGTGGTTTTATCATATTTTAGCTATTTCAGTATTTTAATGTAAGTGCTTAATATGCTTTCTTTTTAATTATCATAGTCTTCCTAGATTTGTGCTGCTTTATAATCAATTGTATGTAAACCTTGGTTCTTAGTAAATATTGTACAGTAGCAATGGGCCTGCAAATTGTATACATAGGTGCATGGCCAAACTACCAGACAATCTGCATAGGCATGCTTCATTCTAGGCCTTGACATGAGAGATTTCCTTGTTTTTCTCCCTTTTTTTCCCCTATCCATTGTATCTTGGTTGAAGTTTGATAACAGTCTTGTTTGCTCTCTTTTTTTGCTTTCCAATTCCTCCAGCACTTCTGGTTGTACCATTTGACAATACAGCACCACATGTAGAGCATTTTGTTCCAGTTGCAGGCCGGCACACTTTCTGTGACCAATACTTAATCCTTGTGTTAAAAAATGGTGGGAAATTTGTTCTGGTGATATCCATATCAGCTGCTCACATTATTGCCCATACTCTTGTATTCTCAATTTTTGTGCCCATACTGTCTACAGTTAGGTGTCTTGGACATTAGTCTATATAAAATGCTTCAAGGGTTAAAATCTTAGCGGCTAGATCAGTATTGTAACAGTACTGTACAATATACTGAATATTATTGCAAGGTGTTACTGGTGAGAACAAGAGAGAGAGAGAGAGAGAGAGAGAGTGAGGGAGAGGAGATGGGGGAAGAAGAGGAGGTGGTGGTGAAGGAGAAGAGGAGGTGGTGACAGTGGGGTAGATGAAGGAGAAGAGGAGAAGAAGAAAAGGTGGCTGAAGACGAGAAGGCATCAATGGAGACTAGAGAGTAAGAGAGAGAAAGAAAAAAGGATAAGAGCATAAGACAACTATCAATAGCTGTCAACAAACTGAAAAAACAGTTATTTGGTACCAATACCTGGCAGTAGGCTTACCACCCATTAAGCTTGGTGATAGATCTGGTACAGTGAGCTTACTAGGCAGTAAGCTCGATTTCAAACGGACAAAATTGCTGCAATTTGTGTACGAGTGAGTCATCATATCAGTAAATGCAAAACAATATTTGAAACTTTTAAGTTTAAACCATGGTATGCATACTCTGTCCATTTTTATCCACAGATATTCCTTTCTTGGCATGGCATAAAGTCTTTAATATAAAAATACATCAAAAAATTTACTATTTTGTTAGGCTACAGTGTAAATTGGCAAACTGTCTTAAACGATATTCAAAATAATTCCACATTTTTAGTACAAGAATACTTATCTATCTGGGTTTTTTTGGAGCAGGCATTTCTGATTTGCCTGGAAATGCATGCTTCTTTTGAGTTGCGAACTATTGTGCTTGTAAGTTTGTGTGCTGGAATCCTGCTTGCCAGCATTTTTTTCAGTATTCTAGAAACCTGCGTGCTAAATGTTGGGATTCTAGGTAATTCTAGTCATGCTAATTTGGATTCATGAGTTTCTATCTTGACGTTTCTTATGTTTGTTTATAAGGAAATAGTGCATAAGTATTGATCAGCAAATCCTTGCTAAACCTTGCTTTTTTCTCTTGGTTATCCTCTGAATAGTCTAAACTATATGCACCAATTTTGCTTCTTGTGCTTTCGAGTACTTGTTTGATAGGATGTCATGAACTTAGTTGGTTTTGCCTAAGTCGTGCGGCACTCTTACGTGTCCGTCCGTAAAGGTCAGCCTTCCCGAAACCTCCTATGATCCCTTCGGACCTATAAAAGAGAAAACGAGTTAGAGAAAACATTTCACTCGGAATCCACAAGCAATCATTTCAGTAAATACTTCATAGCCAATGTAGATTACAAACAGACTTCACAAGACCGTTCAAAGCTTTGAACGATCGCACAACAAAGGGTCCAAAATGGTCCACTACAGACCGAAATCCCTTCAAGTGCTCACATGACACAACCCTTGTTTGAATGCTTAAGATGATCACCAAAACCAACCAAAATGGGGTTGCTAAACTTATTATCAGCCCTTTATATGCTGTCCAAAGCATGAATAAAATCGAAAGACGTGGACATATATGAGCATTACATCAAACACCCCGTTTATAGTTTTGTCTGTGATATTTTTCCTCACTTATTCTTTTGACGTCCTCGTCAAAGCCTTTGCAGATACCGCATCTCCTCACCTTTGTTGAGTCTTCAATTTTCTGCTTCAGTTGCAATATCTCTTGGCCCTCAGTAGCACTCCACGTTGTTGTTAAGTAGTTGAACTTTGATCCGTCATGTTGCTTCAACTCGTCGATGACTCTGACTCTGGTGTAGGGTCAGTTGAGTTGTGCTGATCCCTGTTAGTTCCTACGAATTCCTTAGATGAAGGAAAAGACCATCCTTAGTATATGCAGTCTCTCAAATACTTTATGTCGCTTGAATTGGGTGGATGCTTGTTAAAACTTTAACGAGCATTGCTTCGCAGACTTCAAAGTTTTTGGGTCCTTCCTCTGTAAAATTTGCCCATCGATTATTCTTCCACTTAGTTGTCACTTCCAAGTAGGTTCGCATCACTTCCTCTTTCGATAGCCATTCTATTGGGAAATGAAACAGATAATATATTCTCAGTAGCATTGATCACTATTGGTGAGGATTTAATAACTATTATCTTCCACTAGATTTCTTCAAAGGGTCTTTGAACTTATGCAGAGCTCCTCTACTGGATAGATAAGAGAATTGGGATATTCAGTTTCATCAATTCTCTTAAGAGTTGAGAAGACAAAGGTTACTTGACTTCGCCCGCCTTCTCGAGGATTGTACTTCATGCATTGAGTTGGTTACTAGCCTTTGCTGGTTATTTGCTCACATTTTTAAAGCACTCAAAGTGTTTGTACTCCTTGTATTGAGTTAGTTACTATGATTCACCTTCTCAATGCAATCAAACTTTTGGAATGCAATAACTTTTCACCCCAATTTGGTGTAAGTCTCTAATAGTTTTGGTCACCTCTGGGATTATACCGCCTTCTCTATTATTTCTACTGCCTACTCCTTTGAGTAGCAAAGGTACAATACTCCATACTGCTTACTTCGTTCCTTAGTCGAGCCCTCTTTTATCGACCTGAAGTCCTTCGCTTTCGGCTATCTTGATGAGAAGCTCATTAACATCAATTTTACGAAGTTCCCTGGCCCTTGCCCTTCAACCTTATCTTGGTATTTGGGGTTTGCCTCTACATTCTCCACCTCCTCGGCCGCTTTCATGACTAAGCGCTCTCACTCTATGTGAACAAAGGATCGATGACTTCACGAAATTCCTGCCTCTGCGATACCATGGCGTTGCCATGCTCATGGCTCTACTATCTGTTGCATCGCATCTGCGTCCCTTTCTTCGTGATCGATAGATCTGCCTCTGTGGCACTGTGGCACTCCTCCGAGTCCACCTTCATTCTAATCGATACTTGATTTTGGGTAGCTAAGTCCCTTTGGACTCATCTTCCTCGCTATTTTCAACTACCTGCTTCAACACCTCTGTGTTCTCCGAGTAGTTCTCCTTGATCAATGGAAAGATAGACTGCAACTCCCATGCATGGCCTTCACCATCATGTTATAGGGCTTATGTCGATTTTGTTCTCCTTAGCTTCCTTGGTGGCAACGTTCACTTACTTGGCCTTGTTCTCTGACTTGTCGGGTTCCCTTAAGTGAATATGAGCTCTAAAGCAGTCCAACTCTCCAATCGCTCTGATCATACCTCTACACGATCAAGTCCCCATAGGATTCACTAGTACTTACATTCGAAATTCTCCCTTGGTGGTACACAGCCTCTGTATGTTGATAACCAAGGGTTTCATTTGATGCAAAATTTGATGCACGCATGGAAAACCCGTCTTTGTGATATCATGGCATTCACTCTTTAAATCCATAGCTTTTTTGGCTGTCGTGTTGTTCACCGAAATGGAGCTCCCAATAGCTCCTGATCATACCTCCGTATGATCTAATCTCTCACTCTCTCACGGGACTAGTTTCGTGTGTATCGTATTGCCACGAATTATTCCATCACGATTTGCTACATCATGTCACCTCTTGATGACATCTCCATTGCATTCTGATCATTGTGAAATGAACTTGGATTGCGATCCCTCCATGTGTGGCCTCTGCTAATACATTGCAGGGCCTCTTCTACCTTCAATTGTATTCGCTCCTTTGGCTATCAACCTTTGTCCACCTGCTCTCGGGTCACACCCAAACAAAGCACAGCTCTAAGACAATCCATCGCCTAATAGCTCTCGAATTCCACCGACTTCGCTGAAATTGGTCCACCATTGTTTAGATCCTGGGCCTCTGCCCCACCAGCATAATCTCCACCTGCGCACCGCTTTCTTTATGACAACTCGAATGGCAGCACTGTGGTGTATTCTTCAAGTATACCCACCTTCGCGTCCCCTTGCCCCATGCCAAGGTCTTTTGAACCCAACTTCGCCTTCGCAAGTTGAGTCGCCTTTGTTCCTCCATCAAATGCTTCTTCGAGATAATGTGCATGTGCCTCGAAGCACCCTTCATCTTTGGCACCATGCAGGATGAGTCCGCTCCATCAAAATGAGGGACCCATAGAACGACATGATCCCGTTCTTACCACTACAAGAGTTCATGTCCTTGACCTCTGTCGAAGGAAAGCTTCATGCCTTCACTCCATGTTCTATCTTTTATGCCGACTCTTTTTATGCGGCTTGGGTACTTCACCAAGTTACACCCAAGTTGCTCCACTCCTCGATTTGCATTGAGTTGATGGTGGCCCTTGCCCCCACCATTCTACAGGTCAGCCCTCTATTAAGTCTGATCTCTATATCGGCTTCAAGTATGCCTTCATTTTGTGTTGTCTTAGGTTGCTCCCCCACTTGATCTCACAATGCATTACCTCATACGAGATCATGCGACAACTCCTCGTCGCTCGCTCGGTCCGTTGAGCTTTGTGGAGTTGTTATCTTAAGGTACTCCTCAACATGTGCGATCCGTTGCACATGATTCTCCCTCTGGAGAATCGGGACTTATCCCTCCTAGATATTTATCCCATTGGAGCAACTTCTCTCTTCGTATTCTTTCCTTTAGAAGTTTCGGAGACCACCATCCCGTTAGACTACTTCGTCTTGCTGAACAAACTGTGCATTGTTTTTTCTCTCGCAAATGCACTTGCTAGATTGCGACTCCTCACAAATACAACCCTCGTTGCACCCTCCAAGGCCTAGCAACATGCTGAACTCGCTGCAAACTTCAGCCTTCTATGGACGCATTCTTCCCATGCCGAAGAGAAAGTTTCAATGCTCCATGGTGCCGAGTTTCTATCGCCTTAGGATGGCCACGAACATTCCATCGTTCGCATACAAGCCCTTGCATGAGTACCGAGTTCTTTGAGTTAACAATTCCCTTTACCTTTGTGAGCTTTGTACAACTCTTTCAGTCACTGAGCAACCCATTCCACTTTGCACGGTCTCATCCTTTTACCAAGCGCCTCGTTTGATTTAAGCACCATCAAGTATGGTTATCAACATCGAGCCGTAGCTCAAACTCAGCCATCTCAACCTTTGTGTGCTACGTATTCTTCCCAGCTTGCTTGTCCTCGTGGTGCCTCTCGCGCGAAAGGTCTTCTAAATGTCAATCTCAGATGCCCGCTCTTCTGAGCGACTCCTTTCCCTACATCTCTATGCCCATTTCCCCCAAACGGTCATGCGTGCTAGTTGCTCTCAACGTAGCCCTGCTAGGTCCCCCACATTTACATGCCAAGTGTTTCTAAGTGCTTGTCCTGCTTTGATGCCATATGTCATGAGCTTAGTTGGTTTTGCCTAAGTCGTGCGGCATCCTTGTGTGTCCGTCCACAAATGTCAGCCTTCCTGAAACCTCCTATAGTCTCTTAAGATCTATAAAAGAGAAAACGGGTTAGAGAAAGTGTTTCACTCAGGATCCACAAGCAATCATTTTAATAAACACTTCATAGCCAATGCAAATTACAAACAAACTTCACAAGCTCTGAACGGTCGCACAACAAATGATCCAAAATGGTCCACTACATACCGAAATCCCCACAAATACCCACATGACACAATCTTTGTTTGCATGCCTAAGACGACCACTAAAACTAACCAAAATGGGGCTGCTAAGCTTACTGTCAGCCCTTTATATGTTGTGCAAAGCATGAACAAAACCGAAAGATACGGATATACATGAGCATTACATCAAACACTTTGTTTACAGTTTTGTCTGTGGCATGGAGTTGTTACTTAATGTGCTAGTTTCAGTCATCTATCTCGTAAGCATATAGCTTATTTTTGGCAACAACACCCAACCAAATCTGAGCATCAGAGACATTAATCTAGCATTAGGGAGAGAACTGTCTGCTAATTCAGCATGCACATTTGTAATAAAACAAAGTTAACTGATATAAACTTAATTTCTGTTCATCACATGAATATATGTAATTGTAGGAGATTATTTTTTTTGATTTTATGCAATAGAAAAAGCAGAATATTGGAATTAAAGAGCTAGAAGACTGATGTACAAGAGGAAGAGAATAATAAGACAATATAGATTTACCATTTAGTATAACTAGAGTAGGAAATAATGAGTGAGTTTTGTGTGTGTGTGTGTGTGTGAGAGAGAGAGAGAGAGAGAGAGAGAGAGAGAGATGGCTGCCATACCTCCTAGGAAAGAAGTGTAAAGGATCAAGTTAGATGAATGGGTGAGCAACAGGGGTTTTTTAATTCTTTTTGTTCTTAGACTACTGATTGGCCAGAGATGTTTTCTTTCACGTGTACATCTTATGAACTCATCAACTACTGAAAACAGAAATATAAAACTAAATTTAGTACTTCCTAAACTGAATGGAAGCTATTCGATCTGTATTTTAGGTTAACACGGGAGTATCTAATTTGCTACAATCTGTTCATATGGACCATGCTGATAATATGATATTTTTTTCAGCCAACAATATTGTCTCATAATCTTTGACTCAGCCTACTCAAATAAGACAGCTCATCAGCATATTCCCTGCACAAAGGTAAAGCTGTGTCATAATGCTTTTCTTCATGGTTAAGGAATACATTAAATGAGTTGGTTAGCAGTTGTAAAACACTTAATTTCGAAATTCCCTATGCACGAAGGGTTGTTTCATGCACTAGTATTTATTTTGGTGTTTAAGGCTTAGAAAAGACTTTAGAAAACTGAGGATATTGACAGAAGCTCTCTTGGAGTGCTCTTTTGAACTATGTATCTCTTGGATGCGTCCTTGAGTGGTGAGTCTTTTGCTTTCAGTTCTGTATCCTTGTTTATTATCATTAGCATAGTGATCTTTCTGTATCCCTTTTGATTTTAAACTTGGTGGTGAGTTATTTTTCGTTTTTACCAAAGTTTCTTCAAGAGTTCGTTCCTTGCCTTCTGTGACATTTTCTATCTGAACAACTGTTCTATCGGTGTTCTTTCAAAATCCATTCTGCATTTTTACCCTCCCCGGTATCAGTTTGGTATCAGAGCTAAAGGCTAGAGATCATGGCAAGGCGGAATGGAAAAGATGTAGTTGGTGAAGGTAGCGACCATGAAGATGACGCTGAGTCGTTAAGGCTGTAGCTACGAAAATTGCTGCGTAGACTACAAGAAAAAAATGAAATAATCGACGAATTTTAAAGTAGACACAACCAGCATGAAAATGACGCTCGAGAGTTTTCTTCTGATGATGATACACCTCCTCTTCCAAGGGAGTCGAGAAGATATCGGAGAAGAAATGGAGTCCAAGACGAGTGGCAAAATAAATATAACCCCAGATTGAATATTCCAGAATTTGAAGGTAAAATAAATGTTGATGACTTTATCGATTGGCTTAATACAGTAGAAATAATTATCGATTTTCATGAACCACCAGAACAAAAGAAAGTCAAACTTGTAGCACTCAAACTCAGACGGAATGCATTTTTTTGGTGGGAAAATCTGAAGAAACAAAGAGAACGTAAGGGGAAGAGTAAGATCGTTACACGAGAGAAAATGAAAAGGGAGCTAAAGAGAAAATATTTACCTCATAATTATAGGCAAGAGATCTTTTTCAAAATATATGATTTCAAGCAAAAAGATCTTAGTGTGGAGGAGTACACTGCAGAATTCGATAATTTGATATTAAAAGGAGAGCTTGTGGAACCGGAAGAGCAAACAATTGCAAGATACTTAGGATGTCTGAAGTATGAGATTGCTAAAGTTGTTCAACTACAGCCATATTAGTCTTTAAATGATGTGAGCAAGCTGGCATTAAAAGTTGAAAAGCAGCAGAAGTTTGAAAAGAGTTTTCGGTACGGCTTAAAAGAAGGCTATACAAAAGGAGAAAGTTCCAAGCCTACTATCCAAAGCAAGGTGATATCGAAGGTGCAAGAAAAGGGTAAAGAATCTGTTGGCAGCAAAAAAACACCTAATTCATCTACCCCAAGTGGTCGAAAATGCTTCAAATATCATGGTTTTAGGCATATTGCTTCAGATTGTCCAAATAGGAGGATTGTAGCTTTGGTTGAAGATCATAGTGATGGAGGAGAGGATGAAGATGAGGACGAACCAAAATACGATGATGATGAGGAAGAGATTACTTATGCTGATCATGGTTTGTCTATTGTATTGCAACGTAGTTTACAAGTGTCTTATGTGGCCGATGATGAAATTTGGGTGAGAAAAAATGTGTTTCACACTAAATGCACTTCTCTTGGCAAAGTGTGCTTGGTGATCATCGACAGTGGTAGCTTTGAGAATGTGGCATCTTTGGAGATGGTGCAAAAGCTAAAGTTGGACACCATCCCTCATCCACATCCATGCCAGTTATGTTGGCTGCAGAAAGGAAATGACATCAATGTAACTAAAAGATGTTTAGTTTTGTTTTCTATTGGCAAGTATTATAAAGATGAAGTATGGTGTGATGTTGCTCCTATGGATGCTTGTCATATGCTGTTGGGAAGACCTTGGCATTATCTTAGCTCCATTACAACCATATGAAATCAGTGTACCAAAGAAGAAAGTTAGTGCTTTTATGTCCTATGGTGAATGCAAAGGTGAATTAGACAAGGGTGGTCAGTAGTAGTAGAGGAAAATGAACAACACAAGGAGACACCAGCAATCATGAAACAAATCCAAGAAGAGTTTGAAGATGCTATATCAGAAGAGATTCCACATTGTCACGGACAAACTTCTAAACATGATGTTTGATGTAATGCTTATGTATGTCCGTGTATTTTAGTATGTTCATGCTTTGTACAACATGTAGAGGGACGGTCGAAGGCTTAATAGTCTCATTTTAGTTAGGTTGGTGGCCGCTTTAGGCTTGTAAATAAAGGTTGTGTCATGTGAACACGTGTGAGAGATTTTCGGTCTGTAATGGACCATTTTACCCTTTGTTGTGCAATTGTTCAGAGCTTGTAAAGTCTGTCTGTAATTTGCATTGTCTATGAAGTGTTTCCTGGAATGTTTGCTTGTGGATCCCGAGTGAGGCGTTCTCTCTAACTCGTTCTCTCTTTTGTTGGTCCTAAGGGACAATGGGAGGCTTCGGGGAGGCTGACCTTTGCGGACGGACACGCAAGGGTGCCGCACTGTAACGGACAAACTTCTAAACAAGATGTTGGATGTAATGCTTATGTCTGTCCGTTGCCTTTTGGCATGTTCATGCCTTGTACAGAATGTAAAGGGGCGGCCGAAGGCTTAATAGTCCCATTTTAGTTGGGTTGGTGGCCTCTTTAGGCTTGTAAATAAAGGTTGTGTCATTTGGACACGTTCGAGAGCTTTTCGGTCTGTAATGGACCATTTTACCCTTTTGTTGTGCAACTATTCAGAGCTTGTAAAGTCTGTTTGTAATTTGCATTGTCTATGAAGTGTTTTTCGGACATGTTTGCTTGTGGATCCCGATTGAGGCGTTCTCTTCAACCTGTTCTCTCTTTTGTTGGTCCTAAGGGACAATGGGAGGCTTCGGGGAGGCTGACCTTTGCGGACGGACGCGCGAGGGTGCCGCACGCCTTAGGCAAAACCAGCTAAGGTCGTGACATTATGGTATCAGAGCGGGACAAGCACTCATAGAAACACTTGACATGCAAACGTGGGGGACCTAGCGGGGCTGCGTTGAGGGCAGTCAGCACACGCGCGACCGTTTGAGGGAAAACGGGCATGGAGATGTAGGGAAAAGAGTCGCTCAGAGGAGCGGGCATCTGAGATTGGCATTCAGAGGAATGGCCAACCCTTCGCGCAAGAGGCACCACGAGAACAGGCAAGCTTGGAAGAATTTGGAGCGCACAAAGGTTGGGATGGCTGAGTTTGAGCTACGGCTCAACGTTGACAACTTTACTTGATGGTGCTCAAGGCAAGCGAGGCGCTTGGCAAAGGATGAGACCATGCAAAGTGGAATGAGTTGCTCAGCGACCGAAAGAGTTGTGCAAAGCTCACAGAGGTGAGGGGAATTGCTAACTCGAAGAATTCGGTACTCATGCATGGGCTTGTATGCGGACGATGGATTGTTCGTGGCCATCCCAAGGCGGTTGAGACTCGGCGCCATGGAGCATTGAAACTTTCTCTTCGACATGCGAAGGATACGTCCGGAGGAGGCTGAAGTGTGCAACGAGTTCAGCATGTTGCTAGGCCTTGAGGGGTGCAGCGGTGGCTGTATTGACGTGGAGGCGCAATCTAGCAAGTGCGTTTGCAAGAGGCAGAACAATGCACAGTTTGTTCAGCAGATCGGAGTAGTCCAAGGGGATGGTGGTCTCCGAAACGAAGAGAGATGTTGCTCCAACGGGACAGTTATCCAGGAGGGATAAGTCTCAGCTCTCCAGAGGGAGAATCATGTGAGACGGACTTCACATGTTGAGGAGGAGTATCTCACAAACAACAACTCCACGAAGCTCGATGGATTGAGCAAGCGGCGAGGAGTCGTCGCATGATCTCGCTTGAGAGAATGCATTGGTGGATGCATTGCGAGATCAAGTGGGGGAGTGACCCAAAGCAACTCAAATGGAGGCACACTTGGAGTCGATATGGAGATCGGACTCAAGGGAGGGCTGACCCGTGGAATGGTGGGCGCGACGGCCACCATCGACTCAATGCAAAAACGAGGAGCGGAGCAACTTGGGTGTAACTTGGCGAAGTACCCAAGCCGCATGAAGGGAGCCAGCATAGAAGTTGGAACATGGAGCAGAGGCACAGCGCTTTCCCTAGACAGAGGTCAAGGACATGAACTCTTGTAGAGGCAGGAGTAGAATCATGCTGTTCCCTGGGTCCTTCATTCTGACAGAGCGGACTCATCTTGCATGGTGCCAAAGACGAAGGGAGCTTCGGGGCACATGCACCTTATCTCGGAGGAGCATTCGATGGAGGAACTAAGGCGACTCAATTTGCGGAGGCGAAGTTGGGTACAGAAGGCCTTAGCACGGGGCAAGAGGACGCAGAGGCAGGTACTCTTGAAGAATATGCCACAGTGTTGCCATTCGAGTTGCTATGAAGGAAGCGGGGCGCAGTGGAGATTGTGCTGGTAGGGGCAGAGGCCCAGGATCCAGACAATGGTGCACAAATTACAGTGAAGTCGGTGGACTTCGGGAGCTACTAGGCGACGGACTGTCCTAGAGCGGTGCTTCATCTAGGTGTGACCCAAGAGTGGGTGGATGAAGGTCGATTGCCAAAGGAGCGAACAAAATCGAAGGTGGAGGAGACCCTGTGATGTATTGGCAGAGGCCACACATGGAGGGTTCACAATTCGAGTTTATTCCACAAGGATCAGAATGCAATGGAGATGTCACCAGGAGGCGACATGGTGCAGCGGATCGTGGTGGAACAGTTCGTGGCAATGCGACACACACGACAATGTCCCGTGAGGGATGAGATCATATGGAGGTATGATCGGGAGCTACTGGGAGCTCCGCTTTGGTGAACAACACGACGGCAAGAAGGGCTATGGATTCAAGGAGTGAAGGCCATGGTACCGCAGAGGCGGGTCTTCCGGGCGTGCACCGAATTTTGCATCGGATGAAAACCTTGGTCATCAGCATATGGGGGCTGGGTTCCACCAAGGGAAAAGTTCGAATGCAAGTACCAGTGAGTCCCATGAGAGGGACTTGATCATGCAGAGGTATGATCGAAGCAGCTGGAGAGTTGGACTGCTCCAGAGCTCATATTCGCTTAAGGGAGCCCGACAAGTCAGAGGACAAGGTCGAGTAAGCGAACGTTGCTACCAAGGAAGCTAAGGAGAACAGAATCGGTGCAAACCCTACAATGTGATGGCAGAGGCCATGCATGGGAGTTGCAGTCTGTCTTTCCATCGACCAAACAGACTGCTTGGAGAACACAGAGGTGTTGAAGCAGGAGGTCGAAAGGGGCGAGGAAGCGACGATGAGTCCAGAGGGACTTAGCTACCCAAAATCAAGCATCAGTTAGAATGGAGGTGGACTTAGAGGAGTGCCACAGAGACATCTCTACTGATTGTGAAGGAAAGGGATACAGAGGCGAGCCGACGGATAGTAGGGCCATGGGCATGGCAGCGCCATGGTACCGCAGAGGCGGGACTTCTGTGCAAGTCATTGATCCCTTGCTCTCATGGAGGGAGAGCGCTTGGTCGTGAAAGGGGCCGAGGAGGTGGAGCATGCAGAGGCAATCTCCAAGTACCGAGACAAGGCTGAAGGGCAGAGGCCAAGAAACTTCGTAAGACCGGTGTCAACAAGTTTCTCATCAAGATAGCCGTAAGTGAAGGACTTCGGGTCATGCAAGAGTGCACGACCAAGGAACGAAGCAGGCAGTACGTGGTGCTGTACCTTTGCTACTCAGTGGAGTAGGCGGCAGGGTTGATGGAGAAGACGGTACAATCCCAGAGGCGACCTCATCTATCAGAGAATTACTCCAAGTTGGGGTGAAAACTTCCTGCATTCCAGAAGTTCAATGGCATTGAGAAGGTGAATCACAGTAGCTAACTCAACGCAAGGAGTGCAAACACTTCAAGTGCTTCAGAAGTGTGAGCAAAGAGCAGGCGAAGGCCAGTAACCAGCTCGATGCATGAAGTACAACCTCGAGGAGGCGGGCGAAGTCAAGTAACCTTTGCCTTCTCAACTCTTAAGAGAATGGGCGAAACCGAGTACCCCAGTTCTCTTATCTATCCAGCAGAGGAGCTCTGCACAAGTTCAAAGACCCTTCGAAGATAATGGAAGACAATAGTTGTCAAAATCCTCACCAACGGTGATCAGTGCTACTGAGAGTAGATTGTCCGCTTCATTTCCCAACGAAATGCCAATCGAAAGCGGAAGTGATGCGAACCTACTTGGATGTGACAACTAACTGAAAGAAGAGTCAATGAGCAGATTTTGTGGAGGAAGGACCCAAAACTTCAGAAGTTTGTGAGGCGATGCTCGTTAAAGCTCCAACAAGCATCCACCCAGTTCAAGCAGCATGTGAAAATTTTGAGAAACTGGCGTAGTAAGAATGGTCTTTTCCTTCATTTGGTGGATCCGCAGGAATCAACGAGGATCAATACAACTCAGCCAACCCCACACCAGAGTCAGAGTCATTGGCGAGTTGAAGCAGCATGGCGGATCAAAGGTTCGACTACTCAGAAACAGCAGCGGAGAGCAGCTGGGAGCCAGGAGGCGCATTGCAGCTGGAGCAGAAGATTGAAGACTCAACAAAGGCGAAGAGTTGCAGTGTTCACAAAGGCTTCGACGAGGACGTCGAAGGGATAAGTGGGGGAGAATGTAACGGACAAACTTCTAAACAAGATGTTGGATGTAATGCTTATGTCTGTCCGTTGCCTTTTGGCATGTTCATGCCTTGTACAGAATGTAAAGGGGCGGCCGAAGGCTTAATAGTCCCATTTTAGTTGGGTTGGTGGCCTCTTTAGGCTTGTAAATAAAGGTTGTGTCATTTGGACACGTTCGAGAGCTTTTCGGTCTGTAATGGACCATTTTACCCTTTTGTTGTGCAACTATTCAGAGCTTGTAAAGTCTGTTTGTAATTTGCATTGTCTATGAAGTGTTTTTCGGACATGTTTGCTTGTGGATCCCGATTGAGGCGTTCTCTTCAACCTGTTCTCTCTTTTGTTGGTCCTAAGGGACAATGGGAGGCTTCGGGGAGGCTGACCTTTGCGGACGGACGCGCGAGGGTGCCGCACGCCTTAGGCAAAACCAGCTAAGGTCGTGACAGCACGACTTAGGCAAAACCAGCTAAGTCCGTGACAACATGGCCTTCCACCCTTGAGAGACATCCAACATCACATTGTTCTTATTCCGGGGGCTGTTCTACCTAATAAGGCAGCATATAGAATGAGTCTCAAGGAGCATGAAAAATTTCAAAAGCAAGTTGATGAATTAGTGAAAAAAGGGTTAATTCGGGAGAGCATAAGTCCTTGTGCGATTCCAGCCTTGTTGGTGCCTAAGAAGGATGGTTCTTGGAGAATGTGCGTGTACAGTCGCACCATCAACAAAATCACAGTGGACTATTGCTTTTATATTCCAAGGTTAGATGATTTACTTGATCAATGTGGTGCTTATATTTTCTCTAAAATTGATTTGAGGAGTGGCTATCACCAAATAAGAATGAGGCCCGGAGATGAGTGGAAAACAACATTTAAAACTAGAGAAGGCTTATATGAATGGTTGGTTATACCATTTGGGCTATCTAATGCTCCTAGCACCTTCATGAGATTTATGAATCACATACTTAAGCCATGCATTGGAATATTTGTTGTAGTTTATTTTGACGATATATTGGTGTACAGCAAGAGCGAAAAGGAGCATATGAATCATCTGAAAGAGATCTTTTTTATTTTAAGGCAGCAAAAGCTTTATGCTAATCTAAAGAAGTGTGATTTCTTTACTTCTAGTGTGGTGTTTTTGGGATATGTTGTTTCAAAAGATGGAATCATGATGGACCAAAGTAAGGTAAAGGCTATTCTCAATTGGCCAACACCTGCTTCATTGCATGATGTGAGGAGTTTCCACGGCTTAACTTCGTTTTACAGAAGATTTATCAAGGGTTTCAGCTCTATTGTCGCTCCAATTACCGAATGTCTGAAATGTGATAAATTCAAATGGACTAGTGAAGCTAATGATGCTTTTGAGCTTTTAAAAAGAAAGGTGATCGAAGCTCCTATCTTAGTTCTACCAAATTTTGACAATGTGTTTGAAGTTGAATGTGATGCATCTAATGTGGGAATTGGTGCTGTTTTGAGCCAAGACAGAAAGCCCATTGCATTTTTTAGTGAAAAGCTGAATGATACGAGAAAGAAATACTCTACTTATGATAAGGAGTTTTATGCGATTTATCGAGTTTTGTCTCATTGGAGTCAATATCTTCTTGCCAAGCCATTTGTTCTATATTCTGATCATGAGGCATTAAAGTTCATTAATCACCAGCACAAGCTAAACAAGAGGCATGCAGCTTGGGTGGAGTTTTTACAATCTTACAACTTTACAATCAAGCACAAATCTGGTGTTCAAAATGTAGTTGCTGACGCATTAAGCAGAAAGCATTTTTTATTATCAGCAATGGAAGTCAAAGTGGTTGGATTTGAAACATTCAAAGATCTCTATGAGAATGATATGGATTTCGGCTCAATATGGCAGAATTGTAAATCAGGTTCCTTTCAATAATTTTCTATCTTTGATGGTTTTTTTTTTCGAGCTAATGCTTTATGTGTTCCATCCTGTTCTTTGAGACAAGTAATTCTAGCTGAAGCTCATGGTGGTGTTTTGGGTGGATATTTCGGTAGAGATAAGACCTTAGCTCTTATTCAATCAAACTTCTATTGGCCTAAGATGTTTAGAGATGTGGAAAGACATGTAAAGCAATGTCGAGTGTGTCATTTGGCAAAAACAAGAAGTCAAAATTCTGGTTTGTACACTCCATTGCTAGTGCCAAATGCTCCATGGGCGGATGTGAGTCTTGATTTCGTTTTGGGACTGCCAAGAACTCAAAGGAACAAGGATTCTATTATGGTTGTTGTTGACAGATTTTCAAAAATGTCTCACTTTGTTCCATGCAATAAATCGAATGATGCATCTTATATTGTTGATTTATATTTTAAGGAGATTGTTAAATTGCATGGTATTCCAAGAACTATGGTGTTTGATCGAGATTCAAAATTTGTTAGTCATTTTTTGAGAACTCTTTGGAGGAAGCTGAGTACTTCTTTGAATTTCAGTAGCTCGCATCATCCACAAACCGATGGGCAAACTGAGGTAATAAACAGAAGCTTGGGAAATTTGCTTAGAAGCTATGTTGGCAAGAATATTAAGCAGTGGGATGTCATTCTTCCACAAATTGAGTTTGCCTATAATCGTTCTATGCATGATAGTATTGGTAAGAGTCCTTTTGAGGTAGTTTATGGTGCTAATCCTGCTGGACCTTTGGACTTAATCCCTCATTTTACAACAAAGCAATTTAGTGGAGATGCTGATGAAAGAGCTAAGCAGATAAAGAAGCTGCATGAGGGTGTGAAAGCAACCATTGAGAAGCACAATGAGAGGTACATGCAAGCTGCCAACAAACACAGAAAACATGTGGAGTTTAATGCAGGTGATTTGGTCTGGATTCATCTAAGGAAGGAGAGGTTTCCGCCATGCAAATTTGGAAAATTGAAACCAAAGGCTGATGGCCCATTCAAGGTGCTTAAGAGAATTGACAAAAATACTTATGAGATTGAGCTACCTAAAGATTACGGAGTATCCCCAACATTTAATGTAGCTGATTTAAGTCCTTTTTATAATCATGTTGACGAAACAAATAAGAACTTGAGGATAAGTCTTTTTCAACCAGGGGAGATTGACACGGCAGTGTCTAATTTGCTACAATCTGTTCATATGGACCATGCTGATAATATGATATTTTTTTCAGCCAACAATATTGCCTCATAATCTTCAACTCAGTCTACTAAAATAAGACAGCTCATCAGCATATTCCCTGCATAAAGGTAAAGCTGTGTCATAATGCTTTTCTTCATAGCTAAGGAATACATTAAAGGAGTTGGTTAGCAGCTGTAAAGCACTTAATTTCAAAATTCCCTATGCATGAAGGGTTGTTTCATGCACTAGTATTTATTTTGGTGTTTAGGGCTTAGAAAAGACTTTAGAAAACTGAGGATATTGGCAGAAGCTCTCTTGGAGTGCTCTTTTGAACTCTGTATCTCTTGGATGCGTCCTTGAGTGGTGAGTCTTTTGTTTTCAGTTCTGTATCCTTGTTTATTATCATTAGGGTGGTGATCTTTCTGTATCCCTTTTGATTTTAAATTTGGTGGTGAGTTATTTTTCGTTTTTACCAAAGTTTCTTCAAGAGTTCATTCCTTGCCTTCTGTGATATTTTGTATCTGAACAACTGTTCTATCGGTGATCTTTCGAAATCCATTCTGCATTTTTACCCTCCCCGGTATCATAGGTTAATTTGCCAACCAATCACGGAAGATGGAACCATCATATGACGTCATTGTTTGTACAAGCTGCGAGCCATGTTTTAACCATTTGCACGTGCTGATATAGTTCCATTATAAAACAGCCTGTCAATATTTGCCATATTCCTGATAGGTCATTCATTTAGATGAATCCTGGATATATGTGTGACTTTCAAATCTGTGCTTTAGCTGTGGTCAGACATGTTTTCTTCAAATTGATCATTCATCTATAAGTAGAATTAGTTCAATATACAGGGACCAGAAACCATTGCTACTTGATTAACACTAGCTCTTCTCTTATCTTTCTCTTCTTAGAGGTATTTGTCTTAATATTTCAGTTCCGGATGCTCAAACTGAAGCCAAAGATGAGCAAAAATTCACTCCATTTACTGGTACTGGAAGAAGGTTAGATGGAAAGCCTTCAAAGGACCAAGCTTCAACTATTGTTTCCCCAATGGAAGATCCCAAATCAGAAGCCGTAAACAGCATAAAGCAGTCAACACCGTCCACTTTGCAGAGCAACCCTTCTCGTCAAAGTATGGGAAAGCTTGTTTTTGGTTCAAGTTCCATTCATGCTTCAAGAGAAGCACAGAAGGTGCAAAACTTGTTCTTACCTGATTGATCATTGTTTCTATTATCCGATAAGGATGAAAATAATACAAATTTAGATTCTATCCAAATGATGTTGCACCAACCATATGGTTGATATTAGGTGCCATTTGACCAGCCATATGGGCAATATATTTTTATGGACTCCTGGTGACAATATTTATGCACTTATAGCAGCTGAAACAAAATTGTTTTATTGTTTTTTGTAGGTTGCCTCTAAAGAAATAAAGGAAGAACCTGCAAAGAAAGAAGAAGAACCAAAGTTCCAGGCCTTCACTGGCAAGAAATACTCCTTAAGAGGTTGATCAGCTGCCAATTGTTCCCATCTTGTATTTTGGAGTGTCTGGATGACAGGAAGTGGTTTTCACTTTAATGTTTTGTACTGTTCCTGTCATCCCTCTTGAATCTTTGTTTTTAATTTATTAATCTAAGATTATATGTGATATAATATGGGTTGTGAACTAGTTATTTTTCCTGACATCATCCTTTACCATCCTCGATTCTTCGCTTCTTATCCTTACTGTCAAATTAAGGATATGGAGGGAGTTCTTGTGACGTGCCAAATGATTCCATTATCTCGAGGCATTTCTTTTTCTATTTTTATCTTTCAGCTGACAAACACCATCTTTATGGTAGATTAAGAATTGTTGTGCAGGTCAGAGTATGAACCTGCAAGGCCAACACATGCTATGCTGTAAAGGTATAGGTTCATATCATTCAGACAAGTTTATTGACATTGTTTTGATGTTGTTGTGATTTGACATCTAAGGCTTGATTGTATGTGTTCTGGCATAGGTGCAAAGTGAGCACGACACGAGTTCACCCAAGTGAAGGTTCCATGCAAGGTTGACATCAGTGTTTCACGAAATGGAGGTAAGAGCTCTCCAAAAATGTCTATTTAGTGATTCACTTTGGTCGAAAGCATGCATACTAAGAACATGAGCAACTCGTGGTAAATATATCATATCATATTCTCTTATTCCATAACATGGCATATGCATCTACCTACTCTCCCCCATCCATATGCTATCATGCCTTCAAGACTTCAGTCAATCATTGTACCGGGCTTCTGCCATCCTCCACCCGTTCCCCATGTCGCATCCTCTGCCCTGCCCCATTAAATTACCTGCCCCTGCATCTCCCTCTCGCACACGCGCACGCACAGAAAGACGAACACTTTGGCTTGGAGTTCTCCGACGAACCAATCCGTAATGGACGAGCTCATTATCTCCCCTTCATCCTCCTCCTCTTGCTTGCACCAGCCGACGGCCACCGCTCTCCAACACCGCCTGCAGCGCCTCCTCGAAGCCCGCCCCGAGTGGTGGGCCTATGCCATCTTCTGGCGCGCCTCCCCCGACCACCGCCTCCTCTCCTTCGCCGACGGCCACTTCCGCGGTGCTCGCTCCGTCGCCGACCGTAGGTCCGGCGCCGACGCCGTCGACGACGCCGAGTGGTTCTACGCCGTGTCACTGAGCCGCTCGTTCGTGGTGGCCGGGGACGCCACCGCCGTTGCGGCTGTCCCCGCCCGCGTCTACAGCTCGCTTGCGCCGGTGTGGCTGGCGGGCGCGCATGCGCTCCAGGCGTGCGGGTGCGACCGCACCCGCGAGGCCCAGCTTCACGGGATCGAGACGCTGGCCTGCGTCCAGGTACGCGGCGGCGTACTCGAGCTCGGCTCCACGGATATCATCGGGGAGAACTGGGTCGTGATGCAGCAGGCCAAGGCCGTCTTCTCCACGCTGCCGCACGACGCCGCCCTCGCCACCGGCGCGGCCCAGACGATCGCGACCGCCCCGTCGCCTGCGGTGAGGAAGGACGGGGCCGGCCACTCGTCTTCCGTCGACTCGGGCCACTCGGACTCGGACGGCGGACTGACGGTGGAGCACCGCCGGCCCAAGAAACGGGGGCGGAAGACCGTTAGCGGCACACGCGAGGCGCCCGCGAGCCACGTCGAGGCGGAGCGGCAGCGCCGCGAGAAGCTGAACCACCGCTTCTACGCGCTGCGCTCGGTGGTTCCCAACGTGTCGCGGATGGACAAGGCGTCGCTGCTGGCGGACGCCGTGGCCTACATCCAGGAGCTCAAGGCCAAGGTCGACAAGCTGGAGGCGGAAGGCAAGACGGCCACGAAAGAGATCACAGTGGAGCAAACCGCCGGTCACAGCGCCGACGCCGGCGCCGCGACGAGCAGCACCACGACCAGCGCCACCACACTCACCAAGGCGGCAATGGAGGTTGAGGTGAAGCTGCTGGGTGCCGAGGCGCTGATAAGGGTGCAGTCGGAGGACCGGGGCCACCCACCAGCGAGGCTGATGGCGGCACTGCGCGACCTGGAGCTCCGCGTGCACCACGCGAGCGTGTCGAGCCTGGAGCAGGTGGTGCTGCAGGACGTGGTGGCGAAGGTGCCAACCGAGCTGCAGCGCGAGGACGGCCTCAGGGCTGCCCTCCTCGCCAGGATTGACAAGCACTGACCTCCTAACGACATGATCTTCGTCTCGTCCTTGTTGTGTTTCGTAGCCAGCACGCAGTCGACGACGCCGAGTGGTTCTACGCCGTGTCACTGAGCCGCTCGTTCGTGGTGGCCGGGGACGCCACCGCCGTTGCGGCTGTCCCCGCCCGCGTCTACAGCTCGCTTGCGCCGGTGTGGCTGGCGGGCGCGCATGCGCTCCAGGCGTGCGGGTGCGACCGCACCCGCGAGGCCCAGCTTCACGGGATCGAGACGCTGGCCTGCGTCCAGGTACGCGGCGGCGTACTCGAGCTCGGCTCCACGGATATCATCGGGGAGAACTGGGTCGTGATGCAGCAGGCCAAGGCCGTCTTCTCCACGCTGCCGCACGACGCCGCCCTCGCCACCGGCGCGGCCCAGACGATCGCGACCGCCCCGTCGCCTGCGGTGAGGAAGGACGGGGCCGGCCACTCGTCTTCCGTCGACTCGGGCCACTCGGACTCGGACGGCGGACTGACGGTGGAGCACCGCCGGCCCAAGAAACGGGGGCGGAAGACCGTTAGCGGCACACGCGAGGCGCCCGCGAGCCACGTCGAGGCGGAGCGGCAGCGCCGCGAGAAGCTGAACCACCGCTTCTACGCGCTGCGCTCGGTGGTTCCCAACGTGTCGCGGATGGACAAGGCGTCGCTGCTGGCGGACGCCGTGGCCTACATCCAGGAGCTCAAGGCCAAGGTCGACAAGCTGGAGGCGGAAGGCAAGACGGCCACGAAAGAGATCACAGTGGAGCAAACCGCCGGTCACAGCGCCGACGCCGGCGCCGCGACGAGCAGCACCACGACCAGCGCCACCACACTCACCAAGGCGGCAATGGAGGTTGAGGTGAAGCTGCTGGGTGCCGAGGCGCTGATAAGGGTGCAGTCGGAGGACCGGGGCCACCCACCAGCGAGGCTGATGGCGGCACTGCGCGACCTGGAGCTCCGCGTGCACCACGCGAGCGTGTCGAGCCTGGAGCAGGTGGTGCTGCAGGACGTGGTGGCGAAGGTGCCAACCGAGCTGCAGCGCGAGGACGGCCTCAGGGCTGCCCTCCTCGCCAGGATTGACAAGCACTGACCTCCTAACGACATGATCTTCGTCTCGTCCTTGTTGTGTTTCGTAGCCAGCACGCAGGTCTTTTCCCATGTCTTGCCCTCTCTACATGGAACCAAGACCTACTCGGCATCAATGCATCAACTTCCTTCTTCTTCTTCATCAAATGATTGGTTATATTAGTGCATCAAACAGAACAAGAACACCCATTTGGAGAAGTGCCACTAGGTTTAGTTAGCTCAAAGCTGGAGGAGGAAGACGACAATGCCGACACCATCGACAGAAGGGGGGGAGGAAGAGCCGCCGCATGCAACCTTCACATCGACGTTTGCTGGAGGCATTTGAAGTAATTAGTAACGACAAGAAGTCTGTGACCACACGAAAGGGGAATGTTGCAAGGATCAGAGGACACTTGGATTGTAACCATACGAACGGAGCACTGGCAGACTCCATAGATGGTACGGACATCGAACATGATTGGCGGAGGTAGGTTGCAGATGGATCGACGTGGAACGAAGCTAGATATGCTAAACGTGGGAGCCGTATCTAGTGGACCTGATCACAGTTCGAATGGGAAATGAACTGACCAAGAATTAGAGTTATCAGACTGAAAAATAAAAAATAAATTTATCTTTTTGGAATAATTTAATAAACAGATAACTCCAAGGATATTTTGAGAAAACAAAAAAAAATAGGTTGTTTCGATTCAAAATCGAAACCGTCGATTCCTCCTTTACTGAGATTGAAACTGATTCAATTCTAATTTCAAATTCGAGATATTATCACGGACCATCGAGTGCTGCCACCTAAGCAAAGCAAAACAAATAGTGGGATAGGCAATGAATGACACGTAGGTCTCTAACGTTGTACATAGCTTATGTAACGAGAGAGTTTTATAGGTAAATAGGAGGATTTTTATCTAACAATTAATTACCATTAACTACGATATTATTGTACGTTCGGTGTATATCTCATTGCCACTTGGCTATAGGAGAGTAGCATGCAAGCATGTGATTTCAATCGTATGTGGAGAAACGACATTGGGTAACTAATAATGGATGCCACTACGAGAAGGCATTTGTTTTTTTGCTGGTTTGAAAGAAAAAGTAGGTCAGCTGTCAACGAAATAGTCTAACGAAGCTTTCCTCGTCTCACTTCAATAATTTACTACGCACGATTGGCTGGCACACCGGTCTTGGGTGAGATTCCCTAGTTCTCATTTATATTACTAATCTTAGCACCATGCACCACGCGAACTAATATTATATATCGTTAGGACTCCAATTAAAATGAATAAGAATGAGAAAACTATAAATACACAAAAGGAATCTATTTAAATTTACTAGATGTGAAGTGTTTCCTAGTTTTTTCTTTCTTGTGATTTAATGCAACCATAAACTTAGAGATACTTATTCTTGTAAATCTCGGAAATGATGTAATTTGTCCTTTGAAATTTTAGTATAATATATACGTCCCTCCAAATGTTATTTTCCATTTCTAATCGTAATTAAGATCAACTGAATTGAGTTTAGAATACATGTATTTTTTATTCACTTTATGCTTGTATTAGTTAAGATTATAATATAGAGATTTTAGATTTTAAAAAAATTATATCTTATATTCCCAGTTAATATATGTTCATGTAAGTTTCAAAGGTTCATATTTAATTTAAGTAACTTTGTGCATCAGTGATATGCGGACAAGAAGATTACCACAAATTGGTTTAAGAGTACTGATACGACATATTTTGGCCCCCAAGACACATCAAGTCAGAATCCGTACTAAGGCATTGCTCGGCCTCAGGAGCCCTGAGACGATGCCGCCCCCAAGACACCCTAAGTTAGAATCCATACTAAGGCACTGTTCGGCACGTTCACCACGCCAACCTGCGTACGACCGACCCACGTACAGTAATATAAAGACCTCTAGCCAGCATCTGGCCAGGGGTGGAAAAAAATAAATTGATCACTCCACTGACTTGCTCGTCGGAGGGGCCTCGTCGGGTGATCTCGACAAGGGCCATTTTTACAGGAAAACGCGGCCACCTCACGATGGCGAGTTGCCAACCACTCGAAAATCGCCATCCAGTGCACGAAGGTGAGCAGCCAATCGGTCCGGATCCCGACCAATGCTAACCCACACTCCTTCCCGAGGGCACGGCCACCTCACAAAGACGAGCTGCCAACCACCCCGGAGAAGGAGAGACACAGCTTGGCATACACTGCACCCGGATCGACACACCAAGGAACGCTGATCAACACCCCATCGTGAGGGCCCGGTCGATCTCGGCATCCAGCTCAGCTGATAAAAGACTCCCGACATCGACCCGTGGACCAGGCTGTGCTGACTCACCACCCACGACACATTTGTTCACTAACAAGTGCCATGAGTGAATGTTCGAATATTTATCAGCACGAAACATTTGAAAATGAAATATTAATTTTTTTTACATTGATTTTGAGCAGCCTTGTATTCATTTTAGAAACATAGTATGGTACTGCTTTTAGAATCAATGTAAGTGATGTTTTGTCATTAAAGTACCTAAACATTCATGTTTTACTTTTAAAAAAAGGGTTAAATGTTTGTCTTAAAGAATGACCACAAATGGAGTCATTTTTATCAATTCTATTTTAATTCCTTTTATTAAATGATATCAATGGAGCAACCTATTATCTTTATTACCAAAGTTTCTGAATAAATGTAGTAAAAAAATCAAATTAATTATTCAGAAATGTCATATTGTACCAAGAAAATAGTGTACCCTTCTAAAAAACAATGTTCAATTCTCAAAATCTTAAATAATACATTCAAAATTGATTGATAATACATATGTTGTAATCATAGTTAAAAAAAATTATTTTAAATAATTATACTATAGTAAACCCTGATAAAATTAATTTAAATAATTAGGATTAGATACAATAAAAAAATAAGGATTTAGAGCAACTAAAAGAGTTATTAGCTACATCAAAGAAACTCTCAATTATGGTATCCGTTATAAACAGATAAAAGATTTGAAGTTATATTCTATGCTAATAGTGATTGAGCTGGTTGGGTAAACAATAGAAAAAATACTTTGAGATTTATGCTTAGCCTTGACACATGGGTGATTTTATGAACAACAAAAAAGTAAAACAGTGTTATTATCTCAAGCTTTAAAGCAAAGTATATTACGACTACAAGTATCGTATATCAAACAATTTGATTTCGAAGAATTCTAGTAAATCTTAAAAAAAAAAGATAAATTAACTAAAATCTAATGTAATAATAACTCTACTATTGTAATGACGAATAATCATGTTTTCACTGGCATATCAACATCGTTTTATTCATGAACTAATTAATAAAAAAAAAATTAAATGAATTACTATAGCACCGAAGATTATTTTGTCGACAACTTTACAAAAGCATTAGCGAAAAAAATTTATTTTTTAAAGATAACTTCAAATTATAACTACTTTGAATTAAAGAGGTATGATAAAATTAAATCAAATAGTTATGATTAGATATAATAAAAGATATGAATTTAGATTAAGATAAATAGATGAAAATGAAAAATTTTGTTTGGTCATGGTTGATTTTTTTGTTTAAAAAATTTATACTTTATCATTTTAACTAATATAAATATATCGTTTAAGATAAATCTAAAATATGATAAATTGAAAGTACTTTTTCGTTTTTTTTTCTATTATTTAAGTTCTGCATAAAGCAAACCTGTCACATTACCTCGATATTTGTATCATTTGTCACAATCTAAGAGATAACTAATATATTAAAATTATGAATTCTAAACTGACCTTATATTCTTTTGTCGCATTAGATGATTGGTCAAAGTTGAAGTAGGCAACACTGATTCGTGAATAAGAGAGAGCTTCCGAACACGACACACGATAGAGAATCCATCACAGCAAGGAGAATTGATAGGAAAAGCTGCATGCAATGTCTAACTCGTCAGAATGATATGATTGAGATGAGGCAGGTAGGAGATGGAATAGAGTGCAAGCCTGGAAACATACTCCAAGAGACCAGGAGACAAGGAATAGAGGTAGCTACGATATAAATTGTATGGGATTTATCTCCTGGTCTCATAGATAATGAATTGCTGCCATCTATTCTGAAGAAAATGCAGTTAATACAATTGAAAGGAAGCTTTCATCGTCCTTTTCTGAGCCATCTTCTCATCCTATGAGATGTGGGTAACATAGCATCTTAGCTAATTTTAGCACTTCAAGAAAATACATTCATTAATCTAAATTATATATATATATATATATACATATATATTATCATTAAAAAGTTTCTTTGTTGACTTTTCTCGATAGATGCTTCCTTTTCATATTTTTCAAAGGGTGTTTCCCAATTTATTATAATTCTTGGAATGTCCCCTAATAAGAAAATTAAAGGAGTATTGTTTGCACCTTATGAGTTGATCCATATGATGTACTAGTCTAATATTTTATTATAGGTATTTTTTAATTAGATTTATATTATTTTAAGGATAATATAAGTATATTCAAAAACACTATAATTGATATAATTGATATGGAACTCTCCCTCTTTGGTTGTTCTTGGGATACTTTTTTTTTATATTTGAGTTGAGTTGATTTCAGTTGGATTTTGAGTTTATTTTATCACTGTAAACCTATTAAAAACCCTAACACTATAAATCTTATACATGAGGGATTGAACTGATTTATATATAGCATATTTATCTTGCCTGGAGATATTTCAGAAATTTTGACTGTTAGAAATGCTCATTGGGAAACATGAATTTTTTCATGTGTATATATATAGCGATTTCTTTCTAAAAAATCTTTATTTTGAATATTTTCCAAAAGCGCACCTCTTTTTTTTTTCTCATATAATATTTTTAATTAAAAACTCAAAATACCTCTAAAAAATCTTTTCATCAATTTTTTCTCATTTTTTTTATCAATTTTAAACTGTTATAGTATTTTTATTTGACTCATTTATAGTGTTTTATAATATCATTTATAATATTTTATTAAGGTATTAAAAAATATAAATACTATTAAAAAATACTATAAGTGACATCATATTGTATTTCTTTAGTTGTCATTACTCATAGACTAATCCGATGTTATATTTTTAGGCTTATAGTTAGTTTGATTAAGCTGAGTCTATCTATATAATTTATATGTTTTCGTGTATAACTTATAATATTTTTATTATGGTAGTTAAAACACTGTAACAAATCAATCTTAAATTTTATTCGAGTGATGTTATGCCTAAACCATTGCAAATACCTATTTAAATCATAGTATAATATATCAAATGATTTCTAGTATATTTTGATTTTATTTAATTTATTTATGGTGTCTTCAAGTAAGTTTTACTATGTTTTTATTGCAGTAGTCAAAATAGTATGAGAGGTCAAAACAATTTTTATTATCTAAAATTTGTATAATCGTAATAACTCTTTAAATATCATGATGTTATTATTTCTTCATGGTTGATTAAAAATTTTAGCTTGTCACATATGTCATCGTCGTTAATATTCATCTAAATAACTGAGTTTAACTGTTTCGAGATATAGCTTATATTTTAAAATAATAAAACTAAGTATTCTTAATGTAAATTAGATATTCATCTAAGATTTAACTTTTCCTTATACGAAGATTATTAAAATAATATATGTGCAAGTTTTTTTAAAAAAATAAAAAAAATCATATATGCTAAAATAAAATATAGAGAGATTGATTGTCTACTTGGAAGAGTTAGCATGTGAAATGAGACATTTGATTCCTGTGAGAAGCTAAATAATTGTGACAAATAAATATTCTTGTACATCTTTCTTTCTCTCACTTCAATAATGTACTACTAATCAATGGTTTAGTTTAATAGTCACGTAATCTAATATAACCATGTCATCAACATGGGAATTGTTATATCGAGGATAATGTATTGTTGCACGGCTTTTGGACTCACTCACTTATAGAAAGAATATAGCAGGAAAAAACAATAAAATACATCGTAAAGATAATATATATTTAATGTTTATAAAATTGTAAGGTACTTCTTACAGTAATTGATACCGTCCGTACATGGGGGGGGGGGGGGTGGGGGGGGTGTTTCCTATGTTTATGGTATTTGATCTTACAAGCGAGTTACACATATCATATATTGGGTTTCTTAAACGAAATTTATAATAATTGATTCTGATTGTTCGATATGTCAGGGATTAGAGTATACTAGCATCTAATCTTATTGTGAGTTTACAAGTTAAAGTGAATTGGTTCGATGGGATATTCTATAAAACTACATTAAGTGTGCCTGTTGACAAATATTTCTTTCATACTTAAGTTTGGTAAAACAATTAGGGGATTAAAGAAAAAAATAATAATATACTAAAATTGTTTGAGGGTTTCAAATAACACACCAAGGAACTTATGGGAGGAGGAGCTATGATTACCATTTGGGATTAAGTGACCAATCTATCTAAAAAATAATTATGTGAAATTTTCGGTGATTAATGGATCATAGAGGCATCTAACAAATCATCGGATGTTATCACCGTTGAGCTCGAATAAACAAGAAAGGATCTAGATATCTGAGTCCATGTTGATGTAGACATGATAGTATGCGAGATGATCGAATTGTCTATATGTTAAAACCCTGTTATCGATATTAAAACTCACCTTGAGTAGATTGATGGATCGTGCACTAGTCACAAAAAAAAAAAAAAAACATCCAACCTGTTATATCAGTTAATATGGGCAAAATAAAATAAAATTATGCATATATGTCTATTCAATTTATTTTTTTGATCTAATTGATAATCGATAAGTTACATTTTATCATAACTGAAAATATTATTATCTTGATGTCGTTAATTAGAGAGTCAACATAGCTTGATTCGATCCCAAAGGTAAAGATGTTGGGCTGTCAGCCCATAAGTTCAACCAATAGTGGGCTTTAATAGCCCACACCCCACCCCTCTTTAATTAGGGGAGAGTGGGGTTATGAAATTGAGAGAAGAAAAACTACATAAAACTCTGTTCTATAGTGTTCTCATCTCAGGTTAGATCAGATTTATAGTAGATTATTGTTGTGATTACTCGGGAAGAATTTGGATATTATGCACAGTGACGTAATCCTTGTATCCCAATTATTCTCTTGAGATTGTTGCTTGGGTTTTGGGCAAAAAACTTTGAGATTTGTATATTTATTATTCTTATAGTGAATTATCTTTGGTTTGCCCCGTGGTTTTTACCCTTCACATTGGAGAGGTTTTTCATGTAAATCTTGGTGTTATATTTAATTATGATTTCCATTTAATTCCGCTACGTGTTATAGCCTGTTAGTATTTATTCATATAAAAAAGTAGTTCTTCTTTATATCCCATCAAAAGATTAATCCGAGGGGCTTGCGAGGGAGCGACTCGAACGAGGGGTTAAGATGGCAAGCGGACTCTCGATATATTGCTAGCCCACGATGACGATCCTATGATCGTCCCAACGTATGACATGTTTGTTGAAGGGAGCTTGGGGTCATCCCTAGGTGCAACTTGACTGTTGAAGTGAACTCGGGATCGTCCCAAGGTATAGTTTATCTACTGAAGATAGCTTTGGATCATCCCAAAGTGCTCCTTGGACACGTCGAAGACCTACACAAGTGATCAATGGTAGGAGATTTATCGTTTTGATCCATTCGACACTTTTAGTAATCTAAATATGGGTTTAAATAGCTCAAAAGGTGTGAATCCCTCTTCTTCCTTTTTTTCTGTTTAAGATGTGTTTCTATATTTTGAAGAAAGAAAAGAAAAATTATTATATATATTTAAAATAAAAAATTTTAAAAATATCTTTCTTATCATAAAAAAGAAAAAAAAATTATTATTATTTTTATTATCATGATGAACGAGAAGTAAGCTTAAATGACATTCAATCAATGCCCGGACACGCGGTCAACAGAACGTATGGCTTCACGTGAGGCGAATTGATTGCCACGATTGACAACATCGGCCAAGTTGAGCTGGAGATTCCCATATCCTCCATAAAAGTCCACGTGAAACAAATGCCATCCACCAAACCACCACGATGTATGTTTATTATGTACTATATTTCTCCTCCACTAAAGCTTCTTATTTGATTCACTGTAACACATGCATGGCTTATTTAATAATAATAATAATAATAATACTTCACATTGATTATTGCGACATGAAACCCACCCGTCGAGTGAGCCATCTGCATGCATATGCCAAAACAATCAATTTATAGTATTATAGTGAATCAATCAATTTCTCAATTATAGTATTTTTTGAAGAGACTTGCTATGTAGAAATCTTTCATCGTTTTTATTCCTAAACCAATGAGAATATCTTTTTGAACCTTTTTTTTTTACATGGGATAGTTGCTATTGTGTTTGCCTCAACTATAATTTTTGTGAATGTATTTATAATATTTTGATCACCGTATAAAAAAAAAACTATATGTCTATCCAAAAACATTATAATTGATAATATAAATCATATATATATAATAAATAAATAAACAATGGAAACTCTCATGTCCTAAATCAACATATTGAGTCGATGACTTATACTGCCTTCTTCTTCTTCTTCTTTTTCATCCAGCAGGTGGTGTTCGTTTTTGCGTTGCATTCCAAAATCGTGTCTAATCCCGGCATCTGCTTGCTGAGACAAGCAACTATCAAGTAGCCGAAGATTGAGGTCGTAGGCCACCTGTTCGACGCCTGGTCTCTCATCCCCGACATCGAGGACAGTAACCATCTACTCCATGTCTTGTATCTCACCTCCAATGGCCGACTGCATTTACAACTCAGTACGGCATGGTCTGACGCCACACGTCCGGCGATGGTTCACCACGGCGGGCGGGGTCAAACTGGCGGGCCGCAGGTTCTGTTCGACTTGGTTCAGCCACAGCCTCGAGGAGAGGTTCCTGTAGTAAGTACAGAGGATGGTCGGAGCAAACGGGCGTGATGGTGTTTCAAGACGTCAGTCACGAAGGGGGCAATACTTGTGCATTTACCGACACATCTGTCGGGAACTTTATATTTTTCCCCTTAAAATATTTTATTTTTTAATGAAACAATTCATATATATTATAATCAAAATGGGTTCAACCAATCTAAAGCCCGAATCGGTTCAAAATAAGTTATATTTAATAATTTATTCATATATATCAATTCATATTATTGAAAATAATAATAATAATAATAAATATATATTTAGTAAATAATAATAATAATATATTTAGAAATAGAAAAAAAAATAAAGGGCTTGGATTTTGTGAACCAAATTTTTAGGATAGGTTTTCCACCTATTTAAAAGATCAAATATTAAAAATATTGCATGAATCCATTATATTTTTATAAAAAAATTAAAATTAAGAAATTAAAAAAAAAACTATTCGGATGCTGAAAATATCAGAAAAGTTTCAAAAAATTCTATAAAATAGAAAAATATTTAATTTGGGTGCCGTTTGAAGGTTTCATAAAAGTTTCATAGTATTTTTGACTAGTTCTTATATTAGATGATGTATTATTTTTTATCCAAAAATGATGTATCTAACATCAGGGCTTAGGTTTTGTGAATCGATTTTTATCATAGACTTTTTACCTCACAAAATTCCAAAAAATATTACAAGCATTCATCATATTTTGGTAGAAATAAAAAAATAAAGAATATAGAAAAAAAAACACACATCTTCCAAAGCTAAATAAATTTTAAAAAATAATAAAAAAATTCTATAAAATAGAAAAAAAAAAAAAAGTGTTATAGATGTCCATCTGGGTGTAATACAAAAATTTTATAGTATTTTGATCAGTTATTATATCATATATATTATTTTTTATCTCATTCCAAAAATAGTATATCGGATATCCAGGACATTCCTTTTGTGGATCAAATTTTTACCCTAGATTTCTCACATATTTGGAAGCTGAAATGCAAAAAAAAATATTGCATGAATCCATCGTCTATTTGGTGGAAGTAGAAAAAACTTGGAGAAAATAGGAAAATGACATAAAGTTTAAATGCTGAATAAATCAAAAAAATTATAAAACAATAAAAGTGTCATAGATATCTATTTGGTTCAATGCAAAGCTTTCATACAAAAATTATAGTATTTTAACTAGCCCTTGTATCATATATTGTATTTTTTATTCCGTCCAGAAAATATTTTATTAGATATCAGCCTTGTCTTTTGTGGGCCAAAAGTTTACTTTAGGTTTCTTGGTTATTTAGATGCTCAAATATAAAAAATAAAATAAAATAATCCATTATATTCTAATAAAAATAAAAATTAGAAAAAATATAAACTATTCAAACATTGAAAATATCAACAAATTTATAATATATTTTTATTCTTCAATTTTATAAATATTATATAGTATTCTTTAGTTTATAGTCAATGGAATCTTTTTTTAAATTTACAGTTATATTTATTTTTTATTGTTTTGCTGAATAATTTACTGTTATATTTATTATTTTTTATAATATAAATTGATATATATATATCAGTAAATTATTTAATTTAATTTATTTTTATATTAAGATGATATATATACATATATATGATATTTTTGTATAAATTTAACTTTATACTAGTCAAAATTAGTAAACAAATTAATTTTAAAACTTAAAAATAAAAAAATAATTATCATATAGATCTTTCAAATTTAGTTTTATGTTTCTTCAATATTTTTAATTTTTTTTTAAATATATTAATAATATTATTATATTACTCTTGACTTTATAGTTGAAAAATAGTTTTAAATTTATTATTTTTAAAAATAATTATATATATTTTTTATGTTCATTTTCATTATTTTTAATAATATAACTTGATATTATTTTAAAATGGTTCAAATTTTAAATTGATTCAACTGGTTGAATTGTATGGGTTGGCTCATCAAAAAGATTGAGAGTTCATTTTACCATTTTGAAAAGTTAAAACTCTCTGGAAAAATTTTTAGAGTTAGAACACTCTACGAGAAATTATCAAGACCATAAATTTTTTTTTTAGGAATTTGTCTAATTATATAAATAGTGCTTTTTGTTTTTTACATCATCATGGTAGATTTAATGTGATGCAATATTAAAATCTCATGTGATATTTGATGATAATTTAATAAATTGATTAAATATTATTAATCAATACAGAACATAAATTAAATCATTATAATATTCATTAAGAATGTGATTCACGGATAGATGTCTCTTTCTAATAGAATATGTATCTGTCATAAATTAATGTGTTAACTGAAAGAGTATATACATTCTGTGCATTGCGTCGGCAGGTCTGTTAAATGAACGGAAATATGTTTTCAATTAAGGTTTATTTCATAAAAATCATTAAACTTACCGGATTTATGTTATACACTATAATATCTTTTTGTCCAATAAATAAATATCAAATAGAAAACCACAAAATAGTATTTATCATCACAACAAGGAAGAAATGTGGCACTTGAATAAAATATATTGTTTGGGCCTTCTCGACTCTATACATTTGGGCTTTTATGGTGCAAATATGCTATTTGGGCCAATCGACGTAGCTATTTTTTCTAGTTTGGCCTCCAATTTTAATCCAGTTGTTTAAAGTTAGAGCTTAGTGTGGGCTTTGTGTTTGGTAGTCCTCAATTAGATTAAGTGGATTTAAGGTGAAAATCCAGAGGGTATTTATTATATATAATTAGATTGGATAGATTGTATATAAATAATTTCATGAGACTAATATTTTGTGCATGAAAAATAGTATTTCACAGGGCTAATTATATGCTACTAAATAATATTTTCCCATTCCAAAGTCACAAAATCCAGCCCAGATTAAGATCGGATCGGATTCAACTCAAGTTGACTCCATGGGTCAAAACTTGGATCATCAATCAAACGCCTCATACCATTGTGGACCAGCCGAGGGCCCACCCGGCGGTAATCCGACCCGTACAAATTGGCGGGCGCTCTCCCCTCGTCTCCTCCCTCCTCTGCGTCTCCCCAAACCCCCGTCAACCTCCTCCTCCTCTCCAATCTCTTCTCCTCCCACCGAATTCCCACACTCCCTCCACATTCCCCGTTCACCCTCGATCGAGTTCTATCTCTCCCCAATTCACCTTCGCTTCGCCCTTGAATCCCTTCTTCGCTCATCTTCCCAAATCGCTTCAGAAATTAGGGTTTCCTGTCCGATTCTTATCGGCGTCGCATCATTTCTTGTTCATAGATCCGTACTTAGAGGCCCGAGTGTCATCTTTTTGGTTCTAAAGGCCTTTCCTTTTCTTGGGCCGAGCTCCCCGCTTCGTGTTGGGGCCGAGCTCGATCGGCCTGCCCGGGGTTTGCAATCGTCCTGTGAGACCACATGGATGCCGCCGCCGGCATCGACGGAGTGCCCTCCTCCCAGGCTGCCAGAAAGGAGTGGCAGGCAGTCATCGAGCACTCCTTTGGGAACAATGGAGGCGAGGTGAAGTCAAAAAGCGATTCATTTATTGTTCTCCTTGTTTCTTGCGATTGGTTTTTGTATCTTCTCTAAAATTTTTATGTTCTGCAGGTTAAATCGGAGCAATCAGCTGAGAGAACAGTATATGAGGTATATATTCTTTTAAGTTGTTGTGTGAGAAGCAAAAGATGTAATACAAGGACGTGCTTTTGGGGACAAGGGATTAATCTTTTGGGTTCACACGTGTGATGTGAAGAAGGAGGGTACCAGCCCACTGGATGGGGACTTGCGTTCGATCACAATTGAAGGTGTTGGTGAGTTGAATAATAAAATCTTGCACCAGAAG
Source organism: Musa acuminata AAA Group (assembly GCF_036884655.1). Taxonomy (NCBI): domain Eukaryota; kingdom Viridiplantae; phylum Streptophyta; class Magnoliopsida; order Zingiberales; family Musaceae; genus Musa; species Musa acuminata. The sequence continues at coordinate 40,220,854 of NC_088357.1, forward strand.
CTGCAAGAAATCACGAAGCAGAGAGAAGGGCTTCAACAAATGGAAATTGATCTACGAGCTAAGGCGATTGGCAGATCAGATATGTTGAAGGTGCAGAATAGTTTTGAAGTGCAGCTCAAGGAACACAGAGATATGAATGCTAACCTAAAGGTTCTTGACATGCTCAGTTTTATCATTTATGATACAAAATCTAAGCTTGATCGATTAGATTCTAAATGTTTCTTTCACCATTGATTTGGCTTTTTGAATGTGATCTGTTGCAAGTTACCTAATATCTTGACCGTACAGTTTGAATACCATTATCAGTGCAATATGCAACGTGTCTTCGTTTTACATAATATCTTGACCACACAATTTAGATACCATCATCAGTGCAACATGGCATGTGTCTTTGTCATGCGTGTGTAACTGGCAGTAGGTCATCATGCAGTGCATGACTATGCATTTACTGCATTGACCACTTCTGATTGATATTTCTTCGTAATTTGTCTATAGTTTTCTTCATGAGAATGATGCTTTAAAATGTTTCCAGAGCCTTGTATCACTTCTTCTTTGCTAGTCAATATTCTTGTATCATTTCTTCATAAATAAAGCTCTGTGTTTCAGATGATATATATCATATGACAAATCTTTCTTGGTTGGTAATCAACAATAAACTTTCAGTTGTTATGGACCTTGATGCTACTTTTTACTCTCATGCTTGGTTCCATAGTGGACAAGTCTACTTGTAATACGATGGCCAAGTGCAAGAGTTTGGTGAATTTATGTGCAAAATTTCATGAATCCCCTTGAAATAACTTGTCTTACTATTTTAAATCCAAGTAATTAAATTGCCCTAAGCATGGACACAAATTTTTGTTATAATTTGCACTAAACATTATTCATAATCTTTTGTCTTATGTGCTTTTCTGTTTGTAATAATTCCACTTATGTCCAAGAACTGTTTCATGTGAACTGTTGTGCTTTTTATCTATTAGTTGTACTCTTTGAACAGGAGAAACTACACAAACGGGAAAAGCACATACATGAGCTGGAGATGAAACTAAGAGAGTCCGATAGGGAGCTAGATGCTATAAAATTTGACACTGAAGCAGTTTGTTTTGCATATCTTTTTCTTATATATATATATATATATATTTCTTTCCAAGGATTTGTTTTATGCCTTTGCTTTCATTTAGGCATGGGCTAAAGATGACCTTCTTAGAGAACAAAACAAGGAGCTAGCCACCTTCAGGTATGTGAGTTTCCACTCAAAAAATAATAATGGTCGTGCCTTCACTAAAAGTGTAATATTCTATGGTTTGTTAAATTTCTTTTCCAAAATCAATTTTCTGAACTTGTAGTTGGATCTCTTTAACCATTTCTGAATTGTTATCTACTGATGCTGGCCCTGCTTTGGCTATTATATTATTCTGCATAAATTTTCTGACATTCAACATTTCCATTCTGTTTCTGTTTGTAATGAATTAATGAATTGCTGACATATGCCTAATCAGTTAAACAACTGGCAAGCTTTCCCTTAAGTGTTTTAGTTGTTTTTTCTTCTGCATTTGTCCTCATATAATTATTTAAATGATTAATATTTACAGATATGCTATATTATCTTAATATCCTTTACTATAGTTCCATATTAGCAGGGAACTTATCAATTGGGGTTCTCTTTCATTGACTACTTGTTGAAGTAAAGTTGCACCCAGCATTTATTTGTCCAATAAATTAGAGAATCTTTATTTTGCAAGTAGTTTAAACTTTAAACTTAGAAATCAACATCAACTTTGATTTATAAACTTGTTAACTAGAACTTTGTTTTATAGACTGTCTTATTAAGTAAATGATAGGAGCAAAATTTGGGAGTCCAATTGAATCTTCTCCTTGCTTTCTGCAACAAAGGTTTTGGTAGTGGGCTCTGCTTCTCTTTAAAGCATATTTGTGGCCTATCGTATTCAATATATTATTTGAATGAATGATCTTTTGCACCCGGAATTAATATTCTTATTGACAAAACTCCTATCAGAATCTTGAACTATTCTTATGCAGAAGGGAGCGTGATAACTCGGCAGCAGAAAAAGCACAACTTCTGAATCAAATTCGTGATCTCCATGATCATATTCAAGAGAAGGATAATCAGATTCTTGCATTACAAGAGCAGGTTGATCCTTCTTTGCCTACTTTATTTACATTTGTCTGTTATCACAATCTACCCTCTGTCTTATTGCATTTAAACTTAATCTACTGTAGTGATATTTAGGGCGTTAACATTTCAATGACACTGTCAACATCTCAATGCCACTCATCAAGCATTAGTTTCAGTTTTGTGCATTTCAAGAGCAGGTTGATGCCTCAAATTTGCCCTGCCTTATTTAAGTGCATGTTCATGATTTCAAATCCATCCTATGCATCATGTAGTTGAAACCCAACTGAGATTTATGGGTGTTAACATTGCAATGACACTATTCAAGAATTAGTCAATCAATATTCAATGTTTTTTTTTTCTGGCTGTAGAAATATATTCTATTGTTATTGGAGTTCATTTTTGTATATGCTGATTGACAATGATCTAGAGTCATCTACATTGCACTTATTTAATTTTGGTTACAAATGACTATTAGTAATTGTTAGCTTTTAAGAAGTTGGGCCACGGATTCAAACTTGAACATACAGTGTGTTTTAGATTGTTTACTATTCCATTGGGAATCCATATTACATGCAGGTCATATGGAACAAAATGACTTTGCACAAACGGAACAATTATTCAGTAGCCAATAATTATGTTATTGGAAAGCAACAACCAAATAGTGATTCATATATTTGGCATTCTTCTTGGCATTTGGACAACATAAGGCCTTTTTTATTGTCACTTTGTCATGCAGTTGCCAAATTTCTGCACATTTGTTCATGCTTTAAGCTTCCAAAACCTACTTGCATGTGTTTAAAGGATTGAATATGTATATAATATTAGGGAATTAGGTGGTTGGACTCAATAGACCACCTTAAAATATTTGAATCGTGTGAGTCAACTTGTGATTTGGCTGATTAGTGCATATCAAATTGAACCATGACGTTGATGAATTCAAATTTCTTTATTCTACATCTATACCTTATTATATGGATGCTTTGCACAGTTCTTTTAAACATGCAACATCTACAGTTGCAGGAATAATCCACTTATCTTGGTTTGTGGCATGTGTGAAATAGGGTTACATTGTTCGCTCTTTAGGTTGTGATATATGTTAAGCTGCATGGGTCATTTACTACGTTACATAGGATATTCTTATCTTTTTTGTCATTATCCTTCTGTTTGATTAGGTCAAAACAATTGTGAGTAGATAATACAAAAGCTGCAAACTCAGGGATGCTTGTGGTTGTAAATCTAGAGTACTAGGAAAAGGTTATAAGGTATTTTTTATTAATATTTTCTGTGCTGATCTCGTTAATATTTCTGTTTATTGTGCTCCAACGCACATTTCTATAATGTTTGTCTATTTATATTTTTGTGCAATAAAGATCATCATTTAGTTTCATCAATTTGCAAACATATAAAATAATTTTTTCAACAAAATCTTCCTTTCAGAATAGAGTTGCACAAGAAACTATCCTCTTCAAGGATGAACAACTAAGGGAGACACAAGCTTGGGTTTCACGTGTTCAAGAAATGGATGCTTTGCAGTCATCCACTAACCAGTCATTACAAACTGAGCTACGACAACGCATTGAGCAGTTCAACCAGTACTGGATTGGTTTTCAGCGGCAGGTTCAATTGCAATTGCTTTATCTGTTCTGCCAGAGCAATCTACGCATCAATTGCTTGTTTGTTACAATAATATTTAAATTGGTTATCATATCCTGCCATGATAATATTTTGATTTGGCTTCTTTTCCTTTCTGTTGTTCACTGTTTTCTTCTTTTGCTAGTTTGTTGAAATGGAGCACCATCACAGGAAAACCATACAGCAGCTTCAGCAAGAGTTGGCTGAGGTAAAGGAGAAGAATGGAATGCATAAAGATGGGTCATGTCCTACTTATGAAAATTCAACATACTCATCTTTATATAATGGAAATCTGATCAATGTGAAAGATGGTGGCAAATCAAATGGTCACCTGGAATTTACATCTAATGGAGGTGAAGACAGGAGTTCATCTTTTGTTTCAGCTGCCAATCTTTCTACTAAGGTGGGATCATTTACTAAAGCTCTTTTATTTTTTTGTTCATACTAGATATCTTTCCTCATATGCAAGATAGCAACTGACATTTCTCTTTTATCTGTCAAGAACCGAGGAAGAAAAATACTTTGCTGCATCAGTTGCTCATAGTAGTTCACTTGATATCTTGATGTGGAATGTGATAATGTCACTGTCATTGTCTGTAGGAAGAATCCAAATATGTAGTTGGCCCATTTTTATAGATAGCATGCCATTTTGAGGATGTTGTAGAACTAGTTTTTGCTTGTAGATGCAATGACAAGCCATAAGTCTCATCAATTAATTTCTTGCATGAATACCATCTTCCCCTTAGTCTTGTTCAGGGCAACATCTAGTCAGAGAGTCATCAATTCCCTTTTACATTTATGATGAAGTTCTTTAGGTCCTCTGCTATATCCTCTCACATCAGTATTCCTAATTGCTTTGTCCAATTTATTTCTCGCATTGGCGGGAACCCTGTGCGCTGGGCCACCCTTTTTAGATGCATTAGTGTAACATTTCTTGGAAAATGCTTTATGTTACCATCTTATAGGAAGAACTGGAAAAGGTTATTGCTGAACTAATTGGAAGTTTCAAAACTTGATTTCTCTGTATGTTACAAGTCTTTTGGACTACTTTATCTATTTGTTAACTTACAGTTTAAATGACCATATGCACGACAAACATGCGTAATATAAATATGAGTGTTAGAGGTGAAATGCATAATTGTATTAGGGAAGAAGAAGACTTGAAGATTGTAGGGCATAAGGATGACAGTGGTAAAGGCCTCAGTGTATGAAACATATCCAACTAATCTAATACAATCCTATTATTCATTTGTTAATTTCATGTTTAAAAGGAGATGATAAATATGGATGGCATAGTTGTTGGTTACAAACTTGATTCCAGCCCATCAGTTTTGTACAAAAATAATCTCAAATAAAATATTTTCTCATTACTTGCATACATTCACATTGGGGATTCTAATATGCTTAAGAAAATGTCAGAGCACCTTTTCTTAATTTATCCTGCATTCACTCAGTCATTTGCTTGTGTGGGCTTCCTGTAATCATGAACTTTCCTATTCTTTATGACAAATACATTTGGTTGTCCCAAACTTAAACAGAGAGTATGTCATACTAGAGATATCTTATACACATTGTACCTTGTTTCAGTGAACAATTACTTACACCTTTTACCAGTATTAGTGGAATAGAGGATTGGATTCTGATGATCACATGCTGTCTCAAGTTACACAGAACACATATTTGGCCTGTGCCAGTGGACTAGAACTTGTCAAAGAAATTTTACAACTACACATTGATTTTGTACTAGTTGAAACAGTGCTCATAGAAGTTACTACCATCCTGAAACAGTGTTCATAGAAGTTACTACCATCCCCAAATCCTATGTCAAAAAAAATGTTAGGTAGATCAATATAAGGGTTATTCAATAAAAACCAAATATAAATTATATGAGGCTACATTCATTATCCTGTTCCATATAACTGTGCAAAGACAATTAAGGATAAATATTTACCTGTATCATGTACGATTAGATTGTCCTCTTTTTTGATGTTAAGTTTTTCTTGTCAGATTGATCATGCCCCTGGTGTTCCAGTAGTGCCATCATCTATAGTTAGCATGAATGCCTTTATTCCTCCTGGCCAAATGACTACAATGCATACTTATGCAATGACTCCACAAAGTGTTCAACAGCCTGTAGCTGTCACCAATTCACCTTTTCTGCAATCTCACATGGGCCATTTACAATCAGTGCCAATTGTTCCAACTCAGCAGCACTGGCAAAATCAGCAGGTACCGGAAGCATGAAATTTGGAAGGCTTGTTATTCATTATTTTATGCCATTTTCAATATCAATTTATATTTCTGGTCCACTTTAGATTGTACCAGATATCTCAGAGATGCCTAATCAGAGCAAGCATCCGCAATCCCAGACAGAGCAGGATCTTTTAAGATCAGATATCCACTATAGCTCCAATCTACCTGGTGAAATACAAATGGTCCATCCAGACTATCTTAATAGCCACAGAGACCTGCAACAGATGTCTGGCCTTTCATGCAATGTCTCAAGTGAAGAAGTTCAGGTTGTTAAATAAGAAACAGTTTTTCCTTTATCTTGATCTGTTTGTCTGATGTCTCTTAGGTAAGTGTTATGTTTGTGCTAACTTTTTATTGCTAGGTGCTTGAATCAAACAGTGATCAGTACTTAGCTACCCAACAAACACAAGGGACCTCAGATGCACCTTCTCACCTGGATTTTGCAAAAGAATTCGACCCTCCGGAAATGAAGAATGAACCAAGGGTTCGTACTCTTTTTAAGCCACTTTATGGATATTAAAGTTGAAAGAACAGAACTGCTAAAATGAATCTTAATGAACACTGACATCCTGTTGTCTACAATTATTAAGATAGTTTCTCTAGTATTGTTGATTCTTCGCTTGTGCAGGTTAAGGACCTTACAGCTGCAGGGAACCAATCACAAGAGCAAGTTCTGGAATCTGGAAAGCAATGGCCAACTTCTAGCATCATGTTATCCACTAGGCAAAGCAGCTCCTCTGTCAGTTTAAATGACACAAAAGAATCTGCTGTTACGGCTGCACTTGTTTCAAGTATTTCGATGCCTGGTAAACCACCATTGGAGCCCAATCTTTTAGATGAAAGATCACTTTTGGCTTGCATTGTCCGTGCAATTCCTGCTGGATCAGATGGTAGAATCAGAATCAGTACAACAGTGAGTACAACAATTTAATGCAAACTGTATAATGAATTTACTAATTGGTATAATCTATTTCCCTATTAAGCTTGTTTGCTACTATTGTTTTAGCTACCGAATAGGCTTGGGAGAATGCTTGCACCCCTTCGCTGGCACCATTACAAGAAGCATTATGGAAAGCTTGATGATTTCGTTGCTCATCATCCTGAAGTAGGTTTTTAGCCTTTTATATTTGAACTATTAATGGCAATGTTAACTATTATATTAAGTGAAAAAAAATTCTATCTTTGCAATTCCAGTTATTTGTTATTGAGGGGGACTTCATCCACCTTCGTGAAGGAGCACAACAAATTATATCTGCAACTGCAGCTGTTGCCAAAGTTGCTGCTGCTTCTGCATCTTCTGTTCCTTATGTATCATTGTTTCCTTCGGTTGCTGTTACTCCAGTTGCTCAAATCAGCCGCCGGAAAAGGGTACAATCACTTGAATCAGAGGTTGTAAACAGTAAGACTTTTGCAGATGGTGCTTCTGTGATTGATGCTGGAGATTCAAGTGACGACTGCACCCAGATATTAATAAGACAGGACCAAAAACCAAATGGTGTCAGTTTTAACATTATTCAGGGACTTTCAGATGTCAAAATTTCAAGTAAATTAAAGAATGTCCAAGAAGCTAATGGTATACCGTCTGATTTCAAAACTGGCCATTCGTCTGTTCATTTTACGGTCGGAAATGCAACAAACCTTGATAGAACAGTTTATCTTCTTTGCAGATCAAATAGCTGAGTGATGGAATGCAGAATTTTGGAGGGAACCAGCAAGAGAGGTACTATCAATTTGTCCTGATATATAGATATAAATAAATATATGCTCAAGTATTCCAATGATGTAAATTTCTGGTTTTCAATCTAGATGATATAATGAATGTGGCTACTTATATTTTGGCAGGTCTTCTGGGGCTGGCTTGATTTCTAGGAGATAGTACGTCCAATTTTACTAAATTTGGTTCATAAATTTAAGTGTCTATAGTTAAAACTCTTTAGACTCGGAAGTTTTGTATGACATGCTAATTCAATTTAGATAGACAAACCTTTACATTGTTGCTTAGTTGTATAGTAATGCCTTTTTCTTCTCCAAAATAATAAAAATCATCATAGTGATCCATTTTTTTGGATCCTAATTAGTAAGGGGGTTATATTGGTGTAAAAGTACAGTCGTTGTCATGGTGTAATCACAACAAAGATAAGTTTAGGCAAGAAGCAAACTCTTCAAAAATCAAACAGCTCGTTTGGAACAAAAAAACACTATGGAATTGAAGTCAGAATGACGAGCTTGGGAATGTAATATGGATTCTCCAAAAGCTTGGGATTTCACAAGCCCAAGTGACCATTTGATTGTCCTATTTAAGTTGCTGTTGAATAATTGCTTGAATCTTTGATTTGCTTTCTTATGCTCAAACTGAATTGCAATGGTAAAGATAATTACTTAGAGGTTTGAATATAGGTAAAAGAATGATTAGTTAGCCCCTAATATGGGATTTCCTTTGTTACTTTCAGTTATTTGTGGTATATATTTTGAAAATCTAACATTTGATAATGATTTTTCATTTCATATTGGTCTGGTGGTGGAAGTGCATCATGCATGAAACTTTACCAAATGACTTTTATGGCAACATGCTTGATTTTTTGAATGGCAGGTGCTACTGATTAAAGCTAAGGCCTCAGTCACTTGGATGGAAATTGCAGCCAAACAAAAGTTTGGAGATTATTTACTCCGGATAAAGCTCTCTGATCATTCTTTCTCAGATTTTACTGTTGAATCACAAACTTGGGCTCTTCCTAGTTTATTCTCTGCCAATTTATACTTGGATCCATGTTTCAAACCGAAAGAAAGGAAAAAAAGATAGAATTCTTTGCAACTGTGCAATGCTTAATGCATCTACTTGCTATGCATCTGATGAAAAGCTTGATAGTTTGTATTTGATCCTGGTTCCAATGCCCAGATTCCAGATAATTACAGAACTTTCCATGGTGGAAAAGCTGACACTGCATGTTTTAGTGCTGATTGTGGTATCCTTTTTGTCTTCTCTCGAGTGTGAATAACTCGAGAATCTTATTAAATGAATAGGTGAAATCTGAGATGAACTCATTCTCCAATCTAATCAGCTGGTAGTGATGTTCTAATGATATGGCTTTGTAGCTAGCAGCTGTTGTTGCCACAGTCAATAATTTCAAGTATTTAGAGGCAGCTGATGGTGTTAATAGAAGCTGTTCAGGGCATGCAGTATTGGTAAAGGATTTTAAGAATAAAACCCCTTGAATTAGTATGGCCCCTTCCTCGCTTTCTCTGACAGCGATGCTCGAAGCTTAAATCATAGCAGAAGCTGAAGGATTTAGAGGCTACTGGTGACTGTAAACGTCTTCTATGTTTGATGCAGAAGTTTATGTCGAGGAGTATGGAGTTCGGAGTTAACATGTGTAGAACACGCATAATAAATATCATAAAAAACATTTATCCTAACAGTCTCAATTAACTCTAAATGAGAAACTGGTGCTCATTATTAAGCGTACCATGATTTTTATATTATTTATTTATGTCGACATATTTTTCATAATAGATTTTGCTAAAATGATGTCAACTTCTTTCATATTTTTATTTAGTTCCTTCTTAGAGATGGTAGTGAACAGAAGAACTCTGTGCAGCTGCGTGCGAGAAGTTAGGCTTCTCAAAGATTGCAGGCATTTAAGATCAGAAGAAACAGCGACTATTACAGCAAGCCCGAGCTCGACGCCTCCGCCATCCTTTTGTCCGTAGCTGCTCAACGAAGAAACTTCGATCGATGACATGATTTGCTTCATGGCCGGTCTCACATAAGCATCGTTACATCTATCAGGACGGTGGCGTATCAGGCGCTACTGCTCCTTGTTTGTGTGTTTCCTGACGTTTGATCCTGTTGGTTGCTTCTCCGCCTGGGTTGCGTGAACGTTCTCTTGCACGGTTCTCGTGCCCCGCCTCAGGGACCGTCTTCCTCGTTGCGCCGTTCTCGTGCGCTGTTTGGTCTTTTGCTCTTCCATAATTACCAAAATGTCCCGAATTCGTCTTGGTGAACGTGGGCTATACGGTAGTTTTACGCTCTGCGTCGTGTCTCCTCAGCAGCGGCCGTTCCGGGCCGTCGTCCTCTTCCCCAACCTCCCAAAGGGGTCGCCCGGTTGGCAGTTACAGTCACCCTCTTTACGATCCCGCCCGCGTTCTCCTTCCCCCTCCGTGTACGTCCACTGCGTGTACACCCGCCACCATCTCGTGCACATGCCTTCTTCGAGGCGATCTCCCAGGAGGCCGTGGGTACAAATACCACGCGCTCCCGTTTGCTCAACCTGCAAGCCTCAAGAGCAGAGAGCGAGAGAGAGGTTTGATCACGGTCGATCAAAGAGAGGTAATCTTAGTTTTCCTGAAATTTAAAAGAGATATAGTGTCACCCTTTCACGCGATTCATGTAATTTGTGGGCCGTCAGGTTTAGATCGTCGGAGGAGAACGTCCGGCAGATGATTTGGTTATGGTTTTGTGAAGTTTGTCTAAATCATCGAACATGACAAACACTTTTTGATGGTTTTCTTGTTTCAACACATCGACTAATGATCTTTGAATTTTTTTCTTCCTTTTTATTTGATTTTGCATGAAGTTTTAGGTCAAGATTACACACAGAGCACAACAAGAAATTGAAACAAATACCACACCGCAAATAGATTGGTGTAGACTGTGTGGTGATGTAATTGTTTCTACATCCACTTCTTTTTACCTTCAGTTAAGTTATTTCTGCAAAGGCTTTTCTAGAAATGAATCGCGAAGACTCTTGTGGAGGTATACAGATGATAGTTTTACTGCTCATCAACAACATCTGTGAACTGTGTGCGCGTGCAGATTGAAGTTTATTCTATGCGCGTCGGGCTTTTACTGCAGTGAGCATACCTCGATGGCGACTGTGACGGTGTTGCACTTCTCCAAAGGCTCCTGCACCAGTGCTGGGGGTTTCGTTGATTCCGAGCCAAGGTCCTTCCAGGGCAGAAGAATTCCAAACTCGAGGAACCAAATTACTGCTTACAAAGGATTGAGATCTGAAAACATAGTTGATTCGCTTCGGCTGCAGTCCAACGCCAAGGCGACCTCAACCCAAGCGAAGACGGCCACTCGGCGTGCCAGCCGTAGACCTTTGGCTGTCGTCGTATGCGGAAAAGGGATGAACTTGGTCTTTGTCGGTGCCGAGATGGCTCCCTGGAGTAAAACCGGAGGACTCGGCGACGTTCTCGGAGGACTGCCACCAGCCATGGCGGTAAACTTCAACATGCTGGCGCATAAAGATTTATTTCCTGTTTTATTGTTGTATAATTCTGTTGATGCGTGACTGAATTCTGTGGTATCGATCCTTCTCGAGGCAAATGGACACAGAGTCATGACTATAGCTCCACGCTATGATCAGTACAAGGACGGATGGGATACAAGCGTGCAGGTTGAGGTATTGCTGGGCAGCTTGCTAGCTCGATTGCAACACAAAGCATCCTGCTGCATTTTGAAGTTTGTGGTTATGTGCAGTTGAAAGTTGGGAACAGAGTCGAAACAGTTCGCTTCTTCCACTGCTACAAAAGGGGAGTCGACAGGGTCTTCGTTGATCACCCTATGTTTCTCGCCAAGGTTCGAACTATTTTATATCTGATGCCGACTTCAGATAACATTTCGAGTGGCATAAAGCTTACCACGGATCTGTTCGTGTAAGGTAAGGTGTGGGGAAAGACCGGAGGAAAGATATATGGTCCTGTCACAGGAACAGATTACGAAGACAACCAGCAAAGATTCAGCCTTTTCTGTCAGGTCAGTGATTGTTTATTACTAAACCAAATTCATCCTCGATTTCTAAGTTACACTGCGAAGCAATTAGTGAAACCTACATCTACTACTCTTTATGGATCTCTCTGCCTTTGACAAAATCATGGATGACCTTTCCAGGCAGCTTTAGAAGCTCCAAGGGTTCTACATCTCAACAACAGTGAATACTATTCCGGGCCATATGGTACGATTCTTATTTGTTTGCTTCTCCCGATGGCTTATGTCGTTAACATTGCATCTTACGAGCAGGGGAGGATGTTGTGTTCATCGCGAACGATTGGCACACTGGTCTTCTTCCATGCTACTTGAAGAGCATGCACCGATCACGCGGGATTTACAGGAACGCAAAGGTAAAAGGTCTTTGGTAATTCGGTTTTGTTCGTCCTTTGTTAGTTAGTATGACTGAGTGGATTCTACTCGATTGTCAGGTTGCCTTCTGCATCCATAACATCGTCTACCAGGGCCGATTTGCCTTGTCGGACTTTGCACTGCTTAATCTTCCTGATGAATTTAAATCTTCTCTCGATTTCACCGACGGGTATGCTATCGTGTTTATCATACCGACATACTAATCCGATTGGCCATCGATGAAGATTCTCTTGATGAAAACTCATATGATGTGTTCCATGCAGGTACGACGAGCCCGTGAAAGGAAGGAAAATAAATTGGATGAAGGCTGGTATTATAGAATCGGATAGGGTCGTCACAGTGAGTCCGCATTATGCACTAGAACTTGTAGGGGAAGAAACTGGGGTCGAGTTGGACGGCGTCCTGCGCATGACTGGTGTCACTGGAATCGTGAATGGGATGGACGTTAGCGAATGGAATCCATCGACGGACAAATACATATCTACCAATTATGACACAGCAACCGTGGGGGATCGGAGCTTTCCAAACTTCTTGTCTTACTTCCTTCGTATTGAATTTTGATCTAACTGAAGTTGATTTCAGGTGATGGATGCAAAACCTCTGAATAAGGAAGCTTTACAAGCTGAAGTTGGTTTGCCCGTCGACCGAAACATCCCTGTTGTAGCCTTTCTCGGCAGATTGGAAGAGCAGAAAGGCTCAGATATTTTTGCCAAAGCTATTCCAGAATTCATGGACGAGAATGTCCAAGTGATAGTGCTGGTAAGCATGAAGAAGCTCCACAGTTAGCATCTTGCTGCCTATTTGCTCAGCATAAAAAGCCTTGATTCGTCACCCGCAGGGCACTGGGAAGAAGAAGCTGGAGCGTCAGCTTGCAGAGCTCGAAGACATGTTTCCGGATAAATTGAGAGCACACTTGAAGTTCAATGTACCTTTGGCTCATGCGATCATGGGAGGAGCAGATCTTCTCGCTGTTACCAGCAGATTCGAACCGTGTGGCCTCATCCAGCTTCAGGGCATGCGATATGGAATTGTACGTTGCCAATCTTGCCTTGGGTATCTCGTCGCCATCTATCTAATCTAATCGTTTGCACTAGAATGGATGGAAAGCCTGATCGTTGTTAATATCTACTGCAGCCCGCCGTGTGCAGCACGACTGGTGGACTTGTTGACACTGTCAAGGAAGGCATCACCGGGTTTCATATGGGTCGCTTCAGTGCCAATGTAAGGATCCTTCTTTTCTCGTCAGATCTCCTTTTAATGCATCGGGCACCATTCGATCAAGCACCGGTTCCGAATGTGTCTTCGCAGTGCAATGTCGTTGACAAGGAGGACATAGAAAAAGTTGTGAAAACTGTGAAAAGGGCCATTAATGTCTACCGTACTCCGGCCTTCGCCCAGATGATTCAGAACTGCATGAAACAGGACCTCTCCTGGAAGGTGAGCGACGATAACGATGAAGTGATTCCCTTTCTCTGATGCAAATCTATACATCAGCATTGACCGATAGGTCGGTTGATTGCCGCAGGGACCTGCCAAGAAGTGGGAGCAGTTTCTCATGAGCTTAGGAGCCACCGGTAGCGAGCCCGGCATTGATGGGGAGGAAATAGCTCCTCTCGCAATGGAAAACATGGCCACCCCGTGAAAGTGATCGATGTCTGCCTTCGGTGTCGGAGTTAATTTGTCCGTAAAGGAATAAATGGTGTCTGCATAAGCTGATATTTTACTCAACTTTGCTTGTGTTAGTGCATGCTTCATCTCTCTCTCTGATGAGGGATACCTGTTGTGAATGAAGTACGATGTCTGTCTATATTCCTGTACTGTTGTGAATGGTGTAGGTGTCGAATCTGCTCTTTGTGACTATTGCTTAGCGAACTGTTACCAGGTAATGTGGTGCATTGCTTCACCAAGTGAATTTACATCGATTGCACACTAATAGATTAAATTGAAGATGTTTTTTGTTTTCTCATTTAGTAACCCATTGTAGATATTATGGTCAGACCGAGAAAAACAAAAAAATATATATTTTAAATCGATCGAGAGTCCCACTTTCAATTTTCTTAGGCTGAGTATAAAAAAAAATCATTTTCTTGAATCGATCCAATTTATCAGACAAGGAAGATTTTGATAGAACAATAATGTAAGCTCAAAATAATAAATATATATGATCTTGGTGTCTGACAAAAAAGTGTTTGTAAAAAGAGCCTCTCTCTCTCTCTCTCAAGCTATTCCAGCTAATAGAGCCATAAATTGCCTTCGAGTAGGAACTTTTATCATCTTATTCATCTGTACATGACCAAGAGAAAAGTTCACATGAGCTGCTGCTATCCCCATGTTTCCGTGGCTGTCCCACTGATCTGTCATTGTACTTGATAAATGATTTTATGGGCGCACTGGTGGATCTCGAGAAAGAGACAAACTTGTCCAAGGCAGCCCCTGGAAAGACACCAAGGGTGGTCCATTCCACATTCTTCTTTTCTTTAGTGTTTATGCTATACAGAAAATAAAAATACTAATGCAGAAAATAAATACCCATGAATTATGGTGCTTAACTAGGCATGACATTCAAATTACCAATCCAAAGATGACAAGGAAGGTACAATCACTGAGAACAAGGATGGTGAAGAACTTGGTGAAATAGAGGATAGAAGATGGATGGGAAAAATGACAGCACTCAATAACTTTTTCTTTCTTCCCCATATGTTAGCAATTATGCTAAACATAATTAATTATTCATAGATCAACAGATCATTCGTGTTCACCGGCACAAGTGTTGGTTGCCTCTTTAATGTTGTCATGTTGTGTCTCGGGCAAGCGCAAAGGGTCCTCTGTCATGGAAACTTAGATCTTATGTCCATTCTGTATCTATGGATGTTCGGAAGACTTGGTATGCAGAATAATGGGACATAAAAGATTGGCTTTAGCTCCCATCCGTGCCAAACATGTCATGTTTCTGTCAACACGACAAACCCTAATCCATTTAATTTCCACACAATCTGAAGATCTCATTGAACTATTTTAGTATTTGTGTGATAAAGTCATCCAAATCAACACTAAATGAACTAACTGATCTTTCTTTTTCAGTACTTTCCCAGCGAAATATGAACTGATTTCTAGCATAATCTACAGTGACAGTGTATGTTCAGCAATTTTTTCCAACCAAAGTAATACAGAAAAATCCAGTATCTTAATTTTACCATTTAATTTCTATCCGAATGCACACATTCATCCCTTCAGACTTGCATTTTTCTATATTATCTTTGCTTTATGGGAACGCTGCATCGGAGATGATGATGGTATCCACTGGAACATAGCAGGATGAACAGGTCGATGAGGGGGAACACACGTGAAGAATCGACAAAGGATGCTTCGGAGATGATGATCACCCCTCCTCAAACCAGTAGACTCTGCCCTCAGTTTTGCTGAAACCACGAGGGTATTGGGAAACATGATCTCTGTGAAGGCACCCTCATGCAGCGAGCAGCTTGAGAGGGAGGTAACATCAAAGATCACATGATCCTGGGACATGCACTGTCTCGATTCGTGGAATTCAGTAACATGTACGTGCCCAACAATTTACTTCACTTCACTCCCCTCTCTCTCTCTCTCTCTCTCTCTCTCTCTCTCTCTATATGTATGTCTTGTACGCACTCACTCGACCTCCACAGGCAGTCACCAGCTCTCGGAAAGAAGAAGAAGAAGAAGAAGAGAGAGCCATGGGATTTCGATTGGCAGGAGTGATCCGCATGAAGGAGACGCTTCAACGGTCCTTCAGGAAGCACCACTCGTTGGCGCCGGATGTGCCGAAGGGGCACTTCGCGGTGTACGTCGGCGACATGGAGAAGCGGTTCGTCGTCCCTCTCTCCTACCTGCAGCATCCTTTGTTCCAGAGCTTGCTCCACAAGGCTGCAGAAGAATATGGCTTCGAGCACCCCCGAGGAATGCTTAGGGTTCCGTGCAACGAAGATGCCTTCGCCTCTCTCACTTCAAGAATGAGCAGCTCGTGAGAGGAAGAAATCAAGCATTAGTCGTGGCTGACCAATTAGTACCGAGTTGTAACGAGGCGATCAGACATTGTCTGATCCGACTCTGTGTATAGAAGCATTAAACCGATCGTTTCCATGAAAGAAGCTATCTTTGTTAGATCATCTTCCTGGATTCAGTCCATACGCTGAAAGAAGCGGCTTGCAATGCTATCTGCGGAGTACTCTGGCATCGACACCGACATCTTCAACCAGAATCCACTTCCCCCGTCATCTACACCTCCAAGAAGCACAGTGCACATTTCTTACACGTATGTAAATCGAACTATTATTATATAGATAAAATAAATCTTCATATATATCTCTTTGTGCATTTCAGTAATTTTATTGGACCGTAAAAAATAGTAAAGCTAAAATAAAGGAAGTCTCCCTTTGATACTTATCATTAACTTGTCAATTACACTAACAAAATAATATGTTTAAAGAATTGAACTTCTTCCCACTTCAAGTCTTGCAAGTGATCAAACTCATAAAGCTAGCAATTTCTTGTTTTTCCAATTTTCATAGGATAGATTGTCGTATAAAGTATGTTCTCTAAACGAGACTAAAAATAATTATTTAGAGAAATAAAGTGAAATAAATTTTTGAATATGAACAAATACTAACAGGTTATAACACACAGCGGAATTAAATGAAACCATAATCAAATATAACACCAAGATATATCTGAAAAATCCCTTCAATATAAAGAGTAAAAACCATAACAAACTAGAGATAATCTACTATAATAATAATGAATATACAAATCTCAATCTCTTGTCTAAAACCATAATCAAATAGAACACCAAGATATATCTGAAAAATCCCTTCAATATAAAGAGTAAAAACCATAACAAACTAGAGATAATCTACTATAATAATAATGAATATACAAATCTCAATCTCTTGTCCAAAACCATAACAACAATCACAATAAAATAACTATGATACAAGGATCACGTCGAACACTGTTGGATGATTAAGAACAGTCTCTCTGCGTTGTCCTTGTTTTATTCCCTTTCTTTCTCTTTGGATTTTTGTCTTTTTCTTCTCCTTTTTGCTGCTACCAAGATCTGCCCTGCTACCCTCGTTGCTGCCCTTTTATGCCTATTTTCGCAACCACCATATACCCTCCTAATATGAATTAGGGTTAGGTTGAGTGAGGAGGTGGGCTATGGGTTGATAAAGCCCACCATGGGTTGAATGTGAGCTGTCAGCCCAACAACCTCCCCTTTCAGCTCATAAGGGAGGCTATCCTATGACTCCTCAATGTGAAACCATACCGACTAGTTGTCAGTATATCTCGTCTTTTTTTTAATAAAGTCTTTGTCAATATGTCTACTCCAATATCATCTGTGTGAATTTTCTGAAGTTGCAACTACTTCTCTTCAAATATATTTCGATTCCAGTGGTATCTGACATCTATATGCTTTGACTTGAAATGAAACATTAGGTTCTTACACAAATGGATGACACTCTGGCTGTCATAATGTACCACATAATTTTTTTATTTCAACCCCAATTCTTGTAAAAATTCATCCATCCATAATATTTCTTTGCAAACTTCTATAGCAGCAATATATTCTGTCTCTATGGTGGAGAGAGCAATATACCTTTGCAATCTAGATTGTCATGACATAGCTCTCCCTGTAAAAGTAAGTACATAACCTGATGTGGACTTCCTTGTATTTATATCTCTTGTCATATCTATATTTGTGTAACCTATCAACATAGGTGGTCCACCTCCAAAGTTTAAACAAACCTTAGAGCTCCATCTGAGATATCTAAAAATCCACTTCACTACTGCCCAATACTCTTTGCTTTGATTTGCTAGAAATCTACTGGTAACACCCACTACATATGTGATGTCCGGCCTCGTATATACCATCGCATATATTAAACTTCCAGCTGCTGAGGCAAAAGGAACCTTTTGCATTTTCTTCTTCTCCTCATCACTTGATGGATTTTGTTCTGAGCACAACTTGAAGTGACCTGGAAGAGGAGAACCAATTGGCTTTGCATTGCTCATACTGAACCTTTCTAACACCTTCTCGATATATTTCTCCTATGATAACCAAATCAGCTTGGTTTTTCTATCACGGAAAATTTGCATTCCCAATATTTGTTTTGCTGGCCCCATGCCCTTCATTACAAAAAACTCACTTAATTCCTTCTTCAACTTATCAATTTTAGACATATCTTTCCCAAGAATAAGCATGTCATCATCATAAACTAAGAGAATAATAAAATTCTCATCAAACCATTTGATGTACACACAATAATCTGAAGCCATTCTTTTGTATCCTTTTTCTGTCATAAATAAATCAAACTTTCTGTACCACTATCTTAGAGCTTGCTTTAGTCTATACAAGCTCTTCTTTAACTTGCAAACAAAGTTCTCTTTACCTTTGACTTTGAAGCCTTGTGATTGTTCTATATAAATTTCCTCTTCCAAATCACGAAGGAAAGCTATCTTCCCATCTAGTTGCTCAACCTTTAAGTCCTGGCTAGTAGCAATACTAAAAGCAACACAATAGAAGACATTTTAATAACAAGAGAAAATATCTCTTCAAAGTCAATACCTTTCTTTTGACCTAAGCCTTTCACAACTAATCTAGCTTTGTACTTTGGTTGAGAGTAATATTCTTGAGTCTTCAACCTAAAAATTCACTTGTTCTTTAAGGCCTTCATTCCATTTGGTAGTAGTACTAAATCATAAGTGTGATTCACCTACATCACTAAGCATCACATACTAATCTGTAGAGTATCTTCTAGAAGGTTGACATTGTCTAGAAGATCTTTTCAACTAAGGTTCTACAACTTAGTTGCTCTCCAACTTCTTCTTTCTCAATATATCCTGCAGGTAGATCAACAATAGGCTCTACACCATCTTCCTGCACATCTCCACCATCACCCTGATATATTGGAGGAGTAACTGGGTCATAATCTGCTAATCTTTCTACAAAAGTCTTGGCCGGTGTCTTCTTCTTCAAATCTTCAAAGGTTTGATCCTCAAAGAAGACTACATCTCTTCTTCTAAACGCCTTCTGCTTTTCTGAATTCCAAAGCTTGTAACCAAACTGATCATGTGAGTAACTAAGAAAAATACATTCTTTAGTTTTACCATCCAGCTTGGACCTCTCATTGTTTGGAACATGTGTAAATGCACGACAACCAAACGCTCTCAAATGCTTGTAGGAAACATCTTTCCCTAACCATACATGCTCTGCAACATCACCATCTAAGGTTATGCATGGTGACAAGTTGATCACATCAACTGCAGTCCTCAAAGCCTCATCCCAAAACCTTTTGGGTAGCTTCGCTTGTGAAAGCATATATCTGATCTTTTCCATGATGGTGCGGTTCATCCTCTCTGCAATAGCATTATGCTGAGGTGTACCAGGAACTATTATCTCATGTTGGATCTTATGTGACTTACAATAATCATTAAACAATCTTGTATACTCACTACCATTATCTGATCTAATGCATTTCAATTGTCTTTCTGTCTCTTTTTAAACCCATGAAACTCTTTGAAGACATTAATAACCTAATCTTTCTTCACAGCATAGGCCCAAACTTTTCTAGAAAAATCATCTATAAAAGTGATAAAATAAAGTGCATCACTTATACCAGGAACATCAACAGATCCACCAGGAGTTTTTGTCCTCAAAGAACCACATACATCTATATAAACACGGTCTAAGCCATGTATTTTTCTAGACAAAGCAGGACTAGCAAATGAAACTATATGTTGTTTACTAGCCAAATAATTAATACAATGGTTCAAATGTGTACCTCTGAGGTCTGGCAATACTACTCTTTTGGAAAGAGCTTGCAGCCCTTTCTCGCTCATGTGTCCCAATCGCCTATGCCACAACTCCATGCTGAAGTCTTTCTCTGTAGCATTTAACTGCTCACCATAAGCTTTAGCCTGCAACCTATACAAAGTATGACATTTCTTTCCACTAGCTATAATAAGAGAACCTTTACTGAGCTTTCATTGCCCATTGTAAAATCTACTATCATAGTCTTCATCATCTAGCCTTCCAACTGAAATTAAATTCAGTCTTAAGTCAACCACATGTCTCATATCCTTAAGCACCAACTTGCAGCCAAGGTTGATCTTTATATTAATATCACCCATGCCAATGATGTTTGCCATGCTATAATTGCCTATCTTAACAACTCTAAAATTTTCAAACCTATATGTAATGAAAAACTCCCTCCGTGGTATAGCATGATAAGAAGCACTTGTATCAATCACCCACTCAAGATCCTAACATACAAAAGAAAAAATATCATCAGAATGAGACAAAATCAAATAATCACCACCCTGCACTATAGTTGTAGTATTATCCTTTGACTAGACTCCACTTTTTTTTCCTTTTCTTATTCTTCTTAGGTTGCTTACATTAATTCTTGTTATGTCCTTTCTCACCATAGTTATAGCAAACAATATCTTTTCTTGATCTTGACTTGCTTCTACCCATGCGTGAACTACTTCTAGACTTTGACCTTCCTTTGTTCTCTGAGATAAGTGCCTGTGAATCATTCTGAGATGTTGCTGAATTTTTTCTTTTCAACTCCTCATTCAATAAACTGCTTGTTACTTGACTCATGGTGACAACACCATCTGGTGCAGAATTGCTAAGAGAAACCATCGGTGTCTCCCAACTTTTTGGTAATGAACTGAGTAGTAATAATGCTTGCAACTCATCATCAAGAGACATTTTCATAGAGGATAACTGGTTAGTGATACTCTGTATTTCATTCAAATGCGTAGCAATAGAAGTACCCTCTCTATATTTTAGGTTCACAAGTTTTTTGATCAAAAAAACTTTGTTGCTAGCTTTTTTTCTTTCATAGAGACTTTCTAACTTTTTCCAAAGAGAATATGCAGAAATTTCAATAGAAACATAGTAAAAAACACTATCATCAAGCCATTGTCGAATAAACCTAACTATTTTTCGATCTAACCTCTTCCATTCATCACCTGTCATAGTTATGGGTTTTGCACTATCCCTCTACAAAGATCTATACAAATCTTTGCAATATAAGAGATTTTTCATTCTTGGTTTCCATATCATCCAATTGTTTCCATTCAAACTAATCATACGAGAAACACTACTGGCCTTCATGTTCAAATACAAAAATTAAATCACCACAACTCTACTCTGATACCAGTTAATAGGATATAAAGAAAAATAAACTTTTGTATATAAACAAATACTAGCAGGCTATAACACACAATGGAATTAAATGGAACCACAATCAAATATAACACCAAGATATACGTAGAAAACCCCTTCAATGTGAAGGGTAAAAACCACGGGACAAACAAAAGATAATCCACTATAATAATAATGAATATACAAATCTCAATCTTTTGTCCAAAACTCTAATAATAATCACAAGAGAATAACCAGGATACAAGGATCACGTTACTGTGCACAATATCTAAATCCTCCCTAATTCTCCTCAAGTAATCACTGTAGATTTGATCTAACCTAAGATGAGAACACTGTTGGATGATTGAGAATAGTCTCTCTATATTGTCATTGTTTTATTCCCTTTCTTTCTCTTTAGATTTCTGTCTTCTCCTCCTTGCTATCAAGATCTACCCTAGTTGCTGTCCTTTTATGCCTATTTTTACAACCACCACACACCCTTTAATATGAATTAGGGTTAAGTCAAATGAGAAGTGGGCTATGGGCTGATAAAACCCACCAGCAGATTCTACTATTTTACTCATTGCCAGCAGATTCTACTATTTTACTCATTGCAAATCGGGAATAAGAAGGTTCTGATTCATGCAAAAGAGATAACCTCGGTAGATTAACTAAATCATTGGTTCATTCACCATGTTTTTGCTGTGTAGCTTTGAAAAATTGAAGGATAATGATATGAGAAAAGCATAACTTAAAAAACATCATGATTCACTTGCTAACAAAATTTATCATAAATAATTATAAAAATATATGAATTCTATATGATTCAAAACATAGTTTCGAAATATGAATGAATATAAAATATTTTTCTTATGCTTATACCAAAAACTTAAACTTTATATACATTTCAAAATCGTGACTTGTGAACATAAATGCTTGAATATCAAATTCTTCATCATTATTATATAGTTTATTAGATATCAGTTTCATATGCACTTTAAATCATGTCTTCTTAACAATATTTTTCAAAGAAAAATATATTTAAATATATTTTCATAATGCAAATATAAGTATAACTAATGTCAAATATCAAGGCATAAACATTATAACGCAAAGAATATCATTAATTTTTCACAAATAAACATAAATATAGCTATGATGTTCATGCGAAACCGTAATAGTATCAATGGCTATGACCACGTTATATTCTAATGTTAAAGCTCATAATCATATTTAACTCTCATTGTACGAATAAAACATATTTTCTTATGTTAGAACTCATAAATAACTAATTTCTAAAACATATTATAATGTATAACTTCCATTTGTGTGGCTTAGATCATAACCATACTGATCAAATAATTATCATGTTACTTAAAATAATATATCAATGACTTTTACAAAACTAGAAGTTTTAACAAATCCTTTTTAAATCATTTTAAAATATGATGCGATCATATATTATTTGAAATAAATAAAAATAAAACATTTTTCAATCATTTTCAAATATAATGTTGGATAGATATTAAAATATAAATTCTGATAAGATAATTTAAAAATACTTATAAAACAATATAAATATTTATTTTTTTAATACTTTTAAATAACAAAGACTTAAAAGATCATGTAAATCATATGCATTTATCAATTTCAAACGTATGTATTAATACTTTCAAAAATAGGTTAGATAGAGTTATTAGATACTTTCGCATATTTTCTTCTTTATTCTTTCAATAAATATCATCATTTTTCTTCTTCTTACTTTCTTTCCCACATAAATATCTAATTAATTTAAAAAAATATCT
Organism: Musa acuminata AAA Group; assembly: GCF_036884655.1. Taxonomy (NCBI): domain Eukaryota; kingdom Viridiplantae; phylum Streptophyta; class Magnoliopsida; order Zingiberales; family Musaceae; genus Musa; species Musa acuminata. Next base: position 40,244,010 of record NC_088357.1, read on the forward strand.
AGATTAATAAGATTATAAGAAAATTTAAAATCATACCTCATATAATTTTCATGAACTTATTTGAATCCATTCTCTGTCAAATCGAATCACCCATAGTTTTCTCTTATTTTTCGTTCTATTTTTTTTCCTTTCTTTTTTTCTTTTTATTATTTTTCCCTTCTTCTCGTTCTTTCTCTTCCTTTCGGAGGTCTTTCCCCAACCACCTCAGTCTCTGCCCATCCTCTTCTTCTTCGCTGATTGCCTCTTCTTTCCTTCTTCTTCTTCTATTTCTTTTTTTCCCCTCTATTCTTCTACTGATCTCACAGCCAGGTAGCCTCCATCTTCTATCTTTCCTTCTTCTTATTCTTTCCCTTCTCTTCCTTTACTTGCTCTCGATTTCACCTCACCGGAAGCCCCTCTTTCGTATAAGGGAGAGAGAGGCGGTGCGTTTGTTTTTACCTTTTTTGTATTTTAGTTCCTATAGGTCCTCAATTAAAATTTTGGCTACTAAATCTGTTATCCTTTTCTTAGCTATTCCAAGTCCTAAACACACTTGTGAAGAAGGATAGATGGCATGACATTTGGAAGCTCATCCATCATAGACTGACTTAATATCATGATCACTGATTGTCCTATTTTAAGATCAATCAAATCTATTGAATATATTTTCTTTTTTTTAATGTCATTTTATCATTTCAGTATGGACACTCGAATCTTTAATTGGACTACTATTTTGATTGGATTAATGGTTCCTAGATGAAGGAGGGGAAAGATTGCCTCATGTGAGAGTTTTTGGAAGCTCAGAAATGATTTTTTTTTTTTTTGTCAAAACAGTAGGCCTAGTGGTAATTCCATATGAGCTAAAGCTTTGGGTGATACAAACTTTTGTGTGGAGACCACCTCCTAATGGTGTTATTAAATTAAACACTGATGGATTCTTTTTTTTTTTTTTTTTTTTTGCAGATGGGAGGCATAGGTTTCATGGCCAGAGATGCTAATGGAGTTTATATTTTTGTTGGGCATCGAGGATTCTTCATCAACTTATCAATTGTACAATGCGAAGAAGAAGAAGAAGCTACGACGACGAAGAGATTTTTTTCATGCTTGACGAGAGGGTTTCAATATAATTATCCTTGAAATGATTTTTTTATTACTCAAATGGGAGATTTGGAATATCTTATTAGACGTTACTCTGCTTTTATCTTGAAGTTTCAAACCTTTGACTGTTTTTTACTATTTCAAGGAATATAATAGAACATCACATTGGCATGCGAATAGAGATAGTGTAACATTATTAATCTGTCTATTTTTGGAAGGAAAGCTTCCCCTCTAATTTACATACTATGCCTTGAAGAATAGGTCATATTTTTTGAACTTTCTACTTAGTAAATAAAAACCTTCGTGTCTTTGTGAGAGAGCAACAAACGCAAATAGTACTTCAAACAATTAAGTTATGCTTTTCATGTTCATCCTTGTCATTTTTCTATTGAATGCCTGATTACTGACTGAATAGAGAAGGAACTAAAATGATCCCTACAACTTGCTTCAACCGAAGAAAGATAATCGAACTAAAATGATGGATAATTGAACAAAAATCACTGCACACAAAATGATAATTGATAGATGATCATAGCATGCGAGGAAAATGATAACTCATAGATGAAGCATTATTACCTTGCGGGTCTTCAACCCACCAGGTTCTAGCCATCTGTTTCTCCAAAGCTATCAACAGAGAGGGGAGCCATTGTGCATGTAAGGAAGGGCTCCCTCACGCACGACTTACTCGTGAGTAGCTCAGCAGCTTGACAGGGACATGACAACATAGATCACATGACCTGCAGACATGCAGCGTAGCAGATCGATACCCAACTTTTCTCCGTTCATGGGTTTGAACTTGGAATCGAGTTTATCGACTTGAACAAGTAGTTTGTGGTGCCCACTGCACCTCCTCTCGAGTCCCCTATAAATGTCTTGTATCCCTTCATACATACCCTCAAACAACAAATACTTGTCGGGAAGAAGAGAGAAAAGCTTGGCCATGGGAGTTCGCTTGGCAGGAGTTGTACGCATGAAGCACATCCTTCAACAATCTTTCCGGAACCAGCAGAGGGCGACGGCGTCGGCGGATGTCCCGAAGGGCCACTTTGCGGTATACGTCGGCGAGATGGAGAAGCGGTTCGTCGTCCCTATCTGCTATCTGCACCACCCTTCCTTCCAAACCTTGCTTCATAAGGCCGAAGAGGAGTATGGATTCGAGCACCCGAGAGGCATGCTCAGAGTTCCATGCGACGAAGATGACTTCGCTACTCTCACTTCTCAAATGACCGGCTCCTGAGAGGAAGATATTGCGTCATCATCCCTCCATCTTCGAGGAAAAATTTATCCTGTTAGAATATGATACGTGATGAGTCCTAAAGGAGGTGGTAAGAGTGGGAGGAGATGGTGTATGTGACTGCATATAAGCAGAAAACTTAATACGTTTCTCTGTCTTTTCTTACTTGATCTGTCTCATTGCATTCTATGCTGTCAAATCCCAAGAAGCAACTCTATACAGATATCTACACTGAGAGACGAAAGCAAAAGATATGTAGGATCATTTTTGAATGGAATTAGATATCCTATAGTCCACAAGGCAAAAGCAAAATTCTATAAAAGATAAAATGTAAAGTATAATTATTTTGAAATATGTACGTGTATAGTTGCTACTTATAATTACTTAGGAAGAGAAAAAAAACATGAGAAGCTTTAACTTGCAACTTGAGAAGCTTTAACTTGTGTAGTTGGGATGACATCTCTATTACGTTCCAAGCAACTAGCAAGTTAACCGGACGCTGTGACCTGTTTTTAGTCTCGAGTGATCCTTTTCTATGACAGAATATTAGGTTTGCTTGAATGGGTGACCTTTTCTTATTCTGATCTTTCATCTAATTAATATTAAGTCGAATAATCTTTTTCTACTTGAATTACTCATTGTGATCAGCACTAAATCGACTTTGACATCAATTATTGTATAATTAATCTATTAATTTTAAATCATTGGTCTAAAATAATTAAATCTAAGCTTAATCTTTACTTGCGTGAGGAGGAGGAAGCAATTAATGATGTTTGGGGACGTTGCACTAAATGACTGTATCCATTGGTAGGTTGGATGACCAACATGTTCATAAGAATCGACAAGAGGCGATTGATAGCCAATAAATCCCCAAACCAGTGGGCTTCCAGCCCTCGGTTTCCCGAAACCGCAAGGAGACCGGAGAGATGGCGTATGTAAAGAGGCACCCTCCTTCATGCATGCAAAGCAATTTGAGAGGGACGTAACAGCAAAGATCACAGGATCCTGTGACCGACATGCAGCGTCAGAGATCGTCATCCAACTTTTCTGGATTCATGGAATTAAAAGTAAAGATGAACATGATCACTTCTCTTCAGTCCCTATTTACGTTTTGTATCCACAAAACCCCCGAACAGTGGCAGCCACTACTCCTTCGGAAGGTTCTAAGTCGAGCACGGAAGGAAGGAAAAAAAAAAAAAAGCTGGCCATGGGAGTCCGATCGGGGATCAACCGCCTAAATAGCAGTGTAAATATAAAAATTATGATTATATTATTATATAAAAATTTTAATATCAAAAATTAAAAATTAAATAATAATAAATTATATTTATGATATGTATCTGTTATTTAAATTTTTTTCTCTAATTTATAAATGTACTATCGTTGAATCCAAAAGTTACGATGTTGATATGCCAGAAAAGCCTAGAGATAAAAAGATATGTAATTTCTTGATATAGTTTATGTGATTAAAGAGAGATAAAAGAAATATAATTTTTCAATAATGTCACATATTCATGTATCCTTATTTTGTCCTTCGGAACTTTTTTTTTAATAAGCGAGAGCAACTGATCTAGGATAAGTAATTAGTAAAGTTTTTCCTATCAAGTCATCTCCTAAGAATCCTATCATAATTGGACTTTTGATAATCGTAATCAGAATCCAATCATATATATAATATATTTTATCTAATTAAATAAGATCATATAATCTAACATATTCTCATTTGGCCCATTAATTGGTAAGATATAAAAAATTTTAAAATCAAAATAAATAAACTAAAATTAAAAATAATTTTATTTAATTAGATTCTAAAATTTTGAAAAATTATTTAACATATACATATCAATTTTATAAAATAGGCTAATAAATCTAACTATCAATATGAGTCATAACGATTATACGTCATTAATGACATACTTCATTCTATGTACCATAATACTATTAGCCCTTTCTAATATATTCTAAAATAACCTATCTAATTTATCTTGTCAAAATAATCTTATTATCATATTTAACTATAATATATATATGTGAACAAAATAATAAAAATAAATAACTTTAAGTACATAAATAAGAATGTCAATTATAATGTTCACTCATATATATATATATATATATATATATATATATATATATATATATATATATACATGTATACATGTATATATATACATGTATACATATATATATATATACATGTATACATGTATATATATACATGTATACATGTATATCGTAATATCTTTTATGGATTGCTCATAAACTCAATTATAAGAACATAGTTCTTTCAAACACTTTAGATTATAAGTCATAAGTAAATGGATCAATAATCAATATAGTGAAACTCAAGATATTAATTAATATTAATTATTTATAAACTCTTTTCTCTAACTATTAGGTTCTTTATACTATAATGTTTTAAATACTAAGTTACTTATCATTTTTAGAAAAAAAAAACTATTATGATATGTTATAAAATATCTTAAGTGTAATTTGGTAATTTAGTCTAACCACACCAAGTCCTATGATAAAATTTCACAATCATTAAACTTGATTAATGACCTTAAAGCATACAGTAAAATTAGCTTCTAATAGTTGATAATACAATAATACATTGCTTATCATTTTTCTTTGTAAATTGCCCCTCCAACTAATATAAAATATAGAGTGGACTTCTTGCTATTAAGGTAATTTATAAAATTAATATTTAAAAATATCATCATTTTAAGCTGATTAAATTTTATATATGTAAGCATATAATCCTTTCTCATTTTCAAATATTTATTACTTTCTTTGTGACCTTTTAGTGTTTTATTCTTGGATAACTCTAATATATATTAAGGATTCCAACTATAAAATTAATATTTAATCTTGTATAAGCTTGAGCATATAATAGACTTCTAACTACGTATTCATAATAAATATTTTTTTTATCTAATTCTTTTTTAATCATTTTAAAAATATTTATTTTGAGTATTTTTTTACTTTTGTCATTTGTTAAACAAAACTATATATTAAATTTCTTCAAAATTCAATCAATATATCATTTCTATGATAGTCCTAATAATCATTAAGATCTATCCATAAATATCTTAATACTAAAATACATAAGATGTTTTATTCATATTAACCATCTTAAAATTTATAGTGAGAATTTTTTTTATTTTAATATAATAAATCAAGATTACTATTGGTAAGTAAAATATTATCTACATATAGACCAATATAATAAACTTACTCTCATTGATCTTTAGATATAAATACTAATCAATAATATTTTCTTAAATTTAAAAAAAATTAATGATATCATAAAACTTTATATACCATTATCTAGAGGTTTATTTAAGATTATAAATAAATTTTCTAAATTTTAATACCAAATTATATATATATATATTATTTTCTTTATAAATCATTTAGGTTAATCCATCTAGAAACCCATTAAAAAAACTTATTTTTACATCCATGTAACTCAAAATCATAATGATTCACTAATGTCATGATAATTCTTAATAAATTTATTTAAAAAACTAAAAAATATCTCATTATGATCGATATAATTTTTATGAGTAAAATATTTGACCACAAGTCTAACCATTATAACATTCAATATTACTATTTAAGTTATGTTTATATAATAGATTCTTTTACGGTTATTAAGTAATTCGATGAGTTTTCAAATACCATTCAAACTCATTGATTATAATTTATTACATCATACTACTTTGTAGAATCGTTACTTTCTATAACTTATAAAAATAATAAGAAATCATTTTTCCTATATCATAATTTAATTCTCGTAGATATATCATATAATAATTAAAAATAATATATTTCCTTTCCCTATGAGATCTTATTAAAACTATCAGTTATGATTATTCTACAAGATTATTAGTAATAATATCAATATCTTACGAGAGTTTACTAATGTTATTTATTGTTTGCTTTTATCAAATCATTTAGTGATTTGAGGAATAATAATTCTTGAATATAAAATGATAAAAAAGTATCATCTTGTATCTCCTCAATATCAAGATTGAATTTTAAGATTTTTACTCCCACTAATTCACTCATTTAAGTTTTCCTTATCCTTAATTTTATTATAATAAATTTAAAGTAAGTCAAACTAAGAATAAATAAAATTAAGAATAAATTATATGAGAAAAAACTTAACTATATGCATATCTAATGTTCTTGATATTACAGCTTTATTAGCCATATTGAGGGTAAAATTTTTAATTTCTTAAATATTATTAGATTAAATTTCAATCATATCTTTCATTAATATGTCAACTAAATTTAAATTGATCTTTAAATATTCTAAAGCATTAGTTATAGATTATAATGAAGTCTAAATATTATTATCAATTATCATAAAATTAGATCTTTTCCCAATCATTTATCTCAATTACTTGTTCTACAAAGCTTTCAATAGTTGTGCATGTCCTTTTAGTTAGTCTGATTAAAGTTAAAGACACTCAATATAAATTGCATATGCTCAAATAATTTATAATAATTTAATTAAAAAAATATAGATATTTATCAAAATACAATGAAAGCAGTAACACTATAATAAAATAATATAATATTAATATTTTAAGTCTTTCAATAAATATTGAACAACTAATTTCTTTCCTATTTCACCTTTGGGTGAAATATTAACATATTTAGTATTCATACAAAATTATTTATGAGGACTGATTTTATCCTCATAGAATAGTATTGCTACCTTTATATATACAATCATAGACTACAAGGATATCCAAAATAATATTATCTTATATTATCATATAATTATTCAAATTAGATTCTCATTTGAGATTATCTAAATCTTTTAATTATGTGTATCATAATAAATATTATTTTTAATATCCTTTAGAACTAATTTTTTAATAAAATTTTATAAGTTATTGGTATAAGCCACTTTGATGGCTACAAAACCAATACAATAATATAAAATATCTAAGAATGATAATTAATATTATTTTATAATTTTAAATATATGAATATGAACAACTAAACAAATATTTAAGAATGATAATTAAATTTTTATTTATCGTATGTAAAATTTTACTAATATGTCATTTGAGAAAACTATAAAATAAAATCATAATTTATATATTTTTTAAATTTCATATGGAACCCTTAGACTAATCAACCCTATTTAATTGGGTAGACTCAAAATTGGGCTACAAAAATTGGGGTCATAGATTTGGCTAATCATTCATCAAATTAAGTCAATCAAAATTAAAATTGATCCACATAAAAAATTAATGAAAATTTAATCTTCTCCAAATTCGATCAAAACTTAATTGATCGAGTTTAAATCTAATCAAGCGATCAAAATAAAGTCATGATCAAGTTTGATAAAAAAATTTGATTGAAATAAATCAAATTAATCAATTTTTAGTCAAAGACATAAGTAAAAAAATTATAATTTCTGAAGGGTAAAACTATACTTTTACTTAGGACATATAGTGAAAAAAATGAATTTCTTAAAGGCATAATTTGAAAGTAAATTGAAGGACAGAGATTAGATTTTCTTTATTTTTTAGGGTTAAAAATGTCCTTTTCTAATAATTCTCTTTCGTAGTTATCGTTATCATGCCCATGCGCATGGTCTCGTTGGTGGTGCACTTACCATCCGTTACTTGCGTGCTACTGCTTGTGGCAGCGTGACTATTCACATGTGGATGCTCAGTAGTCTCACCATCGTCGTGTCGTGCCATTGCACCCCCGCGCGGCTGTGCAACGTTGTGTCATCATGACCACGCGTAATTGTGCATCGACTGGTGGCCACACCACTACCGTGGTGCTCGGTGATGTCACATAACCATTGGGTATTGTGGCCTTTGATGTCCAGTTGACACCGACCGCAACCAACAAACATCGCAACGGCATTACTGCAGCTAGTGTAGGTAATGACGAGGTAGCCATTGCAATCGTGACACTACTCTAGTCTCCGCAGTCGCTACAGGCAATGGCTCTGCTATAACCATTGCACGCAGTGACGCTATTGCATTTGCCACAGTCGTCACACGTAGTGACACTACTATAGCCATCACAAGGCTGCCACACTCCACGATGCTTCCACTATATATGCAACCACTTCTCGTGACAAAACTAGCAACTATCGAAGATTGCCAACCTCAATAATACTGCTATCGATAGTAAGATATCGATATTGGTCCATTGATTAAATACGAGAAAACTCACATCATTTGCAAGTAGGCAACATGATGGACTACATAGAAAGCAGATTAACAACACAGAGATCATTCAAGCATCATAAACTAAAACTAAATAACACCTTTTTATAAGTGAAGGGTGTTAATAAGCAGATCTATATATAAAATGGATCTGAAATACTTTTACGATCTAAAGTATTTGATTTCAAAATATGGCTATGATACCGATTGTAAGTATAAAAATCATAATTATGCTATTATGTAAAAAAAATTAATATCAAAAACTTAAAATTAAATAATGATATATCAAAATTTATAATACGTACCTTTCGATGTTGGTTAGAAAGCCTTTATATGATCTATAATCATATTATCATTGGAATTGAAAGCTACAACGATGTTGATTTACAAGAAAAGCTAGACTATCTTCTCCTTTTTTTCTATTCTTCATAGGACCGCTATGAACAATGTTTAGGGACAAGGAGAGATAAGAAAAGATTTATAGTTTCTCAATGACTGATTCACGTGATTAAGTGAAGATGAAAGAATATCTATATTCTCTCAATAATTTTATATATCAATGCATCATTTTTTAGTCCTTCATATGTCTTATTCTTTTATAGACGAGAGCAATGAGTTTAGGATAAGTAATTAAAATAGTCCCTCCCAATAATGATATCTTTTAAGGATTGTTATCATAATTATACTTTATTTCTGTTAATCAATAATTATAATCAAAATTTAATTATATCTATAATATATCTTACTTAACTAAATATTACTAGTCGATAAGGTGGAGATATGTTCGTTGTTGCTATCTCATACTCTTGGCATCTTTCGTTTAAGAGTTTGCTCTATTAGGATGAAGAAGTATATAGCATTGAGCATCCGCTGTTTGGGAAATATTTATAGAGAGGATTAAGATTAGTCTCCTGTTACTAAAGATTAAAAGAGTTCGGTGACATAGATAATGCTTTTGAAAAACAAATTGAATGAGTTAGATAATAGATCCAATTTAGTAAGAGGATATGATTAATACATACACGAAATATTAGAAAAATATTTTTTATGTGATAATCTCACTTTATAGGAAAATGAAACTTCTCATTTATGTAAAAGAAATTATTTTGATGTGTTCATCTTCTGATTTATCTCAGTACATATCTGGCTATAAATCTATTTTGAAAGATTTTGCTTTATTAGACGAAATTATTAAATGGATTATGAAGTGTACTTATATTTTGGGCTTTCTGATAGTCTTTAGGATAGTTTTTGATGAATTTTATCTTTTCTCTATATTGTTAGGATTTTATAAATTACCAAAAACTGATATAGTAGGAATTGACTCCTCAGAGTTGAGTCTCCTCTTCTTCATAAATCCATCTGTGGTGACCGAAAGCATCCATCCAACTTCATCTGCAAGTATTGTAGAAGCCATTCCTGCCATCTTGTAGGAACATTTATCCTTTTAGTTCGTTTGTAAGGAAGAATATATTATTGTATCAGATTGTACCAAAAAAAAAAGTTCATTTCTCTTTCTAAAAAAAAATTCTTTCTTTTTCCGGAAAACAAAAACACTATTTTACTACATCTGCTGGTAATTTCCCCCAGAATTCTCTTATTACTTCAAGCCAAATGCTTTTTAACACAAGAGAAGACACTATTCCTAAGAGGTGTCAGGGGAAGTCTCAGTGGCTTTTCAGATGGAGAGCATGACACTAATGGAATCAACCAGCCGAAGCTGTGTGTTTAACCATGGTGTCCTGCGAAAGGAGAGAAAAATAATGCAGTGCACTCAAACCAGATATCTTCAGATTAAGTGTTGTGTGCTCTCTGTTTAACCATGATGAAGCCAGTTTTTTGTCTTCAGATATGTTTTGCAGATAAGATGATACATGACATGCAATAACAACATGGTATGTGAGTGTGATTATGTTGATGCCAGGATTAGTCTTGGAGGCAAAACTTGTAGTCTCAGTTGTACATTCAGAAGTTGTCACGAAGCTGAAAGCTCGGAGGAAATTGGCTGAGTTAATGGGGAATGGAATTAAATAAATCCTTAGAAATATAATCATGCAAATAATTACAGAGTGCATAACACTCAATCTGAGGTATAATAAAAATATAGCCCTATTCTGTTGCATTTATCTAAGCAATGCATCCAAAGAATCGACCAAATTTAAGGCCTATTTATTTCTGTCCCATTTTCTCAAGTTGGGTGAAATTGTTTAGTGGTTTTCTTGTAACACTCATGTCCTTAATGTATTTCTTTATTCTTTATATTCTTTTGCCTTTTGATTTAGCTCCCTCCCAACATTCTGCATGCTGCTACAATTTCTCCTTCATGAGCTGCAAAGATTAAACAGTAAAGCTCCAAGTAAAGTAGAATGTCAGATGACATGAGTAAATGATAAAAAATTGATGATGATGAAAGAAAATCGTGAAAGAAATAATCTTATATTTAATAATTGATTGATCATGATAATTTTTTTTTCTTGAAATCTATATAAATATTTATTATTTTCATAACATCTAAATAAGTATTTATCATCTCTTTCATAACATCTAAATTCTTTAATTTCTCCTCCCTCGAGGGCAATACCTTTTCTCTGTTGATCGATCGTCCAGATTTACGTGATTCGACCAATTGACCTATATTCACGGACCAATTGACCTAGGACGAAGGAGGAAAAAGATGGACTATTATAAATGCCCTAGGAATATATTCCTAGACTATAGAATACCCCAATCTATTAAACAAGAAAAATTTAAACTATAAATCCAAACTATTTAACTGAGTGTGGACTTAAACCGAAAACAAACACTTAGGTTTCTCTTATGGTACATCTGATTTTAAAGTCCAGACCCTTATTTATAATTTCAATAGAAAATTATAAACTTAATTTTAATTTCAATAATAAATCATAAACTTAATTTTCTGCATGTGAGACTATCGGATTCGTCAAACTTAGCATACTTCAACCCTGCTTTCTAGACGCCGCTGATCTACTGTCGTCGCTACACCAACAGTAACGTCCTCTCCTCGGAGAACTGCTACGCTACCCTCAACCTCGAGCACTCGCACTTCCGCCGTCGATCCTCCTCACCGGTGAAGTGCCCGCCTGTTCTTCCTCACCGAGCGCTCTCTACCCTGAAGTGCTCTCTGTTAGTGAAACAGTATCTCCTCACTTGGCGAAGTCCCCCCTTCCCTGTTAGCCAGCGATCGGGGACCTAGTTCTGTCGCTATGGTGACCTCACTTCCGCATTAAGGCGCAGAATTTGAGGAGTTTCTTTCCTCTACTGCGATCGGTTTCCCGTTGCGGCGCCTCTAGCGCTGCCCTCATTGGGGCTTATTTCCTTACCAGCATTGCTCTCCATCCTCACTATTGCTTCTCCTCCTCAAGCGGCATTCCTTACCCCCCCCCAAATCACTACTCCGATTGCTCTCCACCTCAATCGCTTTGTTCTTCCCTAGTGGCGAACCTCGCATCCTAGCAACTGGGATCGAGATAGGCGACGGCCGTGTGTGGAGCGACATTCGCGGGGCCGTTGCTCCCTAACTCTGAAGTCGGCCACCGGACACGTCTTGACGCTGTTGATCTCTCACACTGCTCATAGATCTACAACCAGCAATGCGGCACAACAGATCTGGTCAGTTCGGTGACGTTAATCTGTTACCTCCGATGATGCTGACATGATCTATCACCTTCGACAGAGTTCCACGCTGTCCCTTTCCCTGCTCTCTCCTCTTATGGAGACCGCCTGTGAAACAAGCTGTCATCATTAATTAGCAAGAACAAGCAAGAAGGGTGCTGTGCCGCTGCGCCCCTTCTCAATTCTTCATCGCGCAGACTTTCCCTATTTCAAATTGCTGCAAGCCAGTGATTTGCTTTGAAGAAGGTCAAGGACGTGGCATGCGACGACTTCTCCCTATTAGCCGGCGGACTTCAACTATCTTCTCATGAGCCGGTGGCGAACACTAACCTCTCTGTGCCACTATCGAAGCCTTGCTTCACTACGGCTCGCTTCCAGCCTCCTGTTGCTCTTTCGACAGCCTCCTCTTGTGGGTCGACCTATTGCTGCTGTTGCCATCCTCCTCCTGTGACTACCATCTATCGGTCGTGGACTGGCCTCGAGTTCGCAGGCCGAGCGCCCACGTCCTTCTCGCCAGTTACTGTATTCTAAAGATGACGGACTTCAACCAAATCACAACTTCTGTGTGCTAACTTAACCCATCTATCTACATCTATCACTCTAATTATTATTTCTATAAAAAATAATAATTCTTCTCAACATACAGGATTTATCAACTTTAATCCCTTTTAAATTATCCAAGTTACAATTATACATCTTGACAAGCATAATTTTTCAATATCCTCTTTGGATATGATCTATTAGGCTACGTCGATTGTTCTCTAAGTTGTTCTCTAAGTTGTCTATAAAAAAAAGATCCAAATACCAAGAGAACTTAGTCCAATAATAAATCCTGATCACAAGTTTTGGTTACCATAAAATCATCTTATTTTATAGATAATTCAAGCTCCATAGCACTATTAATATCTATATGCAACACTACAGTAAAAGCATGATCAAAGTTACAAACTATCATTCTCGTACTTACATGTTAAGTCTCTTATCTATTCTGATAAAAATAATACAAAAAGAAAATACTATTGCTAATTATGTGTAAACTAGAAAAGTTATTATAAATGACTTGACTTTAATAAGTCATTCCTTGAGTGATGAATAAATTATTGTCTATACTTTCAATAACTTAAGAGATGAATACAATGAATTGATAGTAATAATTCGGGCATAAGACTCATTGATGTCATTTAAAAAACTATATGATAAGTTGATTGATCATGAAACATATCTGAAAAGAGAAAAAAGGATGATAGGACCAACCATCACAATTCAAGTCAGTTAAAATCCAAAAGAAAGAACAACCAAAGCAATAAAAATTTCAACAAAAGATTGAATAATATGCCTCTTGAATACATGGTTAATATGCAGAGCTATCATTCTCTATTACACTATCAATCTTTCAATCAAAGTGACAACTTCAATAACTATTAGTAGTCCTAACAACTCAATAATAACAATAAACATAAAGTTATATGTCAGCTTTGTTACAAAATTGTACACACAATAAAAGTATGTCGGTCTCACCTAAGCTTATTGCTATACCCAATTGGCCTTAAGCAAATATCATGACTACTCCGATTATTCATCCAAACAATTGGATTGTGGACTTCGATATTTCTTATCATATTATTTTGATCTACAGGATTTATCCATCCACAATGACTATGGAGGTAATGAAGACATCATCATTAGTAATGGTAACAAAATCCTTGTTACTCACACTAGTTCTACAATACTTAATTCACACACCACCACTTTCACACTCGATGATATTATATCTATATCTCACGTTAAAAAGAATCTTATTTCTATTTCTCAATTTTGTAAACAAAAAAAATACCTCTATTGAATTCTTTCTTGACTCATTTTTTATAAAGGATTTGAGCACAAGAATATCCTTGGTCAAATGCCAGATTAAAGATAATATTTACGAGTGATCGTTAACTTCACAAATCACCTAGCTAACCACTCTTACTTTAGTTGCTGCTCCAATCGATGTATAGTATCATCATCTTTATCATCCATCATCCTTTTTTCAACAACTTTCACATTATTCTCATCCAACTTTTATATCAAGTAGAATTATAACATATTGTGATGATTATCTTAATAATAAAAGTCATAGACTATCTTTTAGAACACCTTTTATATCTTGCTCCGAACCATTTAAAATTATCTACATCGATGTCTAGGGCCCTATCTTAACAATTTTTTATTTATAATTTTAGATTTTATGTTATTTTCATAGATTACTTTATTAAGTATATATGGTTATATCATCTCAAACATAAATATGAAGTCCTTACAGTACTCACTTTGGAAAGTTAGCCGAGAAATTTTGTCAGTTTATAATTAAAACAATTTATTCTAATGAAGGAGGTGAATACCAAGCCCTAAAAACCTCTCTCTCATCCTTTGTTATAATCTTAAGTCACTACCACACACTTCTTAACTAGTTAGCTTTGCCGAATAAAAATATTGACCTATAGTTGAAACTGGTCTCACCCTTTTACACTAAGCCTCTATGCCACCAACTTTTTAGTCAGCAGTCTTTCAAACTACAGTCTAACTTATTAACCGCATGCTCACTTCAATCCTATAACATCAGTCATTATTTGAAAAACTATTTCAGAAAATTTTAAACATTCAAAAACTCAAAATATTTGATTATTTATGTTATCCCTAATACGCTCCTATGCTTCACATAAGCTAATACTAAGATCCAAGTCTTACATCTTCATAAGGCACTCTCTTGAACATAATGCTTCCGATACTATGATCAATAAACTAAAAAAATCTTTATATCACGTCGTTACATTTTTATTAAGTTTACTTTTCCCTTCCAAACCCATTGGTCTTCAGCAATGTGAGCCACTCCAAAATCATATATCATTAGCTTTGTATCAGTACACCTTAAACTCCCTCCAACAAATCTCTCACCAGGCCAACTAATACTTCTTCTCAAGATATATAGTACTTCAAATCAACATCTTCTCACCTGCTCTATAATTTCTCGAACTACCTCTTCACAAATTAACATCTAAATTCTTTACCAAGCATCTTAAACATAAATTTGTTAAGCCAATATAATAGCAAGGAACCATTGATTTATATTCCATAATCATCTATCTCTTTCTCTCTCTCTCTCTCTCTCTCTCTCTCTCTCTCTCAGTTGAGGTAGGTGAAGCAGGGAGTTGTTGTATGACACTTGTGATTCATGAGGTCGGTGGACAATAGTTGTTGCATAACACTTGATTCATGAGGTAGGTGGACAAGTGAGTTATTATATAACACTTCATGAGGTAGGTACACAAGAAGGTAGATGGAGCAGTGAGTTATCATATAACACTTGATTCATGAGGTAGGCAGAGAAGTGAGTCAAAATGCAACATTTGATTCACATTATAATACTTAGGCTGGCCCAGTTGTGGTACAATGGCCACATTCAACGTATTGGGGAATGCTCCCACAGTCTCTCCATGAGAATTATTGGGGAAGATGTTCCATCATTGTGAGTAAATTATAGTGCTACAGAACACTGCAAGGGACCTACACTTGTCATTGCCAATATATTATAATGTTCAAGAAAATTTTGACCCAAATTATTGATTTGGCAACAACCCACTAGCACTTGAATCTAAATCAGTTTCCAGATTTCATCAGTAAACCAGAGATGGCATGATCATGGAAACTTCTTTGAGAAGTATACTAGTGATAGTGGACATACAACTTTGTTCTCCTCAGCTGATATAAAGAAATTTTATGATTCAAATCTCCATATAAAAGAAAAAAAAAACCCAAACAAACGGGAGCCCAAAATAATAGTTAACTTATGCAAATGAGTATGCCAAGTATACTAGTTAGTAAATGTTGATAAAAGTATATTATGACAAAGAAATACGTAGAACAATAGTTACCGTATCAACATATGTCACATGCATGAATTTGATCAAATACAAATAATACACATAGCTAATTATTTCAATTTATTCATGATCTGATAAGAATGGGAGCAACCTTTTGCAGTTGCATCGAAGCTCCTCTTTTAATTTTATTTTTTAGATAATTTTAAACACGGTTGCCCTTTATTATTTTGTATTGTTTGATGCACTATTTTTTTCCAATGCAATCTTAGAATATATGATCAAGAAAATGATGGATTGGGAGGAGTTTAATATCTAATTCTAAAAAATATGCTTTGTGTGTTTTTTTGTTCTTTCATTAAATCCTCTGCCTTATCATCTGTAGTGCTATAAAGAAACTATATTGCTATATGTTTTGG
Source organism: Musa acuminata AAA Group (assembly GCF_036884655.1). Classification (NCBI taxonomy): domain Eukaryota; kingdom Viridiplantae; phylum Streptophyta; class Magnoliopsida; order Zingiberales; family Musaceae; genus Musa; species Musa acuminata. The sequence continues at coordinate 40,260,439 of NC_088357.1, forward strand.
GGATCCACCTAAGGTGTTGTAACTGAGAACACATTATATCTTATCCAATTCTTAATAGAAAACTATATTAGTGCTTTAATTTAAGTCTTATCTAAGTTTCTCTCTCTCTCTTTTTTTTTTTTTTGGATTTCTAGTACATATGAGATATATTTTTTGGGATTCTAGAAATTTTCATTCTCTCTCTTTTGTAGTATAGAAAGCTAATTGAATTTTTGGAGGATTTATGCTTAAATGAGCAGAATTGGGGGTTCAAAACACCTAAATGACAACCAACACTTCCAAATCAGCTAACAAGATCCTGCGTTGGATATGCAAGGAAAGCCAAATGAAACACGAGGCAGTTCGTCACCTACCTACCCTATCTGACGGCCAGGATCTCAGCTTTCGTCCGATCCGACGTCTATAGAGCTCATCATCCACCATCCGCATCGCATTCCCCGTCACGTTGGCGTCCCCACTTCTATTAGTATCTGCCCTCACCAAGGAAGTCCGCAGAATTCGAAGTCGACCGACCGATGGCCGCCTCCTCCTCTGTCGTCGCCGCCTCCGCCTCCGCCTCCGCCCAGGCCCTCGCGGTCTCCACTCACTGCTCCCCCTCCTCCAGCCATTCCCACCGCCTTGCCCTCCCCGGTGGCGATGCCCTTAGATCGCTCGTCGGCCGATCTCTCACGTCGTCCCCCTCCGCCCTCCGCTTCCTACGCATGAGGCAGCCGGTGTTCCGATCCCGTAGGGCTGGCCCGGCCAGGGCGGCGGCTGTGGAGACCCTCGAGGCGGCCGCCACGGACGCCCTTGTCGAGAAGTCGGTCAACACGATCCGGTTCCTCGCCATTGACGCCGTCGAGAAGGCCAACTCCGGCCACCCGGGGCTCCCCATGGGGTGCGCTCCAATGGGCCACATCTTGTACGACGAGTTTATGAAGTACAACCCCAAGAACCCGTACTGGTTCAATCGTGATCGGTTCGTTCTTTCCGCAGGCCATGGATGCATGCTTCATTACGCGCTGCTCCACCTCGCTGGCTACGATAGCGTCAAGGTGAGGCCTTTGACTTCTTTGGGTTTGCTGATTAGTTTGCGGGAAAGGTGGCAACTCGATGATAGACTGAATCTTGTGTTGTTGCCTGTAACATTCGATCTTATGTGGGACGAAAGGCTGGAATTTGATTTTTCTTCTTCCCCTGGTTTTTTTCCTTCACCTCTTTAATTGCTTGATTAGTCTGAGCAGTCAGATCTCAACTGGATTTGATGGAAGATCCGATTTTGACCAGTTACTTTTTCATCGTCTTTTATATTTTATCAAAATGTTTTTCTCTCTTCTTATTTATTTTTCCTTTTGGCTTATGTTACTGGAAAATTAATTGTATATTGCTCCATAGTTATGCAGCTTATTCTTTTTCTTGGAGTTGAGTTCAAGTTTTCAGCTTAGACTTTCAAAGCTTTACATTACCTAAATTTGCTTGGTCGTCTCCATCTTCCACAAACATGATTTGTTATTCCTGGATTTTGACTAATATTTGCAAAAAAATATATTTTGGTAATTGAGATTCTGATTTTGGGTAGTTTTCCTAATCTAGTTAAGAGAATGATGCATTTAGATGATAAGAGTTGGAAGACATTAGTGACTTTGAGTTTTCCTTTTTTATGAATTCCCCTTGAACTCTCCATTCTAAACCAAGAAACTTCCACACTAAACTCAGAAGTGGAAAGGAGGTGGTAGTAACATTCAAAGGGAAACAAGTAGGGACCTGTTATTCTTTGATAATATTTTTATTCTAAATTTGTTTTGGAACTGTTCTTCTTTATTCGTCCTTATCTTAAATCAATCTGTCACCTATTCTTTTTCCGATATTGATGGATCTTTGGTTAAAAGGCATCATAAAACTGTTTTGGAGAAACAAACATTAGGTAGAGGCTAATCCAAGTCTTTTTTTTTTTAACAAATGTCATAGATTCCTTAATCTTCTTTCTTGGATTATTTATGGTCTTGGCCTTCCTTCTGATATCCTTAGATCCTTAAGGAGCCACACAAAATCTAAGTTGACATTCAAATCGTTTAGTAGAGACAAAAAAGGGGGAAAACCTACTTTAGGCCAGCCCGGAAGGGCCCCCCCCCAGTGTTGAACTGGGCCAGCAACCAATCCAACCTGCAGCCTTGAACTGGGCAGGCTGTAGCATTCCGAAGGTGCAACAGGCCCCAGGAGTTGCAGCAACCCCTCAGTTGCAGCAGGTCTGCAAGGCCTGCCATGTTAGTGCATGGGAGGAGGGTTGTTTCAAAAGAAAGGTGAGAGGAGCAGAATAAGAAAAAAATAAATAAATAAAAGATGAGGAGTGTGAGATTCAAGGGGACAAAAGAAAAGAAAGGAGAGAAGAAAAAGGAAGCATTGGAGGGAGGAATTAAAAAAAAAAAGAATACTTGTAAAAAAGACAACTTTTTTGGTGAATCAAGTTTCTTATCTAGTAACAAAATAGATCATTATACATTATTATTTTTATTTGTATTTATGGGTCAACCTAAGTTGGTAACCTAATGAAAGTTATATATTGCTAGTTGGCTTAATTGAATCAAATTATTTGAGCTCAATTGATTTGGATTGGTTTACGTTTTTTATCAGACTTATCCATTATCCATTATATTCAAGAACTGGATTGTAGTTTTTTTAGTATGGATTCATAATATTTAAAGATTGATTTGTAAAATCCTGAGGATTGATTTGTAATATCGTCTTTTTTGGAAGTCTGATTGTAATATTTTGAGAACCTGATTGTAATTTATAGGAATTAAATCATAATTTAATTGTGACATTTTGATTCTTTATATGATTTGAATGACCTTAATATCCTTCAATTCCTCATTGATAACCTATTGAAAGTTTTCCATGTTATTTCCTAACAACTATCTATTGTATAATAAAGAAATCATTTTATGTATAAGTTTGCTACATGAGCATACAAAGTAGTGTTATATGATGATGTATGTGGCTATAGACGATTTCCCATATCTGTAAATGGGGTCTTTTTCCATCATGATAGGTGGATCACCACTTCATTCGAATAAACAGTTGGGAGTGTCTTATGGTATGATTCCTCACATCCATAAGAGGAGTCATTTCATCTCAAGTGATCAAACTGATCCTATGTATAGTAATATGATGTCCTTTATCGTGCAAAATTATTTTTGGGTTATATTCATGTTGATACTGTATTCTACTTGATGTTAATTTGTCATCATTAATCATATTGTAAACTAATTGCATGGCACATGGTAAGATTCATTGGCATCTGCCGTTTATACTTAAATAAACCTTATTGAGCTGAAAATGCTTATCTCAAATTTTTTTCTTTTTTAGGTTATCCACAGCATTAGGAAAAGTTTTTAGGCTTTAGAAAGCGTGGAGATCGATAGTTGATTATTATTTTTAAATGCATAGTAAGATTTGTTTGTTTCATGTGAGACATGTAAAGGATGCATTTTTAGTTACTGGAAATAAAGTTTATATTAAGTTTTAGCTCTATGATTAGGGAATATTGGATTGAGGGCATAGAGTCATACCGGGTAATGTTTATCTGATTTCGCTTCAGTAGCTAAACATATCCAACATGATGTTGTTCATATTTTGTTCTTGTATTGCAACATCTTGATATTTATCTCTAGAAGAAGATTTGAGTTACACTATTTTATCATGTCGTTTATGCTTGTGTGTCAGGTCATCTTATATGATATGTTTTTGACATTTTAAATCTGGTCTGTAGATTGAAGACATAAAGGAATTCCGGCAGTGGGGCAGCAGAACTCCTGGTCACCCTGAGAACTTTGAAACCCCTGGAATTGAAGTCACAACTGGTTTGCTTCTTAAATAGATAATCAATATGTTCTCTTATAAACATTGAATGAATTCTCTCATCGTTAATGAAACCTTTTTATCTGTTCCAGTTGATTGTTGTTAGAGAAATTAAGGTTTCCATCTGTTATCATTAAATGGTGCAGGTCCTCTTGGTCAGGGTGTTGCAAATGCAGTTGGGTTGGCTCTTGCTGAGAAGCACCTAGCTGCCCGTTTCAATAAGCCTGACAATGAGATTGTGGACCATTACACGTAACTGATCTTTATGCTGTCTGCATTATGATGACTGAATTCCACTAGTTACAATCTAAGTTTATGTACGTGACTCACTAGACATTTTAATGGTATAGGTATGTCATACTCGGGGATGGTTGTCAAATGGAGGGCATTTCAAATGAAGCTTGTTCTCTTGCTGGGCATTGGGGCCTAGGGAAACTTATCGCGTTTTATGATGACAACCACATTTCCATTGATGGAGACACTGAGATCGCTTTTACGGAAGATGTAATGGCTCGTTTTGAGGCTCTTGGGTGGCACACCATCTGGGTTAAGAATGGTAATAATGGCTATGATGATATCCGTGCAGCCATTAAGGAAGCAAAGGCTGTCAAAGACAAACCCACACTGATTAAGGTTTGTCTGCCTAAATTGCATTATAGAGTTAAATTTGTGATCATGGATGTCATCGACTGCATCAAATTCTTGATGAACCGCTGAGTTTCTGCAGGTCACTACTACCATTGGTTATGGATCACCAAACAAGGCAAACACATATAGTGTGCATGGAAGTGCATTGGGTGCTAAGGAGGTCGATGCAACTAGACAGAACCTTGGATGGCCGTATGAGCCATTCCATGTGCCTGAGGAAGTGAAGAGGTTAGGAAATATTGTAATTGTTATTTATCAAATAGAATTATTGAATGCATAAAATAAATTGTTGTGTTTGTCTTCAGTCACTGGAGCCGCCATGTTCCTGAAGGTGCTTCTTTTGAAGCTGAATGGAATGCCAAGTTCGCAGAGTATGAGAAGAAGTATAAAGAAGATGCTGCACAGCTGAAAGGTATCATATCGGGAGAATTGCCTGCTGGATGGGAGACGGCTCTTCCGGTGAATATCTCATTTTCCACTTAGGTTTAAGTTATTATAGTAACACCATATTTGAAGTTGGTAGATATTAACTATTCTCATTTTTTCGCCCTTTTCCAGACGTATACTTCTGAAAGTCCTGCTGATGCTACTAGAAATCTGTCACAGCAGTGCTTGAATGCACTTGCCAAAGTACTCCCAGGTTTTCTTGGTGGCAGTGCTGACCTTGCATCCTCCAATATGACTTTATTGAAAACGTTTGGTGACTTCCAAAAGGGCACTCCTGAGGAACGAAATGTCCGTTTTGGTGTTAGAGAACATGGAATGGGTGCCATCTGTAATGGTATTGCCCTCCACAGCCCTGGTCTTCTCCCCTATTGTGCCACTTTCTTTGTCTTCACTGACTACATGAGAGCTGCCATGAGGATCTCAGCCTTGAGTGAGGCAAGAGTTATCTATGTGATGACACATGATTCTATCGGACTTGGTGAAGATGGACCCACCCATCAACCTATCGAACATTTGATAAGCTTCCGAGCCATGCCAAATATTTTAATGCTCCGTCCAGCTGATGGAAATGAGACTGCTGGAGCATACAAGGTTGCTGTGCTCAACAAGAAAAGGCCATCAGTCCTTGCTCTTTCCCGGCAGAAGCTTCCTCAGCTTGCAGGAACATCTGTTGAAGGAGTTGAGAAGGGAGGATACATTATTTCGGACAACTCATCTGGCAACAGACCAGATCTCATTTTTATGGGCACTGGTTCAGAACTGGAAATAGCTGCCAAGGCTGCTGATGAGCTAAGGAAGGAGGGGAAGACGGTCCGTGTAGTATCTCTTGTTTCATGGGAGCTGTTCGACGAGCAATCAGATGAATATAAGGAGAGTGTCTTCCCTGCTTCTGTCACTGCCAGGATTAGTATCGAAGCAGGCACCACTCTTGGGTGGGAGAAGTTTGTCGGAAGCAAGGGCAAGGCGATCGGGATTGATCGGTTTGGTGCAAGTGCCCCAGCTGGGAGAATATACAAGGAATTCGGTATAACAGCAGAGAACATCATTGCAACAGCCAGATCTCTGTGATATTTGACATATCAGTTTTATGTTCTGGCAATTCCTGGCTAATAGGGCTCAGAAAGATGAGTGCCTAAAGAAATTGAATGTTGGCATTCGGCCTATAATAAAATGTCATTGAGATCTTTTCTGTAATTTCGGATTTAGCCGATTTCGTCTGATTTATTTGATTTGCTGCAGTTGACATTCCATCAAACTCTATTGTCATATGAAACAAAGTGCTATTGAGGAGAGTAATTACTCTTTTTTGAAGTCCTGTTACATCCAGATTTTGTTTTAGGTTTCATGGTTGGAATATTGTAAGAGTCTGGTCACATCTATAAATGCTTGATGAAATTGATTTTATCATTCTGTTTTGTGGTTTTTGTCTGGCACATCTGCAGCTATGTCAAAAAAGAGCCTCTAAAATGGGGGGTAACTTCATACTATGTTTTGCTATATATTTATATGTTGCAGCTATATTTCTAGGATTATTTGTGGTGTCTTCTAACCTGAAGACATGATTGAAAGAAGAGGGAGCTTGCTGTGAACCTTTCAAGTAGGCTGATTTCAGCTTGGAAACTCTTTAGACAAGGATCATATTATAAACCATACATTCTAATAATAATAAGAGTCCTTATAAATCTTTAATATAAATAATATAATCATAGAATAAAATACTCATAAAATTTAAAAATGCTTCAAATAAAATCTAGGAGAACCATGTAATTTTTTAAGGAAAAACATTGCAACAAGGGTTATAATTTTTTCAAAACTACTTAATCAATTTCTATAAGAAATAATATATTATACAATCCAAAAATTAAATAATAAAACATAATACCTTTCTCATTTGGTCGTTCAAGTTCCTGATTATTTTTTCTTTATTTTCTTTTGACAAGAATATTATTTTTTTAACAAAAAGATATATTAATTTCATTAGAAAATAAAACGATTCAGAAAACAAGGTTGAAAGGATTAGATGCCCAGCAAAATTCCCTTCCCAGAAGGTAATTTTAGTCATTAACAAAACGATATATGTTTTTCCATCTTGCAATTTTCTTTTTCCCTATTCATTATTCATCGCTGTTAAAGTTGCATCATCATCAAATATAAATAATTTATTAAAAAGCATAACGATCATGCATCCGAATCTCTATTATTATACATCCGAACACTTTGCTCGGGTTGTCGAGTACTTTTGAGAAAAGTCAGTAATGAATGATACTATTTTCCTCAACATGAAATTGTATATTTATCCGATGATTACAATAATGAGAATCATTTCTATTTATTTATATGTTTTTATTCTTTTGATTTTTTTTTTTTTTGGATTACCTTTTAGATAACGGTTGGATTAGTTCATCCATATACATCGCCCACTTTTGGGGCGATGTGATCTCTGATGTATTCGAGGCGTGTCCCCCCTAAAATGGTAAGGGTGACGTGGCTTTCATCAATCTTTCTGGGTCAAACCAGATGCGGATGGGACCCACCTGGAGCGAAACGGACCACAGCGCCCGATTCGTGGTTCATGAATCTGAGTCCGTTCAAAGTCATTATCGGGAAGTCAAGTTTGCGGGTTAGGTTACGTTTACTTACGTCAGTCAACAACGTGCCAACTGTACGTCCCCACTACTTTAGTTCACCAACAACCTACCACTAGTGGGCTCCATCGTGAAAATGAACTAGGTTCTCCCACGCAAGGTTTTGGGTGGTGGGGGTTGGTGGCGTTCTCCGTCGTCGTCGGGGTTGGTCGGGGTAGATAACACCGTTACACAACGACTCCAAACACGACTGAGGATGCGGTGCGCAGACTGTACTGTGATCTCGTCATTCGGGCCTTTTGTTGTCGCCGAAGTTGGTACGCGTGCCCATTCGTCCACCTCGAGTCTTTGAGATCAATCGAAGAGAGAGAGAGAGAGAGAGAGATGGCGCAGGCGACTGTGGCGAAGGGCTTCGAGGCGAATCCCGTGCTTTCGCCCTCCCGTCTCGGTGGAGCTCGGCGACCGACGACTCTTTCTTACTCCCTTCCCGTTGGATCCGTCGCCAAGCCCGGTTCTTTCGGTGGCTTGAGGGCGGGAGGCTGCGGCATGCGCAGGGCGCCTCTCAGAGTCTCGGCGTCGGTCGCGGTCTCCGCTGAGAAACCGTCGGCGGTGCCGGAGATCGTGCTGCAGCCCATTAAGGAGATTTCCGGTACGGTTAAGCTCCCGGGATCCAAGTCCTTGTCGAATCGGATCCTCCTCCTCTCTGCCCTCTCCGAGGTGAGGTTCTTGGTCGAAAGATTGAAACTTTGGGGTTTTGGTGAATCTGCGGTAAAGATTGATGTTCGATTGTCCTCTTTGTCGACAGTTTTCCGGTTTCAACGATATCTTGTTTCATTTGATGCCTTGATCGATCCATTTTGTTAGCTTAGTTTCCATGATGAACAAGAATGCCCATTCATAAGAAATGTCCGTTTTTCTCTTTTGTGGGAATCGAAATTTCTTGGTCGGTTTCCATTGAATCTGTGTTTGCTTTCCCTGCTTTGGTCTTCCTTATTTTCTGATCTGCCTTGGAACTGTTTTCAGGGAACCACTGTGGTGGACAACTTGTTGAACAGTGATGATGTTCGTTACATGCTTGCTGCTTTGAAAACCCTTGGCCTTTCCGTGGAAGATGATGTTGCAACTAAGAGAGCAATAGTTGTAGGATGCGGTGGACAGTTCCCGGCGGGTAAAGCTTCTAAAGAAGAAGTTCAACTCTTCTTGGGAAATGCAGGGACTGCAATGCGGCCATTGACAGCAGCTGTCACAGCTGCTGGTGGAAATGCAAGGTCTATTAGTACTTACTATCTGAACTAATTATCTTCATCTTTGTACAATCAATTATAAGAGTTGTCTCCTTTGATACTTCAGTTACATACTTGATGGGGTTCCAAGAATGAGAGAAAGACCAATAGGAGACTTGGTTGCTGGTCTGAAGCAGCTCGGTGCAGATGTTGATTGCTTCATGGGCACCAACTGCCCTCCTGTTCGTGTGAACACAACGGGAGGCCTTCCAGGGGGAAAGGTTAGTCTTTCTAACTCTTATCCTGTTTCTAGGTTTGGATTCCAAATTCCAATATCTATCATGTTTCTCTTATTTGCTTCCTTATATATATACATATGCATGCCAAGAAGAATAGTTGCTTTTTCATGATCAAGTCTATAGATAATTTTTCCTTGAAAAAAAAAGACAAAAGAATGTTTCATATTGTTGATACTTGGTTCTTTGTTACTAAATGGCATGAACATACTTCTTATACTTAATGCTAATAGCTCTTTCAAGAAATAAATAAATATCCATATTATATACATATATATATGTATATATATGTATATATATATATATACATATATATATTAGAAATGAGAAATAGATCATATGTATCCTATTAAGGATTTTATGAACCTTAATCTCTCCAGATATTTCTTATTTGTACTGAAACTGTTACTACTATTTGTTTTATTTTATAGTCCCACAAATTCATTTGTGTTGTGTATCAGTGCTTCTCTCTCTTTTCCTTTATATTATATCTGGTTAATTCAACCTGATAAGAAAGTGTTATTTGTTTTTGTCTTTACATATGATAACTGTCTAAGAGCTTGTGCCTTCTTATGGAAAAAAAGATGAAACAAATGTTGAATGGTTAGGGTTTATTCTCTTTCCAAAGTGATCCATAAAATTAAGCAAATTATATAGACATGTAGCAGGGGAAAAAAGATGCTATAATAATAGTGCTCACCGTTAGTTAAACAGCCAGTGAAGGTGTAAACAGGCCAACTTTGTCTTGAGGTTGCTTTGTTATGGTTTTCTCTAATAGCTAATGTTGACTAATTTGGGGTGGTGTTTGAGAAGAACTAAACAGTTATCTTTTTTTATGTTGAATTAATAGAGAAAATTAGGTTAAATAGTATTCATTTGAAATTGGATGATGGAAAAATATTATGAAATTAATTGGGGAATCTTAATACTAACCTAGTACATCCCAATATTTACCTGACACGTTGCACGGGGAACTAATATGCATGACAAAAAATAATTCATAGTTATCACCTTGCCAATACTATGGTATTAATCTTAGAACTTCACTCCAAGTTCCACTGACCAAGTCATGATACTTTTGCATCTTGTTTTGCTGTCATAAATAATCTTGATTTTCAAAAATTGGATTCCAATCATATAAAAAAATTTATCCATCTTGAGATATTCTATCAATTGTAGACAAAGGAATCCCTTAAATTTATATTACTTCATACTCTAGAATAAGGTTCTGAATACTATACCATATTGGTGTCTTTGCTTGGTACGATACAGTACAAGGTACCGAGCGGTACACCTAAAAAGGGCATAAAACCCTCTGAAAATATTTAAAAAATAAAAAAAAAGTTAGGATAGCGTTTTTAAGTTAAAAATAAATATACATTTAGTATAGTTTAAGCAAAACTAATTTAAATTAGGTAAGAATAGTGTAATATATTTTTTTCAGGCTTTGAAGGGTAGCCTTGTGCAAGATTTGCAATTTCGGTTTGTTCTGGATCGTTCTTCTATTAATATTGAATTATCTACAAAAAATTTAATTGTATTGTTAGATTATTTTGTATACAACTTAAACTTTAAGATTCAAATGAATTAAGAAATCGCATATGTAGATATACTTGATTCTACTACCAAAACGAACGACGGGCCTCCATGAGTGGTGGATTGGGGTCCTCGATCCTATATATTTGTATATTAATATGATATGTTTGTCGGACTCAATACAGAAATTGATCCCACGACATTGTGTATTAATACACCATATGCTATTGGTGCATCAATGAGGTGATGGTCGTAGGTTGATCGTCGTAAATCACGTGTTCGAGGCGTCTCATCATGTATGTATTGGTGAATGTCAAAACTTCTACTTTTGCTATTGATCTGCTGCTCTGTATCATACTGTTGTTCGGAGAAGTATGACCAACTATCATACTACTGTTGGCCGTAAGATTCTCTATAATACAATGACCGTGAATACGATGAGTTTCGTTCTGTGTCTATGCCATGTAGGTTCTGTCGCATTTGCTCAAAAGCATTAAATACATAATTTTGATCTAATATAGGTCAAATTACGATTAAATCATCATTAAATATACTAATCACACGATTAACATAGTTAATTACCCACTAATTACTTCTCTTTCAACACTATAAACATGTCAAACACCCTAATAGGTATTAAAGACATTGAATTGACCTAATATTGATCAAATTTCGATGAAATCATCATTAAAAATCACTAATCGCAGCATTAAATAACTTTATGAAAACCTAATTAAACCTATTATACCATCACAAACACATGATCCAATACTTAATATGCATGAAATATAAACATTTGACCTATTAAGTATATAATTTCGAATAAATCAATATTAAACACACTAATCACAACATTAAATACTTTAATTACTCCTTTATTAACATTATTCTATTACTAAAAACATATCAAACAATATATTAGACATTAAGTCATACATCATATAGAATAGGCTTAATCATTTCATAAATAAATAAAAATCTAGAAAGAGAATACATACATCTTGATTAGAAAGTTCTTCCTCTTAATCCTCCCAAATTAGCCTTCTAAATTTGAATTAATTCATAAATCGTTGCTTTGTTGAGTTTAGGAGAGAGAAAATATGAGAATAAATGAGTCTGAGAAAGTTTAAGATAGTGAGAGAGTGAAATGGATTAAATTCGAGGGGAGAAAGGGTTTAAAAACCCTTGAGAAGGGCTCTAACGGTCAAATTGACCGTTAGAGCACTATTACAACTGGTAATGTTCGATTTCGACCGTTACCGTCCAGTACGACCCAATATTGGATCATTGATACCACCCGGTAGCGGGCAATCCACGTATTGGTCTGCAAGTGGACCAATATGTACCGCCCGTACCGGGTGGTATGATATGGTTTTAAAACCATGTTGTAGAATTCATTGAAGAATTTAAATAACAAAGGCATGATATTAAGAAAATAAATCCAATGAGTTGCTAATTTCTATCTATTTAAGAACATTACATTCTGTTTTAAACAAAAGTAGGCTTTCTTAAAGGAAATCACAGCCAGATAGATATTTTAGCACACTAGGGCATTTTATCAGCCAACTAGATTGCATAGCAGATGCCATCATCATGGAAAAAGTTATGAAAGCTATTTTACTAAAAAATGTCTTTCAAAACCTATATGTATAGGGATCTTGTTTATCACCCAAGGCATTTTATCACATAGCCTATGCCATCATCATTGAAAGCTATTTCAGTCAAAGTACCAAAAGTGTGCATATTCAAGAAGTTAAGATCAATGTGAAAGGAGTATCTCTGAAATAACTTTAGGCCCTCATAGCCAACAAACCAACAAAATTATGGTCTTTCAAAACCAATGTGCAATAGCTAATGAAATCTGTTGACTCATTTCTCTTCACTAAGTGGATATCTATAGCAAAAGCTCATGCATAATAGGAATCATCTTGAAATGTTTTGGAGCTTCATCTTAGTATATCGGATTATTGGTTTCTAATGTCATGGAAGAAGCCTCTTTTGGCCATAGATTCTAAAAGAATGTAATTATAAAAAGGAACACAGCCATTTAGATAGCTAAATTTTTCTTGATATCAATTTCTTACATGTCCATTTGGGTCTAGCATTTTGCTGTATAAATGCCTTTCTCTTGGGCTACTTGCACTTCGGCTTTTGTTTAGCTACACATAATATAATATTATTTTAACTTTTTTGTGGCATGATAATTAAAACCACAAGGATATCATCCAATATGTTTTGGTCAATCGGAAAAGGAAGATATAAAAATGAAGTTCTGAGCTCATCACAACAACTTGTAAGTTGTTCATGCTACTCAGCTTAGTGTTGGCCAATCTTGATTTGGTTTACCAAGTTGGAATAGGATCAACTGGTCTAAGTCCATAACTCAGTAAAGTTTTCTGCTGTGGATTGGATAAGTCATCCTAGGGTATGACTGATTCTTATGAAACTCATTATTTTAGATTCTTTTAGTACTTCAAAACTGAAATTGAATCTGTGATCACCAATGATATTGAAACTAAACCCAGAAGAATGTAAATACAGATGATAAACACAAAACATAGAAAACTATTGAAATATCTAAAAGTGCAGGAATTGGACTCTCTTGGAGTGGTTTACTACGTAAACTACATTCAAGGATTACTCTACATGGCTAGTTTTTGCTTTAGTCCAAGCATTTGTTTATACTTCAGGTCACTACAGTTCTTAGATGTTGATTTTACAATGGACATTTTCATCTGGATTTAAGTACCAGATTTAGGAGTTTCTCTATCCTGGAGGACGTTGCTCCAATGGTCTTTTTTTCCTGAGTCTTGTTTGAAGGTACTCTGTTGTACTTGCAGGACATAAATCAAGTAAAATCAGGCATCTGTTGTTCAACAGCTCAGAACTCTTAGTGTATAGGCCACTGTTACTTGAGATCTTTTTGTGCAAATTCTGTTGTAACCAAGAAATGGAGAAAAAAGAATGTATATACTGAATTAAAATATTTGCACAAATAATTTTAATTTGCAATTTTGTAGCTTTTGGAAATGCAAACTTGCCTATGTGTTTCTGTATATCCATGTATTTAGTTTCATTTTCTTAGTTTTATGACAGGACCTTTTTTTTCATTTCTATATCATTTTCTTCAGGTGAAACTCTCAGGTTCCATTAGCAGCCAATACTTGACTGCTTTGCTCATGGCAGCTCCCCTAGCTCGTGGAGATGTGGAGATTGAGATCATTGATAAGCTCATTTCCATTCCTTATGTAGAAATGACTCTGAAACTGATGGAACGTTTTGGAGTTAAGGTTGAGCATACTGATAATTGGGACAAATTCTTCATCAAGGGTGCTCAAAAGTATACGTAAGTTTCCAGATTGATGATGATTCCAGTTAATACAGGAATATAAAAGATCATGTTATTATCATTTAATATATTTTCTTGTGATAGGTCTCCAGGAAGTGCCTATGTTGAAGGTGATGCTTCAAGTGCTAGTTATTTCTTAGCAGGTGCTGCTGTCACTGGCGGCACTGTCACTGTGGAAGGTTGTGGTACAACCAGTCTACAAGTAAATCTGGATTCACAAAATTTTCTGATCTTTAAGCACATAGGCTGTGCCTTGTGTTGTTTCTTTTCATCTTTTATTTTTCCTTTGAATGTAGGGTGATGTGAAATTTGCTGAAGTTCTCAAAAAAATGGGAGCAAAGGTATCATGGACCGAGAATAGTGTGACTGTTACTGGCCCACCACAGGATCCTTCCAAGAAGAAACATTTGCATGGCATTGATGTCAATATGAATAAGATGCCTGACGTTGCCATGACCCTTGCTGTTGTTGCACTGTTTGCCGATGGCCCGACAGCCATAAGAGATGGTTAGTTTCAGTTTTCTTTTATAGTTGTGCTCCAAGCAGTAGTGTCTTGCAGAAACACCGCATTTAATTTGTTTTAACCTTATGGTGTTAGTGGCTTCATGGCGAGTTAAGGAGACCGAAAGGATGATAGCCATTTGTACAGAACTTCGAAAGGTTAGTAAAGTTTGATGTTTCATGTGACTTGGATATATTGCTTCACTTTCTAATGTGTTCTTGGTTTGTATGTGTTGAATTAGTTGGGAGCAACAGTGGAAGAAGGCCCTGACTACTGTATCATTACTCCCCCAGAAAAATTGAATGCAACAGCAATCGACACATATGACGATCACAGGATGGCGATGGCATTCTCTTTAGCTGCTTGTGCTGATGTTCCTGTCACGATCAGGGATCCAGGCTGCACAAGAAAGACTTTCCCTGACTACTTTGATGTCTTGGAAAGATTTACAAAGAACTGAATGGAACCTCCCAAAGAGATTAGAACTTAAAAGCCGGTGTTCTTTATGAACAATTCTTTGTTTTGCTGCAGCATAAAGTTGTGCTGCCAATGTCGGTTGTGTCATACATTTGAGTCAGCGTTTTTTTGTAGAGGATGTGTTGTATGCCATTGTAAGTCAACGTGTGATGGATTATAAATCTTGACATGAGGTTTTCAGTTTAGATTTTACTTCATCAATATGTTTTTGTTGGCGGACAATGAGCAAAGTGAGGAGTGGCATTATCTCGCTACTCGGATGGTCTCATCTATCCTTTTGCCACCCGATGGTTCTAGGGTACGAAGATAGCTTATGTTTCGTGTCTTTTGCTATGTAGGTCATAAGATATGAAAATAGTCCAAAACAGGTTGTTTTTTTAGCCACATGAACATATGAAAATAGTCCAAAACAGAGTGTTTTTAGCCACATGAACGTATGAAAATAGTCCAAAACTGGCTTTTTTTTTAGCCGCATGAGTGAGCAATGAGTAGGTGGATGATGAGTAAGTATAGAATGATATCATCTTGTCACTGAAAGGCCTCATTCAGCCTGATGCCACTTAAGAGTCCAAATGCCACTTGTGGTTCTAAGGTGTTGAGATGATTGACATTTTATATCGTTTGTCATGCCTACCACAAAATATGAATGCAGCCTAAAAGGGATTAATTTTTGCTGTGCGAGAAAGCAATGAGTAGATAACAAGGTTCCTCCATCATATGAGGTTGTGAGGTGTTGAGATAGCTAACATTGTGTATCATTTATTGTGCCTACCACAACAGATAAAAACAATCCAAAAGGGATCGTTTTTTGTTGTGTGAGCAAGCAATATGTAGGCAGATAACAAGCAAAGATTCTCCCATCCAAACCTATATCATTTGGGGTTTCAAGGTATTGAGAGGACTAATATTGTTTGCTACGTCCGTCACAACATATGAAAATAATCCAAAAGGAGTCATTTTTTATTATGCGAGCAAGTAATGAGCGGGCGGACAACAAGCAAAGTGTTACCACTAAGGGTTCGAAGATATTGAGATGGATAGCATTTTGGTATGCTCGTTATGCAACGTTAAAATAGTTCAAAATGGGTCATTTTTGACATAGCGAGCGAGCAACAAGCATATCGACAATGAGCGCTTGCTTCCATGTCGATGATAAGCAAAGCACAAAGTGACATGTTATCCTTGAGCGAGCAACAGCTTTGTGCCACTCGGAGTTTCCAAGATGTATCTGTGGTCAGAATACTAACATATAAATATTTGAATGCCATATATGTTACATTAGTAATATATACATAAAAGATCCAAACTATGATACCCATTAATTCAAATTGCTAACTATTTAACTCTGGTCGCAATATTTTGATAAACGTGTACCGAATTCAATATTCTATTGAATTCTTACAAAAGTTGATATAGATGCTCGTCTTCAGAAAAATTATGTAATATAGCATAACGAACTACGAATTCAAATATTAGAGATTTGGTTGAATGTTGTGTCATATTCTAATTAGTCCTAGAAGTGAGTAAAAAATTAATATTGATTTGTAAGGTTCTAATTTAAGTATTTCGAGTTAATTGTTCAGACTTAATAAAGTTAATAGGCTAATTATTCTCTTAAATTAGATTATGATAATTAGTATCAGAGTTGACTTAGTGGTGAAGCATGATAACAGACTTGAGTAGAGAGTTGCTCCTGGATGAGATTAGAGGACGTATCACAAAATGGAGCTATCACTTGGCTAAGACTTATAAGCATTATGGGATATGGATATATTGGGCTTTGACGAGAATGTTCAAGTAGATTATATTTCAATTAAAAACCATTAGATCATGAGAGCAACTTCTCTCTTAATTTCAAGCTCTAGAATATAATAATTCTATGTAGATTAATCTAGTTTCTTTTTGCCTGGTTCCCACTCCATGTTTTAAAATCTAAGCAATCCGCAAACTCGAACATGCAATAGATTAGTTCTCAATGGTGTATTTGAGGCCTCTCTTCTCTTCCAGAACATTGCATTAATTCTCAATGGTGTATTTGGGGTCTCTCTACTCTTCCAAAACTTGTAAATTGACTGTATATCTAATTTTAGCTCTATATTAGAAATCGACTAGGAAAGTTAATCCTTCTTATTGGACATGGTTCATTTTGTTATCTCTTAGTAACTAATACACCTTAATTGATTTTAACGACACTAGAGGATTGTTAAATCTCAATGATTAAATTAATTAATAAGTTTATGATTTAACATAGGAGAAATTTTGATTATGGACTTGAATCATTGAAGCATAATTATATGTTGGGTCGGAGAGCATCATGTCAGAGATTGGATGTCGAGCATGAGGATTGGTCGACGTTCCGGAGGATGGAATTCATGTCATGAGTTCAAGTATCGGACCGGAAGGATCGGGTATTGCGCTAAAAAGATTGGATGCTATAGGAGGTTAACATGTCGATGAATCAAGCAATACGCTGAAGGAAAGGATGATGCACTAAAGGTTCATACAAAGTGCCGGATGAACAAGATGACATGCTGAACAATATAGGCTTCATGATTATAGTTCTTGAGTCTTGATCGAACTAGTTTAAATATCTAATTGAGTTGATTTTGGGTATAACCATACTAACTTGATTAGGAGCCCGTTGAGCCTGAATCAGGATTGAATTAGGCCTCTTGGAAGGCCAATTCAGTGACCTGAGGTTTGGTCAAGCGATGAAACTACTTGTGAGCTGGAAAGTACGAAATGTACTTTTTCAAAAAAACCTGACAGTGGTATCGCCTAATGTCAAGAGTTGATACCACTAGAACATAGTCTCCCAAACTGTGTCAAGTAGTGGTACCCCCAGTTCTTAGGGTGGCAAGCGATAGTATCACCCAATATAGGCGGTGGTGTTGGGAACAGGGGTCGACACTAAGAGGGGGGGTGAATTAGTGCAGCGATAAAATAACGTCGGTTTAAAACTTCGTTTCGATTAAATCCGTTTCCGACGAAAAATCATTTCGTAAAGGTAATAACTTTGAAAGCATACATTTATGAAGTGAATGCAGTAGGCAAGTAAAGATTCAGTTTGTAGTATGTAAATGGCAAGAAGTAAATGCAAACCAGAGAACACGCTAATTTTATAGTGGTTCGGTCGTTATGACCTACATCCACTCCGTCGATTCCTCTTCCGTCGAGGCCATCAGCATCCACTATCGGTCTTCCTTCAATAGGTGAAGACCAACCACCTTTTACAACTCGATTCTCCTTTTACCAAGTTTAGGAGATAACCCTTACTCCCCCACTTATCCCTCTCTCAAACTATTCTAATACTTAGAACTTTTGAGAGGAGTTCACACAAGATTGCAATGACGTTTCTTTCTATTTTTACTCTCAAGTCTTGTGTATGTTGACCAGGGATGAGAAGGGTATTTATAGGCTTCAAGTTGATTCAAACTTGGAGCTTAAAAACATCTCATCCTAGGTTTCTTGTGTCCGGACGGTACCACCGCTTGTGCTGGGCGGTACCACGCTAGTATCAGTCTGACATTGACACTGCACTAGGCGGTACCACCGCCTAGACTGGTGGTACCATCGCCTGCAGCCTCTCGAAGGCTGTGTCTGGGCGGTACCACCGCCTGACACAGTCTTGGAGACTGTGCCATGATGATATCACCTCTTGTGGCACTGTTTAAACCTTTTTATTGGACCCAACACAGTTCTTACATGGGCCCAACTGGCTCATAATTGGGTTGGCTCAATTCCAAACCCAATTACGTGCTAACTACGAAATCTAAGACATACTTAAGCTAAACAAGTCCGTAAGTCTTGGTTTCTTCCGGCGAGCTTCCGATGATCTTCCGACGAGCTTCCGATGATCTTCTGGCGAGCTTCCGATGATCTTCCGATGAACTTCCGACGATCTCTTGGCAATGATCTAGAGGACTCTCGACAAGCTCCTGGACTTCACGACTATCTTCTTGGTGAGTTCCGACGAGCTTCTCTGGCAAGCTCCGAGACTTCTCGGCTGGTTTTGACAGAACTTCCGACGAACGTCCGGACTTCCGACGAACTCTCGAACTCCCAATGAAATCACGTCCTTTACTCCGGGACTTCATTTTGCTTCATGCCTTGCTATCGTAGTTAATACTGCACATGTATAACACACTTCAATCTAGACAATTAATACTAATCATTAATCATGTTGTCCGGTATGTCATTGGTCCCTCGACGCTTCGTCCGATTCTTCGGCGCATCATCCTCTCTTGCGGCCTATTGCCAATTGGCCAGTTGACTCCGTAACTCCGTTATCCTTGGTGCAATATCTACTCTTCTTGGCCCGATGCCCGAATCCATGGCCCGAAGCTTTCTATCGATACGTCGATCGATCCTCCGACCCGACGTTCAATCTTCTGACATGTTTCTCCAGCCCAACATGATTCTTCCTGCTTTAAATGTCTCTCCCTGATCAAAGCATCCAACGTCACTCAAAACGCAGATCAAATCATAAACACTTATCAATTGGTTTCATCATCAAAATACAAGATTCAACAATAGCAAGGCAAAAAGCAAAATGAAGTCCCAGAGTCAAAAACGTGATTTCGTTGGGAGTTCGAGAGTTCGTTGGAAGTCTGAACATTCATCGGAAGTTCTGCCGGAACCAACCGAGAAGTCTAGGAGCTTACCAAAGAAGCTCGTCGGAACTCGCCAAGAAGATCGTCGTGAAGTCCAAGAGCTTGCTAGGAGTCCGCTGGAACATTGCCAAGAGATTGTCGAAAGTTCACCGGAAGATTGCCGGAAGCTTACCGGAAGAAACCTAGACTTATGGACTTGTTTAGCTTAGGAAATGTCTTAAATTTCGTAGTTAGCACGTAATTGGGATAGGAATTGGGCCAACCCAATTAGGGGTCAGTTGGGCCCATGTAAGGATTGTGTTGGGCCCAATGAAAGGCCCAAACAATGACCCAAGAAGTGACACCGTCGTGGCATAGTCTCCGAGACTATGTCAGGCGGTGGTACCGCTGGTCTGAGCAGTGGAACCGCCTCTAGCAGGGTGCCAGTTGGTGGTACCGCCCAGTGGTAGGGAGCCAGGCGGTGGTACCGCTGGTTTGAGCAGTGGAACCGCCCCTGGCAGGGTGCCAGGCGGTGGTACGGCCCAATGGCAGGGAGCCAGGCGGTGGCACCGCCCAATGTAAATTCAGTGTCAGACTAACACTAGCGGTGGTACCGTCCGAACACAGGAAACCCGCCCAAACTAGGTGGTGGTACCGCTAGTAGTAAATGCTGCCAATGGTGGTACCACCCCTATTAGGCGGTGGTACTGCCAAAGCTTTGTATCTAAACTCTATTAGGCGGTGGTACCGCCTAGTGTCAAGATGCCAAGTGGTGGGATCGCCCGTACCCAGGAATCCCAGGATGAGATGTTTTTAGGCTCCAAGTTTGAATCAACTTGAAGCCTATAAATACCCCTCTCATCCCTGGTTAAGATGCACAAGCATAGAGAATTTAAAACGGGAAAAACACTGTTATAATCTCTTATGAGAATCCTCCTCTTCTAGTCTAAGTGTTAGAATAGCTTGAGAGAGGAGTGAGTGCTTGTAAAGGTTGTCTCCTAAACCTGTGAAAAGGAGAAGAGGAGTGTAAGGAGGTTGATCTTCGCCTATTAAAGGAAGATCAATAGTGGATGCCGATGGCCTCGACGGAAGTGGAATCGACGAAGTGGATATAGGTCACGACGACCGAACCACTCTAAAATCTTATTTGCATTTCATCTTGAGCAATTTACTTTACTGCAAACCATTTTACTTGCTTACTATCTTTAATACATTTACAAACACGAGATTTCAAGTTATCTTCTAAGTTCGATTTTTATCGTACGAAAGGATTTTCTAAAACCGATGTTTTTACCGCTGTACTAATTCACCCCCCCTTTCTTAGTGTCAACTCGTTCCTAACAGTACCGCCCAGACTGGGCGGTGGTACTACCGGTAGTAAATGCTACCAGTGGTGGTACCGCCTCTGTCAAGCGGTGGTACCGCTAGAGCTCTGTCTTCGAACTCTGTCAGGCGGTGGTACCGCCCAATGTCAGGATGCCAAGCGGTGGTATCGCCCAGCACAGGCGGTAGTACTGCCCATACCCGGGAAACCCGGGATGAGATGTTTTTAGGCTCCAAGTTTGAATCAACTTAAAGCCTATAAATACCCCTCTCAGATAATTTAAAATGGGAAAAACGCTATTGTAATCTCTTGTGAGAATCCTCCTCTTCTAGTCGAAGTGTTAGAATAGCTTAAGAGAGGAGTGAGTGCTTATAAAGGTTGTCTCCTAAACCTGTGAAAAGGAGAAGAGGGGTGTAAGAAGGAGGTTAATCTTTGCCTATTAAAGGAAGATCGATAGTGGATGTCGGTGGCCTCGACAGAAGAGGAATTGACGAAGTGGATGTAGGTCACGACGACCAAACCACTATAAAACTCGGTTTGCATTTCTATTTGTGCAATTTATCTTTACTGTAAACTTACTTGCTTTACATCCACTATGCTCTTCCGTATGCTTTCAATCTCAAGTATCTTTCCGAAATCGATTTTAATGTACGAAGATTTTCGAACCGACGTAATTTTTACTGCTGCACTAATTCACCCCCCCTCTTAGTGCCGACTCGTTCCTAATAGCCCCTACAATGTGGATCACTACTAGAGAGGAGGACAGTTGACCTCCTTTATCCTCTCCTATAGATTTGTAAGATTTTAAGGATATACGATCTCCCTAGGTAACACACATCCCTTAACACACATGGTTTTTCGATTTTATGAGTTTTTGAGCACCAATCTTCGCACAAAGACAATAAACTATTTTTTTTATAAAAATCTAGGATTTTTATTTTATGTTCTTCTACTACACATGTGATGTCACCCCAAGTTTCCTAAATAGAAAGGGGCCTAGGAGGAGGAGAAGAACTAGGCTTTCGAGTAGGAGAGGAGGTTTGTGGCCTCCTACAAGGAATCTAAGGGTTTCCGATGCGGCGTCCAACGCCCTAGCCAGGTTGCATACGAGTTCAGGTACCAAGTCGCCACTAACCGCTTCAAGGCAAGGTTCCCCGACCTCGAGGTCGATGAGGATCCTTATGTGAAGCTTCCTTCGGATGTCGAAGTGCTTGCTCCCGTGGAGGTTACATTCGACAATAGCCTAACGTCTCGTCCACCCTAATGCAGCTAGGTCCTGGTGACCCTTTTTTTTTTTAGCTCCTGTTTAAAGCCTCCCTTTCAGGATGGCATCTGCCTTTATAACTCATTTTGTCCAGTTTAATGAGAAACCTCTTTGGAATGTATTGTTCTCCTTTCGAATGATTCTTGAGCGGGGTCGGGAATGTTTAGAATCCTTTTCCCTCGCTTCACCTTACTACTTCGCGGGGTAGGGGCTCCTAAGCCTTAGCTGTTGTCGGAGTGTCCCTTGGGGAGTTTCCAAGGGTCTAGCTCCGGCTCTACCGCAAGCAAGAAAGGCTAGGTGCTAGCTTAACAAGGTCAAGGGGCGGTGTTGCCAAGGGCACAACAGGAATGTAGAGCCACAGATGCCTAGCCCCCTGACACTAAAGCCTGAGGGGTGCTTCTGATGAGGTATGCATGGGGCTTGCCTTCACCCCTTCATAAAGGGAGGAGGGGCCCTCCTGGTCTAAGGCGTTCACTAAGAAGAGTAGTAAAAAGGCACTTGCGACGTTCGACCCTCCTTCTAACGCTAGAATGATGGTGTCATTAGTACTGTCGATTGATGAGTTGGCACGGTTGGTCTACTACCGAAAGTGCAGGCTCACCTAGGTGCCTCTTCCTAGCTGATGTGGGAGACCTGTTGAGGTAAGACCGCATTGGCGATTCGATCGAAAGTTGTTCCGTTGGCGAGGACCTGGTTTGGGATGACCGAGTAGGCAATCTAGGATCTTTCTGGTTGCAAGGTTCCTCCCTAGGGATAAGTCGTTTGAGTGTCCTCGGGCGAAGGGTTGTCTCGTGGCTATGTGATTGTGCCTTGATATCGGGGTCGCCTCCTGACTGCCGATGATCTTGTATGACAGGTCGACGCCAGGGTTTGTTTGGCATGGCCCCTCTGATGATTAAGTTAGTGAAGAGGAGAAGATAGCAGTGTAAACTGTATGACTAAGTTAGTGTGTAGAGAGTCCCCCCTCAGCATGAGCTGATGGGTTCCCTTTTATACTTAACCCAGGGCCTTCTTACTTGTTGGCCAGGGATAAGATTAGATGTCTCGCTTGATCACTCTCTAATCTTGATAAGGTAAGATGGTTATTGCTAGTGGGACACATCAGGATGCACTGCAATATCATTTTAGGGCTAGTGACCTAAGCCCTGCTTAGGTGTTGGCCTAGGTGACAGATAAGCTAGCATGAGACAAAATCGTTCCTATAACTAAACAACCTACAAACTGGGATAGATTAGTTCTTAATGGTGCATTTTATCAAGAAGGGAGAAGAGAAAGATCAAAATTAAGAATAGAGTCATAAAGATCAATAATCAAATAAATATATTAAAAAATTAATGTAAAATTTATTATGGTTCGATAACTCTCGCACGGAGAAAAAAAAAAATTTCACTATATAAGATCAATTAAGGTAATCTTCATTTAAGCATAAATTTTCTCACATATCCTTTCACATCAACTCCGGAAGAATTTACATATTTTCTATCACTCTATTTAGAAATCACATAGGATACCCTCTCTAGAATACCGAAGAGAAAAATCCAAAAGCACAAAGTATTTCTCGAATCTTGTTCTTCTTCTATCAAAATTTAAAACTATATAAAATATGTATATAAGAATCAAAATCTTAATTATCAAATTTCGTTCCTTCGTGAAAACTCCTTTTTCAAAGATTTCTTATCCGTTAACTCTAAAAATCCTAAAATACTTAATTGATCTTTATATATTAGAGTCTGTTCCAAAACTTATAAATTGATTGTTTATTTAATTTTACCTCAACAAAAAGTTAATCCTTCCTTCCTAAGAGCCATTTTGTTGTCTTCTGACACTCGTATCTTTTCCTTTATGGTTTGTATTCTTGCGGTTATGCTAACCAGCACACCGGGAGTATTCCGACCCACTTGGGCCTTCTGAAGAAGCTTGGTATTCTTGCTCTGCAATCTAATCACTTAACCGGAGCAATTCCGGCGAGCTTGGGAGATTTGATTCAGTTGAGCCGGCCGTCTTGATCCTTAATCAGCTGTTTGGTTCAATCCTTGTCAAGCTAACTCAACTGTTTAGCCCACAGTGCTTGATGTTCGAAATAACTCTCTTTTCCGGCAATACGCCTCCTGGAATTGAGCTTTAGCTTGTTTCTTCTACTTGTATACCAGCCTGTTCTAGTTAACGTGGATGTTGCCATATGTTGCATATGAAGGCCTAAGGCAGCTAAACTTATTGCCGAACCAGAAGAGGTCTTCTTGTTGGAGCTTTGTCTCTGCAGCACCTTCTTGGAATATTGCCAAGGTGGAACAAGAAATGTAGCTTAGATCAATCTACAAAGGATAAAGAAGCCATTAAATAGCCAATAAATTCCAACAATACGCAATTACAGAAACAAAAATGCTAATTCTCACTAATGAAAGATTAGCTTTCCAGCACAAGTTTGCTGCAGCATTCCTCAATCTGAATAATGATATTATTTGGTGGAGTAATAATTCCTCGTTAAAATTTCACAACTGAACTGTGCAGAAATTACACAAGCTACTCCTCTGAATCACATTTTATTTAATGGTACAAGCTAGGGTTATTGACCAACCAAGATGTGTTGAAAGGGTGCTCTAGTTTACCTGACTTAGAAGGTTAGAGACTGAACAGCTGTTCATTGTTTTCGGAGATCACAGCCATCTACACCCATGTTTGACTGGTAAAATATAATAAAATCGGCGTCGAGCATTTCAACATTTAACTCTAAGCAGCAACAGTTCGTTGTTCTTGCAATTGTGTCCATTCAACAGGCCACCAATCTGGTCTGATGACCCTAACCGTCAAATCTTCCCTACCTTTGATGCGTAGATCGGAGGACTGCTTGAGGCCATCATCCAGTCTCACCATGCCCATGCCATGACATTCAAGTGCCGTTGTCACAGTCCCAACCTTTTTATTAGAAGCATAATCTACTATGTCTGAATTTGGCGAGACTTCTTGCTGCATTTCTGATGGAAGACAAAAAGATGTATGAGTATCCATGATCATATGCAAAATAAGGCCCTGAAAAAGCCAATTAGATAGAAAATAAACCTTCTCCATCATCAGTTACAAACTTCAGAGGAAACAACCGCTTGCGGATGACACCTCGATGATGTGTCCGAGCAATGAGCTCCTGACCTACGTAGCATCCTTTATCGAAAGAGATGGCATTCAACCCAACAAGATTATATTCAAGAGGAACTGCATCACCTGTGACAAAATAAAAGAGAACCACAATTGTCTACAGAAGGTCTTGATCATCCACAGAGACCAGAATAAGAGAAGCTATGAAGAATTGGCAATGGTATACAGTTGGAAACATATAAAATGCTCTAGGAAAAAACATAAATGGCATGCTGTCCGACAAGCAATCACAAAGTGGCAACACAAATCAAGTTTTTGTACAATTTTTGCTGGCTTATTATTTGCCAAAGCAATTTGCTTCAGATAGGACAATAAGACCTTATCAATGAAAGATAAAAGCAGAGATGGAGATGAGTTCAAGAATGCTGCCAGTTCATGCATGGCAGTTAGTTTTCCCAACCTCTTGTTAAGAAATACAGATTCTTACTTAGAACAGGGCATTATGACAGCAATCCTTAAATAATTATTTCTAGAAATTAGGTGCTAGAAGACAAAGTTCAAGAGCCATAACCAGGATGCGGCCAAGCAATGTCAACTTCGAAATAGAATATCACCTGGTAGACTTACCATTCCGGGCAGTCTGGTCAAAACTTGACCAGTATATATAGGTGTCCTCTCACAGCTATCTCCTATTTTATTTATTTCTTTTTTCCCTTTTTCAGATGCTCTCTCTCTCTCTCTCCCCCATATGCATCTCTCTTCCTCACCTTCCCTCTGCCATCTCCTCCCCACAGCCTTCTCCTCCCATCAGATTATCATCACCATAACCTCCTCCCATGGCATTGCCCCTACCTCCACATCAGCCTCCTCATTCTTCTCTGCCTTTTCCTCCTTCACTGCCTCCAGCCAAATCAGCACTGAACAACAAGGGCATACAAACACATGGTGTTCCCCACTATGCAGAATTTGTCCATACAAAGACCCGTATTGGTACCAGCCTGAGATTTAGAGATTTGTTTCATGGAAGTTACCAAGGTATATTGGAGAAGAATATGATGAACACATGGTATTCCCCACAATGCAGAATTTGTCCGTACAAAGACCCTTATTGATACCAGCCTCAGATTTAGAAATTTGCATCATGGAAGTTACCAAGGTATATTGGAGAAGAATATGATGAGTATTAGCTTTCAGACCATAACAACCAATTCTAATATCAAGGTAGGCCATGAGACAAGTAATAGTATTCTCCCTTTCTCGTGAAAATTATTAGAAAAAACGAAGATGTCATGATCTATCAAATTCTCTCTAACAAAGGGTAACCTTCATCAAAGAGTGAATACAATGTCAGCATAATGAAACAATCAAAACATAGAAGGAACACTGTAGAGCATTTCAATTGATCACCAAGATGTATAATAATAGATAATGCAATAAGGCCTACAATGACCTGCATGTCCTAATAACAGATTCATTGACAGAAAAGCCAGCCAAACCTTTTGGAATCTCAGTTGAACCTTCTGGAACTCCTTTCTGTAACCTCCATAGAAGGTAGTGTTGCTCATTGACTTCCTTATCTGCCTCAACTAAAGGTGCTGCATGAATGAAGTAAATATATATAAAAATAAATAAATAAACAACCAGCAGGAGATCCTTGTTTGCGTTCTCATATATCTTATACTTGACAGTATGAGAAAGTGTATTATTTTCAGCATCCTTACGTGTTGAATTAGCAGGAAAAATTCCCCTAAATCCGAGGCAATCCAATCTAGGGTCCTTGAACCATCGCCAACCAAGATCATTTCCTAGTGCAGCAGCTACACCAGCTTGGTCAATGCCTTTCCCCCAGCCAACTGATACAGCCTCGGGTTCGTCGGATGTTGGTGCTTTGCCACACAGATTGCTGCCGAACCGTTGCCAGCAAGAGTATTCCCTAGCCACATTGTCTATCTCCACCTTTGACCTCAAACGGTACCTACGACACAGACAGAATGACCATCAGGGCTGTCCTCTTTAGTTTCTCAATTGAACCGTGAAGTTCTCAGCGAATGATTCAAAGCAAGCATCCCATAAGCGAACATGTGTTATTTTCAACCATGTTGCTATGTCTCATAAATACAACACAAGAAGTGTCACGTACAAATGACATTAACAAACTATGAAATCAATGATTCTTGGATATCTAGCAGTGGACAAGGAACAAACAGGTACAGTGCTGAGAGGACTTGGGCAATTCATTAAAATTATGAAAATGAAGCTAGGGTTTGAAAAATATACTATTATCTGATTTGATATCTGTTATTGTTAACATATCTTGGTCCCAAATGAAAACCTAACAATACCACTGTCAAGTCAACTTAGTCTGCAATTTTCGAAGTTATTTATTTAGAGGGTTATTGAAAATGATACAAACTTTGATAAATGATAATTTACTGATTTACATTATCAAAGATTTCATCCTTTTTTAGTGCATAACCTGTAAGTAAATACACTACTTGGTCTGATATCCTTGCATCTCTAGGGTCACTAACAATGTTAGTGTACCACCCTGCTGCAGTGTACCAGACCAGTTGCATACTGATATTGATCCTGTAGGTCAGTACTTCAGCATTTCTAACACAACTTTTTAGTTTCTAGTTTCTATTCGGTATATATCCTTAATTTAACAAAACCTATGCGATGAGCGTCGATTGCTGAAAATGTTATTTGAAGCTTCAATTACATGCAAGATTCTCCGACTAAGGCTTGAGTATATATTGGTATGTGGTCATTCATAGTATTTCCATTTATTATAAGTTTAATCTAATAAAACCGTCATATTTGATGAAAACACAAAATCTGAGCCCAATTCCTTAATAATCCCATGCAATACCTTACCTCTAGCATATGATCAGGGCCATCTGTGAATATACACAATTGCTTAGCATGCTAAAGAAGTAAAACAATGCTCCAAATTGATGACTACACAACCAAAACATACTTAAAACAACCTACAAATTGAAATTAAAACACAATTAGCAAATTTGATTAAAACACATCCCTGAATAATTCTGATTAGCATACGGTTATTTATTTTGATATGTCATAATCCCAAGTTGACAATACTACCTTCAAACAACGTCGCTGCTGAAGAGGAAAAAAAACAGGGGGAGAGAGAGAGAGAGAGAGGCATTTGACTCTTACTTCTTGAAGCAATCAAGAAGCTCATCCATGACAGCAGCATCGACATCGGCGAGCAAAGTGAAGGGCTCCTCAGGTTCTTCCGACCCGGGCCCCGAACCGGTTCTATTGAGTTTCTCGTCCGCCCGAGGCGGGCGGTAGAGGAAGAAATCGTACAAGAACCTCCCTTGGGGGGTGAGCAGGGCGGCATAAACTGGCGGCGGGGAACGGTGGTTG
This sequence comes from Musa acuminata AAA Group, assembly GCF_036884655.1. NCBI lineage: Eukaryota > Viridiplantae > Streptophyta > Magnoliopsida > Zingiberales > Musaceae > Musa > Musa acuminata. The sequence continues at coordinate 40,289,005 of NC_088357.1, forward strand.
AGATTCGGCGTCGGGATGTAGGAGGTATGAGAGTCGCCGCCTTCGCCGGCCGGAAGGAGTTTGGGATCGAGTCGGAGGACGTCGTTGGTGAGGAGGCCCTGGAGGAACTTGATGGTGTCCGGACCCCGGAAGCGGACGACGGACCGGGACTCGAGGCAGCAGCAGAGGGGCCCTGCTGCCGCTTCGTCCAGGCGGATCCCCGGCGGCGGCTGGGCGTGGAGGCGCCGGTGGAAAGAGGTGGAGATGGCGGCGCGGAAACGCGCGGAGCAGCGGAGAAGAGACATCTTCTTCCGCGCCTTTGCTGATGCTGCCGCTGTTGGGGTTTGGGAAAGGACGGTGAGAAGGTGGGAGCAGACACGTGTGCGCCAGAGGTTACGTGGCAGACGGTGAGCCCAGTTCGATTCGGTAATCAGGTCTTATCGGATCGAGTGGGACTTTAAAGCCTGACCCGTTCTGACGGATCCGGTTCGCTCTGGGTTTTTCCATCTCCACCCTTCCCTCTTCCCACACGCAATCAAAACCGTCCATCCGAAGAAGCCGTAACAGTAAATAATCCTAGCCTTTTGATGAGCAACACAAATATCAAAAAATTAAGAGTACATTTGAAAACATATTTAAAATATGCACTAAGGGTTTAAATGCACATTCAAATGTAAATTAGTATTTGATATTTTTTTAATCATATTTGCTCTAGATGCTGCATTATAAATGTTTAAATTTTGATACTATCCTACATTTCAAAACTACTTTAGAGTATATTTTATGATATTAGAAACTCTAACCTTAGAGTATAATAGAAACTCTAATCCTCTTTACTTTTTTCCTTCTCTTGATTTTTATCATTGTCAACTCCTCTTAAAAGTTCATTGTATCACTTGTTTTATAGAGTGCTTGCTCTGTCATGTCGATTGTTTCATCGAGTTATCTATTCTGTATTATTAGTCTTAAGAATTGTATAAACTCTATACTCTAAGTTTTAATTTTTTTTATATATCTTTTAATTTCTTTTTTATAGAATAATTCTACCGACATGTATTGATGATAAATAATTTCATCAACATGTATACAATAATTCCATTGACATGTATAAAATAATATTGATTTGTCTATTTTAAATTACTTTTCTTACATTGACTTATGCACTTATTTATTGTAATTGTATTTTTTTTTCATCTTTCATTTAACTATAGAATGGGGAGCTCATCAAATGAAAAGTTCTTTCATATCCCCGAATATGTAAAATTCTTTCATAGACTATGTATTAAGCATACCGATAAGGCCAATCATTCCACTAGTAGCAAAAGGAATTGATGGAACATATCATTGAAAGATTTAAGGAGTTAACAAGTAAAAAAATGATAAGATTTAGATAAAAATAAGTGGGATGATCTCAAGTATGATTGGAAAAGATAGAAGCAATTGCTCCATTATTGTGTAAGAGTTTCTCCTCATTAGATAAGGGGAAATCACACAACATAGAGAGCTCTATGAGAAAGCGAAAAAAAAAAAAAAGTGAAGAAGAGAGAAAAAAAAGAAAAAGTAAAGAATGAAACGAATTTATCTCAGTTTCCTTTGTGTAAGTTCTTTTTTTTATTTCTTCGTTGCACCTATTGTACTTTCATCTTTCATAGTAAATTTCTTTTGATTTGCTAGTGAATGTTTTTCTCAACCAATTAAGGGTTTTACTATTCCATATCTTGGTGTTATTATTTTAGTTATTTTTTGTCTTTGACTTTATTATTTTAGTTGAATACTGTTTGCCCACATTCAGTTTTGATTTTATTCTCTTTTTCTTAATACTAATAAATATTTAAAAAATCTAAAAGTTGTGGAGTTACTGTTCATGGTAAATTATGGGAGTCAATTCAAGTAGGAAAGCAAATCTAGTAAAACAATAGCAACAAAGTTCAAGATCAACAAGTTCAATGGAAGTATTTTTTTTCCCTACAGAAGATGAAGATGAGGGTAATTCTATGGAAGAAAAATTATCCAGTGAAAATTAGAAATAAAGCCAAAGATTTTATTAATTAATTGCTAACTTGTACTTAGCAAACGGAATTCTATCCAATATCATTGAAAAGACAAGGATAAAAGGAGATTTGGGATATTCTGACAAGAGTAATGACATCAAGTCACTGTACAACAAGACATAGCGGTAATGAATCATATCAACACCATTAATACATAATTCTCTCAACTTTCTACAATAGAGTGTAATATTAAAAAGATGGAATGTGTCAAGCTTCTTCTTTAAAGTCTATCTAATTTATATGATCAACTCATTATCAACTTGACCAACATAACTAGTTTAGTTTTTTATGTTATTGCAATTATAATTCTGAAAGAGAAAAATAGGTGTAAAAACAATGAAGATAGATTGATGATGTTGTAGTGGGCCAAGGCATTAACTGGAATAAAATAAAGATCAAGAGTGTGACCCAATATGAGCAATGGACATAGTAAATCAAAGTCTAGAAGAGAAAAGAATATCAAATATTACAATTGTGGTAAGATGGAGCACTTTAAGAAGAAGTGTTGAAAGAACAAAAAGAATATATATCAAAAGAAAGCAACTTTTTTTTGTTAGCATTCTAACCAAATATTTCTTAAAGTTGCACAGTCAATATCTCAAGTGAAGGCAAAGTATTCTACATCAAGCCGATAACAATTTTCGAAGGAAGAAATGAGCTTGTTGATGTTTGGTTAGTAGATTCAGCAGCTTCTTGTCATATGACCTCTAGGAGAGAACGGTGACATTGGTATCAACATATCTTAAGAGGATTGATTTATCTGAGTAATGATCATACCTTAGAGATTATCAACATTGGTACTATCTGTTAGGATCGAGTTTGTACTAAGAGTAGGATGAATTAGTGCTTTCATTAAAATCATTAGTTTGAAAAACTTTCGTTCGATGAAAAATCATATCGAAAAGATGTTAACTTGAAAGCGTCCGGAAGCATAGTGAATAAGTAAAGCAAATTACAATGAAAGTAAATAGCTTAAAGTAAATGCAAACTAAGTTTTATAGTAGTTCGGTTGTCGTGACCTACATCCACTCTCGATTCCTCTACCGTCGAGGCCATCGACATCTACTAATGATCTTATTTCAATGGGCGAAGATCAACTATCCTTTTATACCCCTCTACTTTTCGGTTTAGAGATAACCTTTTACAAACATTTACTCCTCTCTATATAGAATTATAAACTTTAGAACTAGATGAGGGGATTTCTTAAGTGATTGTTACAGTATTTTTCCATTTTTAAGTTCTATGTGCTTGTATCTCTTAACTAGGGATAAGAGAGGTATTTATAGGCTCTAAATGGATTCAAACTTGGAGCCAAAACTAGTCTCATCCCGAGTTTTTCGAGTATTGGTAGTACCACCATTAGTGCTAGGCGGTACCACCGCTTGTAACACTAACACTGGGCAATACCACCATCCAGTACCACTGCCTGACACCCTATTATTGGGTGGTACCACCACCCAGCCTACCACTGGGTGGTATCACTGCATCACTTATCTCAACACATGGATTAGATTATTAATTCATTAATTGATTTTATTATCAAAATTCAAGATTCAATGATCTTTCCCTTTTTTATAATGATGACCAATTGAAGATGAAGTTAAACTTAACTCCCTCTATCTATATGTTATATTGAGATAAGGCAAACTTGAATTCAAAAGGAATCAAAACCTTTAAATTCAAGTGAAATAATTTCGGTCATAGTAATCAAATGCAATATATCAAAATTTTATACATTGTGCATCGTCATAGTTTCAAGTCATCAAAGTATAACATGTATAATTTCATCACTTCATGCATGATAACAAATCAACATTACTTTGGGCATAACCTACATGATACTGAAGCATTCATCATTATATGCATGATACCAAAATTAATATCATTTTGGGTTTAACATATATGATATTAAAACATTAAAATTTTAACTATTTATCAATTCAGATATCAAAATTAACATTATTTTAGGCATGATACCATTCATCATTTTATGATACTAAACATTCATCATTTCTCTCCCTTTGTCATCAACAAAAAGAAGAAATATTTAACAAATATTTGGACTATGTACACAAGTTTTACATCACTTTAGAATATGCAAGCTAGCAAGTGAAGTTGAGCAAAATAGCAACTTTTGATATATGCAACTTAGCACTTCTCTTTAGATGTGCAAGTACTTTTAGTTCTTCTTAAGATGTGCAAGTTAGCATTTTGAGTTTCTTAATATGCTAGCAAGTTTCTTTCTCCCCTTTATCATAAGAAAAATAAGAAGAAGAAGAAAAATAGAGGAATTCATTCATCAAGTCATAAGTATCGAAAGTTCATAAAAGTTTTTTTGAATAGAAAGAAGGATTCATATGATCATCACATAAAAGATCAATTATGTCAAAAATTCATAAATTAAATCTTCTTTTTTGGATTGCAGGAAGAAGGAATGAATGAAACGATCTCGATTTAAAAGGAAAACTCAAGGAGGTTCCGGCTTATCAAAGAGATTGTAACCCAAGGAGATGTAGTAGTGGAAAGTGTTCCATCCGAAGATAATATTGCAGATCCACTGACAAAGCCGTTGTCGTAGATTGTCTTTGAGTATCACAGGGGTCTGATGGGGATCAGACACATAAGTAATTGGCTTTAGGTCAAGTGGGAGATTGCTAGTCATAGGTGCCCAACAAGCCAATCACGTGAGTGATGGCACGTGTGACTTGATACAGAATCTTTTTGCTTATTATATTTTGGCATATATCACTTTATAACTATTGCATATATGCATTTATATATTGTGATGTCTTTGGATTTGTGTAATGGGAATCGGATCGTGATGAGATCATAATAATGAGATCGATTTACCTTTAAACATAGATCCTAAATAATCCCTGTCATAGGTTACTCGAGAGGGATATCGTGATAACCGGACGGACTGGTGTGCTGCATACCCGTCTATATGATGGATGCAGCTGGTCTCATACCTGCTCATGTAGGGACACTAGGGATACAGTACATGTGCTCATTAGAGAATGAGTTCACTGATTGATCTGTTTACGGAATACTAGATGGTTGATGATGCCTTATTGTCAGATAGCGATTCCGTAGTCCTAGTGGTGTATCTGGTACTTAGACTTGAGACACCAAAGATGTCCTATATGAGTGCTCCACTCTTTGATACCAGACTTATAGGTTTGGCTGTTCCAGATCTAGTACAGTTGGTCATTGGGAGTGGTAGTCGACCTTACGAGGGCTATTGAGTGTCGATAGAGGATCATCCACTCTCGGCGTCATGAGAGGAATATCCCATGTGTTCTTGCTCAGACAAATCCTTGGCTAGGTTCATTTGGGTTGAGAGAGAAAGGTTTCTCCGAGAGAATCCGATTAGAGCGAGACTCGAGTAGAAACCGTATGGGTCTGATAGCACCATGCTCGATATACGATCTTTGGGAGATTAGATGGATGAGGGACTATAGGTACACGGTAACTGAGGACAGACAGGTCCAATGGATTGGATTCTCCTGTATCGTATGGGGATTATGGCATAGTGGCCTAGTACGTCCGTAGTCGATAAGTCAAGTGACTTATTATAGAGATAATAATTCATTGAGTTAGAAGGAGTTCTGACAGGTATGATTCACAGCCAGCTCGATATTGGGCCTAGAGAGTCACATACATATGGTAGGCATTACGATGAGTAGAGGTTTGAATATGAGATATCCGACGGAGCCCTTATCTTATTGGATATCCAATAAGCCCCTGAATTATTGGATCCCATAGACGAGATCCAATAAGAGCCCATGAGAGATTATTGGATAGAGATCCACTAATCTAAAAGGCTTGGGTTATTGGATGCAGATCCAATACCCACTAGGCGAGGATCCATTAGGGTTTGACAGGGAACCTCTATAAATAGGAAGGATTCAGAGCCTCATAGGCTAGAGCCTTTGCTTGCCTCTCATATTCTCCTTCCCCTCTCCACCTTAGAGCAGGCTTGGAGTTTTAAGGAGCGTCGTCGCAGCCCTGCTGTATGGATCACCGCTAGAGAGGAGGACGCTTGACCTCCTTCACCCTCTCCTAAAGATCTGTAAGGAAATAGGGATATACGATCTCCCTAAGTAACACAATCTACTCTATACGCAGTTTTAAGTTTCGTGGATTTTGAGTACCAATCTTCACACGACGACGAACATCTCTTTGGGAATCGGGAATTTTATTTTCTTGTTCTTCCGCTGCGCATGTGATGTCGCCCCCAAGATTTCCCAATAGTTGGTACCACCCAGACACAGTCTCTCAGACTGTGTTAGGTGGTGGTACTGCTAGATTGGGTAGTGGTACCACCTAAACACAGTCTTCTAGACTATGTCAAGCAATGGTTCCATTCGACTGAATGGTGGTACCACCTAGTGTCAGTGTGTCAGGTGTTGGTACCGCCTAGTGTTAGACTAGCAGGCGATGGTACCGCTAATACCTCGAAAACCCGAGATGAGACTATTTTGGCTCTAAATTTGAATCCATTTAGAGCATTTGAAAATCTCACTCATCCCTGCTCGGTTAACACATAGACTGAGAATAAAAATTGGGGAAAACACTGGTGTAATCTTGTAAGAATTCCCCTCCCCTAGCTCTAAGTGTTGATTTCAGTTTAAGAGAGTGGTGAGTGGGCTATAAAGGTTATCTCCTAAACTTGTAAAAAAGAGAAAAGAGTTGTAAGAGGATAGTTGGTCTTCGCCTATTGAAGAAAGACCATTAGTGGATGTTGGTGGCCTCAACGGAGGAGGAATCGGGAGTGGACGTAGGTCACAACGATCGAACTACTATAAAATTAGTGTGCACTTTCTTGTTGCTCTTTATTACTATTATTTTCTACCTTAATTGCTTATCACTCTTATTTTAAGTCAAGCACACTTTCAATATCTTTTTTGATATATTTTTATTAAGCCAAAAGTTTCAAACCGACTTAATTTTTGTATGAGCACTAATTCACCCATCTTTTTAGTACTGATTTCGGTCCTAATAGTTGGTATCAGAGCTAATTTCTCTCTATTTGGTTTAACACCTAAGAGAGATGGCTTATTTCAACTTTCAAAAGGGTCACTCTATCATTTATCCTCTTATTTTTAATAGGACGGACTACATATATTGAAAAACTCGAATAAGAGTTTTCTTGCTTTATATAAATTTCGATTTATGGAACATTATTAAAAGCAATTTTGAAAAGTCTTTCGAACCAATAAACGAATGGAACGATTTAGGAAAAAAGACTTTCTTTGAATGCTAAAGCGATGATTGTTTTATTTTGTGCTCTAGATAAAAATAAATTTAATCAGGTTTCTATTTGCAAAACTACGCATGACATTAAGCACACTCTTAAAATCACACACGAAGGCACTAGTAGAGTTAAAGATTCAAAAATTAATTTTTTGATGCATAGTTTTGAATTGTTTCGAATGGAACCAAGTGAAACCATTGGAGACATATACACCTGTTTTATGGATGTCATCAATGGTTTGAAAGTACTTAATAAAATTTTTTTTAATTATGAACTTGTCAACAAAATACTAAGATCTCTTCTAAAATGTTTGTATCCGAAAGTGATAGCAATACAAGAGACAAAGGACTTGAACAATTTCTCTTTTAAAGAACTTATTGGGTCTTTAATGACTTATGAAATAACTTATATCGAACATGATAAACGTAAGAACAACCTTCCAAAGAATAGGAAGGATTTAGCACTTTGAATAATAGAAGACCACTTAAGAGAAAACTTAAGTGATGATGATGATGATGACCTTGAACTCCTCACAATAAAATTTTAAAAACTTATAAAATAAGAATCAAAAAATAAAAATGAACTTAAAAGGAATAAAATAACTTGCTATGAATGCATTCGACCGGGGCACTTCAAAAGCGAATGTCTACAACCGAAAAAAAATGTGCTTGCACAAAAGAAAAAGAAAGTACTCAAAGTAACATGGGACGAAATGAGTATATCCAAAGACGATAAGCAAACTAACAAAGATGATGTGGTTACGCTTTGGTGACTTTCAACAATGAGGTAAGTAACTCAACCAAAGCCCCTTTATTTTACTATGAAATTATTTGATACATTTTATGAGTTTTTTTTAAATTAGTGTATAAAATATAAAAAATAAAATGGGGGAGGGGGGGATCATGCTTCTCTTTTTAGTAATTTTAAAAAATTTAAAAAATTTGAGCATAACAATTACATGTTAACTCCTAATACTAAGTGTGAAGAGTTAGGCACACTTAAAAAGAAAAAATTATTTTTACAAAAAATGTTAGATAAATTTAAATTTGGTAGAAAATTTTAAACATGATTCCTATCCATAAGAGTTATATATGTAGAAAAGAAGGGATCGGCTTTCTGAGTAATACTCAACAAAACCCAACCACTTTTATTAAAGGACCTACATTATATGTTTCCCTTGAAAACAAATATAATTTTTATGATAAACATAGTCATTTTATATTTAAATATTTATTTAAAAAGTATAACTCACATAAATTGGTTTGGGTTCCTAAAGGAACTATGAATATCTCAATGCCAAAAATTAAAATAGATAGATCCAATCGTGATGGACCCAAAGTCAAATGGGTATCTATAGCAAATCCACCTTTCTTATAGAAATATCTATAATCGAAAGCTAGAAGCAAAAATAAAATTTTGATTGTGGATGTTCAAGGCTTATGACTAAAGATCCAACACACTTCACAAAGCTCATTAGCCGAAACAAAATAATTTTGAAAATACTTTATGTTGAATGAAATCATGCTTGATGATTTAATGATTTAATTATGTATGATGATTTGAAGTAATGATGATTTTTATGATTTATGGTTTATTGATCTTGATTATTTTTATGATGAAATTTGCTCTTTCGGTCTTAAATGATGATGCATATTTTTATTTTGCATAAAAGACAAAGACATACTTGTATGAAATAAATCACATAAATTGAAATACATAAAAAAGGAATGTATTTTTCTTGAAAAATTTCTCTATCTTATCGATTTTTCAATAAGAGATTGATAAATCTATTTATGTCATTTTGAATCTCTTGAAAGTGATTTTGATGATTTGATAATTCAAATTTGAATGAGTTTTATCTATATCATGATCTTGAATTCTCATAATCATATCTTGAGATTTTCTTTTTACAAATCAAGAGCTTTTATTCTCCAATGTTTCTTTTTGTAATTTACTAAAGAGAATATCTTTTTCAGAATTCATGACTTGATATTTTCCTTACTATTCGATCTCCTAAGTTTTTTTTTTTTTTAAGGAGATCAAAATGAATCATGTATTTTGGTATTCACATGATCTTTGATATTATATCCTTTTTGATGTGATTTTCATTATGTATAATTTCCTTGTATTTATGGTTGTATATCTTATGTGATACTTAGAGCATTGATGTAAGAAGAAAAATTTACACTATTGTATTATTCCCATCTTCTTCTTTCTTACAATGACAAAGGAGAGAAAGAAAATTACTAGCATCTCAAGAGAACCAAAAGTACTAGCTTAAATGTTAAATTTAGGCAAACAAAAGTACTAGCTTGAATGTTAAAATTTTCAAATGCATAAACTTTTCTTATATATTTTTCGGTTCATAATCTTGATTTCTTAATTTTTATGACTTGAGTTTTCTTTTTGAATCGTTTCCTATGATTCCTTCTATTTACAAAAGAAGAGATTTATCAAAAATCATATATGATCTTTTGGTATTCATGACTTGATCTTTCATTTTCGATGGTAAGTTATCTTTTTGTCATGATTAAAAAATTGATGTAAAGGGAAATAATTACAATAAAAGAATTACAACACTATATTCTTCCCTTCTTTTTGACAATGATAAAGGGGGAGAAAGATTTGCCAGCTTGTACAATTCAAGAAGAAGCAAAAACTTGTAAACATACAAAAATTCCTAGCATGCAAAAAAAAACTTGTTAGCTTTCTCATCTCAAAAGAGAAGCAAAGTTTGCTAGCTTAAGAAGATGCAAAAATATGTTATCTTGCATATCTCAAAAGAAGTAATAATTTTGCTAACTTTCATATGTGAAAAACTTGCTAGCTTGTATGTTCAAAACAAGCTACCTTACTAGCTTGCATACTTGAAAACTTGCTAATTATACTTCTCCTTTTTGTTGATAACAAAGGGGGAGAAATTATTATGATGATCATGCATGGTGTACTTTAATTATGCATGAAATACTCATGATTTTAAGATGCATGCAATGATGTGATTAATTGGTTCTTTCAATATTCATGATGCATGCAATGATGAAATAATCATGATTTTCTAAATTCAAAGTTTCTATCAATATAACATATTGATAGGGGGAGTTTAGGTTAAACTCCGTCATCAATTGATTGTCATCATAAAAAAGGAAGAGATTGTTGAATCTTGGATTTTGATAATGAAATCAATTAATAAGTTTGTGATCTAATCTATGTTTTGAGTGACACAGGACTAGCTTTGATTAAGGAGAGGTAAATTGATTGAAATAGGAGGAATCAGACGTTGGGCCAGAGTTAAACATGTCAGGAGATTGAATATCAGGCTAGAGGATCGGTCGATGTGCCGGTAGAAGGACTTCATGCTGTGAGTTCAAACATCGAGCTGAAGGATCGGATATTACGCCAAGTAGATCGAAAGTTGTGGGAGTCAACATGTCGATTGGATAATACGCTAAAGGATTGGATGAAGCACCAAAAGAATCAATGACATGCCGAACAACATATAATTTATGCTTTGTAATAATTTATCTAGATCGAGTTAGTTTAGATCTAATTGAGTTTATATTTAGGTGAAACAATACCAACTCAATTATGGACCAATTGGGCCTAAATCAAGGTTGAATTGGGTCTATTGTTTGGCTTATTCAATGTCCTATAGTAGGGTATAATAGTGATACCACCCAGGCTAGGCGGTGGTACCACCCAAACTGTGTTAGGTGGTGGTACTACCCAGACACAGTCTTCCAGACTGGGTGGTGGTACCACCCAGTGTCAATGTGTCATGCAGTGGTACCGCCACACTAGGCGATGGTACCTCCCAGTACTGGCGGTGGTATCATCAATATCCTAAAAACTCAAGATGACACTGTTTTGGCTCCAAATTTGAATACATTTAGGGTCTATAAAAACCTCACTCATCTCTTCTTGGTTAATATATAAACTGAGAACAAAAATTGGGAAAAATATTATTGTAATCTTATGAGAATTTTCCTTCTCTAGCTCTAAGTGTTTATTTTAGTTTAAGATATGAGTGAGTGGGTTGTAAACGTTATCTCATAAATATATAAAAAGGAGAAAAGAGTTGTAAGAGGATAGTGGGTCTTCGCCCATTGAAGGAAGACCGTTAGTAGATGTTGATAGCCTCAGTTGAGGAGGAATCGGGAGTGGATGTAGGTCACGATGATCGAACCACTATAAAATTGGTGTGCACTTTCTTATTACTCTTCATTACTATTGTTTTCTGCCTTAATTGCTTATCACTCTTATTATAAGTCAAGTACACTTTATCTTTTCTGATACATTTTTATTAAGTCAAAAGCTTTGAATCAACTTAATTTTTACATAAGCACTAATTCACCCCACCCCACACCCACCCCCCTCCCTTCTCTTAGTGTCGATTTCGATCCTAATAGCTCTCTAACTGTACACTCGGCATAAAGACCCGAGGCTTGCACCTTGAATGAGTAAGAGTTAAAAAATACTTGCTCCCAAGCCATGCACCTCGACGTGAAGCCTCGAGGACTGCACCTCGGCTGAGCCTATGTGCTCCCGAGCTATGCACCTCAACATGAAGACTAAGGGTTGCATCTCAGTCTTGCTAACATATTTCTCGAAGATATACACCTCAGCAAGATAATTCATCAAGAGAAACGCACAAAATATGCACCTTGAAGCCCCCTACAAGAAACACAAGATACGCCTCTATGGGAGGGAGAAAATAATATGGAATATTTTGGTACCATCTATAGTGACAAATGGTAGCCACCTCAGACCCCACATGGCACCCACTAGTCGGAGTCACACACATGTCTCAAAGCAATATGAAATGGCATAACCCGACTCAAAAACGATTATGTCCTAAAGCGATGCAAAGCAGAATCCATGCCACTCGAAATTACATGAAGTGGCACCCAAAAGTGAGGAGATAGCCCCGCAGAGCATGAATTAAAATAGTCACCTTAGAACAGATTAATCGCCCGCCTAAAAAATTGGCAGACACTAATAACCTACAAACGATCAATCCCTAGAGAGATATAAAAATTATCCCCAAGCAAACACTAAAAGGGGGGACCAAGAAGAAAATACTAAAAATATTGTCTGATATTGTTGTTTTTCTTCCCCTCTGCCTTTTACTGACTTAAGTATCGGAGGGATCGATCTGGGAAGCCCATAGTGCAAAAATGTTGTATAGGACCACTGGTGGTTACAAGGCGATTCACTGCCAAGACACAGCCTCGCAGCCATGAAGGTAACCTTTCGACCAAAGGATTGTTAGGATCAAGAGCACTAAGAGGGAGGGGGGGGGGACTTTCGACGATTAAAACTACGTTCGTACGTTGAAATCTGATTCTGACGTAAAAGTCATTTCGTACAGATAATAACTTTGAAAGCTTACAGAAATGTATTTGAAGTAACGTAAGGTAGGAAGTTTGCAGTTAAGATAGAAATCGGAATGTAAGCGCAAACTGAAATATGATGTTCGTACGATAAAACCGATTTCCGACGTAAAACCGTTTTCGGAAACTTAACTTGAAAGTGAGTTCGTAAAAGAGCAAAAGGCAGTAAGCTATTGAGGATGTTTGCAGTAAAGATAAAATGCTCAAAGTAAATGCAAACCGAGATTTAGAGTGGTTCGGTCAATCTTGACCTACATCCACTTTTGGCTTCCTCCACCAATGAGGTCACCGACGTCCACTAGAGGCCTTCCTTCAATAGGCGAAGGCCAACCACCCTTTTACAGTTTCACTCCTTTTGACGGGCTTAGGAGACAACCCTTACAAACTTTTCTCTCCTCTCTTGAAAGATCAAAACTTGGAAAAAGTGGGAGGAGAACTTCTAGCCTTTACAACACTTTTGAGCTCTAAAAATCACAGAGTAAGATTGGATTTTCAGTGCCCTTTCATGCAGGAAAGGGTGGGGTATATATAGGCCCCAAACTAGTTTAAATTTGGAGCTCAAAAATATCTTTTCCCGGATTTTTGGGGTCCTGGCGGTACAACCTCCTGACTGGGGTGGTACAACCGCCTGGCAGCTAGGAGACTGAGCTTCTGGGCGGTGCCATCGCCTGACAGGGGCGGTTGCACCACCTAGTCTCGCTCGGAGACTGAGCCCTGGCGGTGCCATCGCCTGCCTGGGACGGTTGCACCGCCTAGTCTCGCTCGGAGACTGAGCCCTGGCGGTGCCACCGCCTGTCAGGGGCGGTTGCACGGCCCAGTCTTGCTCGAAGATTGAGCCCAGGCGGTGCCACCGCCCAGCTTTCCTAGGAGACCCTCTCCTGGGCGGTGCCACCGCCTAGTAGGAATTCTGGTCCGAATGGGTTGATCCATTCGGCCCAATTTGGGTTTGTCAAGGGCCCAATTGCCCCCAGATTAAGTTAATGGGATCACCTCCCATTCCTAACTTAATCTACATGCTAACTACGATAATTTTTAAGACATTTACTACAGCTTGCTCCGGTGCGTCAATCGCTTCTTCCGGCGAGCTTCCGACGAACCTCTGGCGATGCTCCTACGGACTTCCGGCAAACTCCTGGACTTGCGACGATCCACTTGGCGAGTTCCAACGAGCTTCTTCGGCAAGCTTTGACCTTTCTCGGCGAGCTCCGCGAACTTCCAACAAACCTTCCGGCGAGCTTCCGAAAAACCCTTCGGCAAGCTCCTTACTCATTCTCGGCTAGTTCCGGTAGCATTCCCGACGAACCTTCGGACTTCCATCGAACTCTCGAACTTGCAACAAATCCTTTGCGCTTGACTTCGACACTTTGTTTCGCTTTATGTCTTCATCGTTATCGTAGTTAATCCTGCACACATAAGCCAAAACTCTACTCCAATCTAGACAATTATTACAATGCGAATTAACATTCTGCTGCCCGACACGTCATTGGTTGGCGCTTCGTCCGATTCTTCAGCGCATCGTCCTCTCTTGTGGCTTGTTGCCCAATCGGTGGTTGACCTCCGCAACACTGATATCCTTGGAGAAATTCCTCTCTCCTTGGCCCGATGCCCGACGTCTAAAGCCTTCTGCCGTCCAATATCCTGACGTGATCTCCTCCGGCGCAACGTCAATTCCTCCTGCGTCAACTGTCTAATCCTGATCGAGTAGACCTACATCACTCAAAATGCAGTTAAATATCTAAACACAATCAATTAGTTTCATCATCAAACTCCGAGATTCAACAATCTTCCCATTTTTGATGATGACAACTAATTGATGACTAATGGAGTTAACCTTAACTCCTTGGAGTTTAACTAACCTCCCCCTATCAATATGCCATTGATAGAACACTTGGATTATCCCAAATCCAAGTAACATTCATCACATGTTATGAAAAACATTTAAACCATCATGTAAATATATAAAATATTCAATTCAATGCATGAAGTCATCAATATACTTCTCCCCCTATGTCATCAACAAAAAGGAGAAGTAGCTCTTGCTATTTTAAAAGATATGTAAGTTTTTGCAATATGAAGCTAGATTTTTATCATAACATATAAGCACAAAAGCATAGCAAGATTCTTAAGTTCAATCATGGCAATTCAACACTTGAATTTTTGTGCAAGATTGCACTTTGCATTTCTTTGCAAATAACAATATTTATGATGTTTGATATAGCAAATTTCTTCATTACAATGATCGAGCTAGCAAATTCTTCATTCAAGTGTGCAAGCTAGCAATAACTTTCTCCCCCTTTGTCAATGTCAAAAAGAAGGAGAGGAACCAATGATTTAGACTTTTACATCAACTTTGCATCAATCAATATTTCAATCATCACATGATGCATACAAGACAATCATTTCATGAAGGATATCAATGTGAAAATTCACCAAGGATCACATGATACAATCGCAAATCATGATATCATTATGCGATACATCATGAGATGATAATTTATCATATCAATGAAAGATATCAATTGTTAAACATGATATGATAATAGTCTCAAAAATTTTAATTTGCGATACATGTGATACATTGCGATACACTAAAAAATTTAATGCGATGCTTTTAAGGATATCAACCTATTTTTGATACAAAGCAAGGCAAGAATAATTTTGTTGCAAGTTTTCTAAGTTTTGCACTTTTTGCTTCTTTCGATAGGCAAGATCTTTCTTCTCTTTTTGAGAAGTGCAAGCTTGCAAGTTTTACTTCCTTAGCATGCTACGAAGTTTACTTTCATTTTCAATGCACAAGCTAGCAAAACCTTCTCCCCCTTTATCAAAGTCAAAAAGAAAGGAAGGACTCAATGGCTAAAAATTTCAACCATTCAACAAGCTAAATATGCAAAGAATTCATGAAATATATCAATAAGGATCAATTCACGAATACCAAAGATATGATTCATGGTTCATTAAAATTCTTCTTAACAAGTTCACGATCAAGATTCATATAATTCATAATAAAGCAAATTGATGTACAATCATCACATAAGGCATACAAGGCAAAGAAATCTTGTTATTTCTATATTATGAAATATATGATATCAAGGCTCATGATTCATTTGAAAAGATATAGCACAAAGAGCAACTTGAAACATTCTTATCAAGATCACATTTTAAAATATTCCAAGTATCAAGTGTTTAGAGATAAAAAGTTCAATACATTGTATGAAAAAAATATAATATCAAGTTTTATCATCATGTAATATAGCAATTAAAGATGTGCAAGTTTAGCATTTTTGCTTTTCTTGAGATAGCAACTGTTTGCTTCTCTACAAGCTAGCTATTTTTACGATATGCAAGTTTTACTACATACAAGCTAGCAAATTTAAAGATTTGCAAGTTAGCATATTCTTGACTTGTGCAAGCTAGCTAATTTCTTTTTGAGATGACCCTTTACATCAATTCAAGATAGCACATTAGCAACTCTTTCTCCCCCTTTGTCATTGGCAAAAGAAGGGAAGACCCTTTACATCAATTATGACAAAGGTAAGTATCAATCTTATTTGTGCATCATCATATTTTCAAATTAGAATATGCACATTTTCAAAAACCTTATATTCATTCATGCACGATATTGAATAAATCGATCAACATTACGAGGATATCATACATGATACTAAAATTTTTAGCTATTTATCAACATTTTAATCATGCTACCAAACATTCATCATTTAGAGTATTCATGATACAAAACATTAAATCAATATTTATAATACATCATTTTAGCAACAACTAATAGTATTTTAAATCATGATTTACATCATATGTAATACATCACATCATAATTAGAAAGCACAAGTATTGCATGCAATTGCAAATCATAAATGTTTCATATCATGATGGTATCAATTTATCAAATTATATCCTACCATGCATGATCAAAACTTCTCCCCATTTGTATTTCATGCATAATTTCACTTCATCATATTAGGAGTATCAAGAGGAATTAATTGGGTGATGAGATAAATATTTCACGAATACATGGAATTGTATAAAAAATCATATCATAAGTGTTTCATACATTCATATCATCACATGAAGGAACAAAAATTAGTGATGAGATATTACTTCATGAATACAATAAAATTCATATAGCATATCATGGTTTATTAGAATTAGTCTTCCTTTCGGTGAATAGCAAAAAGAACAGTAGGAGAGCAAGATCTCAATTCATGCATATCAAATATTCAATCATCAAAATCATGATTCATCTAGAAAATTCTCCTCTTTAAATATTCAAAGAGAGAATCATGATGAACATTCTTGGTTTACATAAAGTTTCAAAACATAATTATCAAGATCATGAATACTAAAAGACTATGAAACATTTCAACAAATCTCTTTTTAAATAGAAAACAATCTTGATTCATAAAGGATTTCATGTTATAAATTTCAAGAGATCAAGATCATGATTTCAATAAAAATTTATTCAAATTTAAATCATCAAAATCATTATCAAAATCCAAGAGATTCACAAAGATGATACAAATGGATTCATCAAAATCAATAAGATTGAGCAAAATAATTTTCAAGAATGTTTTCCTCTTTTCGATTGTTTCAAAACATATGATTTTGTTTCATTTATGTCAAATAAAAACATGTATCATGTTTAAAACTGAAAGAGTAAGATTTATTACAACAAAGATCAACAAGGTACTTTCATTATGGTAAACATCAATAATCCATAAATCGCAAGATTCATCATGCATAATTTCGAAATTTTTTAAGCATGATCAATATGCATGACACTAAAACATGGTTTCAAAATGTTTAATATTTTTATTACACAATTTCATCATTATGCATCATTATATATAACTTTACAATGTCATGCATAAAATCATCAAATCATAGTATTAAAATTTTAATATTTTCATTACAACTTTATGCATCATAAAGTATATAATTATCAAGCATGACACTTCACTATTTCATATAAGCATGCCTATTTCATTTATGTCAAATCAAAACATACATCATTTTTAAAGTCACTTTTATGTCAAATCAAAAAATGCATCATTAAGCATGATCATTATGCATTACTTCAAATCAAACATGATTTCATTTATTTTCAAAATATTTATCATGATAGAGCATATAAGCCTAAGAAATTATTAAACATAAAGCATATTCATCAATGATGGTTTCATTGAGTATAAAGTATTTTCAATCAAAATCATTTGTTATTTGTTGAAGTCATACAATTTTCTTTTTAGGTGAATCTATCTTTTCATTCTTAGTTTGCATACAAAAGTCGTGCATTATTTTCGAAAGCAACTTTCATCATGGTATAAATCGATAATCCATAAATCGTAAAAGATCATTATGGAAATCATCAATAATCAATAAACTATAAATTACCCAAAACTCATCATCATCATGCATAGCTTCAAAAAAATAAATTTATTAGGCATGATATCATATTTCATAAGGCATTTTTAATCAAAATTATTTTGTTTATCATAAACATATAATTTTCATGATTATCTTCAAAATTATTAGAATGATAAGCATGATTTCTAATTTTTTATTTTCATGTAATTTTTAAGAAAATTAATCCTAAACTAAATTAAAAATAACTCATGAAAAGTATTATGTAATTTCAAAATAATTCAAGAGAGTTGAGTTACTTACCTTGTAGTCGAAGCTCGTCAAAGCCCAATTCACCGTTTCACCTTTGGAAGTTTTTTATTCATCTTTGGTTGCCTTCCTCTTCTTTGGCCTCTTCCTCCGTTCAAGTTCATTGTTTATTTTAGATTTTTGTTTAATAAACTTATTAAGATTTAGTGTTCGAAGTTCAAGTTCATCATTGTCCTCATCACTTGAGTCATTACTTAAGTGGTATTCATTTGTTCGGAGTTCCAAATCCTTCCTGTTCTTTGGAAGGTGATTTTGTTCATCATGTTCATCATCTGTATTGTGCATCATTTCATATGTCATCAACGAACCAATTAGTTCTTCAAGTGGAAAAACATTTAAATCTTTTATTTCTTGTATTGCGGTTATTTTAGAATCCCACCTTTTTGGAAGGGATCTTAAGATCTTGCTTACGAGATCAAAATTCGAAAAAGATTTACCAAAAACTCTTAGATTATTGACGACATCCGTGAAACGGGTGTACATGTCACCTATAGTCTCGCTTGGTTGCATTCGAAAAAGTTCAAAATCATGCAATAAAATGTTAAATTTTGAGTCTTTGACTCTACTAGTTCCCTCGTACGTGATTTCAAGTGTTCGCCAAATATCAAAAACCGTTTCGCATGTAGAAATCCGATTGAACTCATTTTTGTCCAAAGCATAAAATAAGGCATTCATAGCCTTTGCGTTTAAAGAAAAATACTTCTTCTCCAAATCCGACCATTCGTTCATCGGTTTAGAGGGAAGTTGAAAACTATTTTCAACAATATTCCATAAATCCAAATTCATAGAAATCAAGAAAACTCTCATTCGAGTTTTCCAATAAGTATAGTCCAATCTGTTAAACAACGATGGACGAACAACCAATAAGCCCTCTTGAAAGCCACGAAGAGCCATTTCTCTCGGGTGTAAATCCGAAATGAGAAATACCGGGCTCTGATACCAATTGTTAGGATTAAGAGCACTAAGAGGGGGGGGGGGGGGGGGGGGGGGGGGGGTGAATTAGTGCAGCGGAAAACTTTCGACGATTAAAACTACGTTCGTACATTGAAATCCGATTCCGACGTAAAAGTCGTTTCGTGCAGATAATAACTTTGAAAGATTACGGAAATGTATTTGAAGTAATGTAAGGCAGGAAGTTTGCAATTAAGATAGAAATCGGAACGTAAGCGCAAACTGAAATATGATGTTCGTACAGTAAAACCGATTTCCGACGTAAAACCATTTTCGAAAACTTAACTTGAAAGTGAGTTCGTAAAAGAGCAGAAGGCAATAAGCTATTGAGGAGGTTTACAGTAAAGATAAAATGCTCAAAGTAAATGCAAACCGAGATTTAGAGTGGTTCGGTCAATCTTGACCTATATCCACTTTTGGCTTCCTCCACCAATGAGGTCACCGACGTCCACTAGAGGCCTTCCTTCAATAGGCGAAGGCCAACCACCCTTTTACAGTTTCACTCCTTTTGACGGACTTAGGAGACAACCCTTATAAACTTTTCTCTCCTCTCTTGAAAGATCAAAACTTGGAAAAAGAGGGAGGAGAACTTCTAGCCTTTACAACACTTTTGAGCTCTAAAAATCACAGAGTAAGATTGGATTTTCGGTGCCCTTTCATGCAGGAAAGGGTGGGGTATATATAGGCCCCAAACTAGTTTGAATTTGGAGCTCAAAAATATCTTTTTCCAGATTTTCGGGGTCCTGGCGGTACCACCTCCTGACTAGGGCGGTACAACCGCTTGGTAGCTTCGAGACTGAGCTTCTGGGCGGTGCCATCGCTTGACAGGGGTGGTTGCACCGCCCAGTCTTGCTCAGAGACTGAGCCCTGGCGGTGCCACCACCTGCTTGGGGCGGTTGCACTGCCGAGTCTCGCTCGGAGATTGAGCCCTGGCGGTGCCACCGCTTGTCAGGGGCGGTTGCACCGCCCAGTCTTGCTGAGCCCAAGCGGTGCCACCGCCTGCCTGGGGCGGTTGCACCGCCCAGCTTTCCTGGGAGACCCTCTCCTGGGCGGTGTCATCGCCTAGTAGGAATTCTGGTCCGAATGGGTTGATTCATTCGACCCAATTTGGGTCTGTCAAGGGCCCAATTGCCCCTAGATTAAGTTAATGGGATTACCTCCCATTCCTAACTTAATCTACATGCTAACTACGACAATTCTTAAGACATTTACTATGGCTTGCTCTGGTGCGTCAATTGCTTCTTCCGGTAAGCTTCCGGCGAACATCCGACGAACCTCCGGCGATGCTCCGACGGACTTCTGGCAAACTCCTGGACTTGTGACGATCCACTTGGCGAGTTCCAACGAGCTTCTTCGGCAAGCTCCGACCTTTCTCGGCGAGCTCCGCGAACTTCCAACGAACCTTCCAGCGAGCTTCCGAAAAACCCTTCGGCAAGCTCCCTACTCATTCTCGGCTAGTTCCGACAGCATTCCTGATGAACCTTCGGACTTCTATCGAACTCTCGAACTTGCAACAAATCCTTCGCGCTTGACTTCGACACTTTGTTTCACTTTATGTTTTCGTCGTTATCGTAGTTAATCTTGCACACACAAGCCAAAACTATGCTCTGATCTAGACAATTATTACAACGTGAATTGATATTCTATTGCCCGGCACGTCATTGGTTGGCGCTTCGTCTGATTCTTCAGCGCATCGTCCTTTTTTGCGGCTTATTGCCCAATTGGCGATTGACCTCCGCAACCCCGATATCCTTGGTGCAATTCCGCTCTCCTTGGCCTGGTGCCCGACGTCCGAAGCCTTCTGCCGTCTAATATCCTGACGTGATCTCCTCCGGTGCAACGTCAATTCCTCCTACATCAACTGTCTAATCCTGATCGAGTAGACCTGCATCACTCAAAATGTAGTTAAACATCTAAATACAATCAATTAGTTTTATCATCAAAATCTGAGATTCAACAAGGATAACCCATCCATTTGAAGAGAGGACCTCATAGTCAAGCAGATCTCAGTTCCTCTACCTGATCTCACTACTCCTAGGCTAAATCGATCCCAATAAACCACCTCCCTTGTGGACCTTCTACGCTGATTTGCCACGTCAGCACTATTGAATCTCATATTTTGATGATAAAATCAATTGATGTGTTTGTGATCTAATGAGCGTTTTAAGTAACACAAGGCTAACGTCGATCAGAAAAGGCAAATTAATTAAACCAAGAGGAATCGGATATTGGGCTGGAGCAAACATGTCAAAAGATTAGATGTCGAGCCCGAGGATCGATCGACGTGTCAGTAGAAGGCTTCGGTCCATGAATTCGGGCACAAGCCAAGACGATCAGATATTGTGCCAAGAAGATCAGATATTGCGAGAAGACAACATGCTAATTGAGCAATACGTCGAAAGAGAGGACGATGCACTAAAGGATCGGACGAAGCGCCAAAAGAACCAATGACATACCGAACAATAAAGGATTCGCTTGTAATCGATGTTGAATCTCGGATTTTGATGATGAAGTCAATTGTCATTTGTTGTCTAATGAATGTGTTGAGATAAGTGCACAGGATTGACTACGATGAAAGTAAGACATGCAGCAGGAGTTGCGCCGGAGTCATGACAATGATCACGTTGGGAGTTCGAGAGCTCAACGGAAGTTCGGACAGTCGTCGGAGGTTCTGCGAGAACAAATCCAAGAAGTCCAGAAGCTTGCCAAAGGAGCTCATCGGAACTTGCCAAGTGGATCGTCGCAAGTCCAGGAGTTTGCCGGAAGTCCGCAGGAGTATCACCGAGGGTTCGTCGGATGATCGACGGAAGTTCGCCGGAAACTCGCCGGAAGAAGCGATTGACGCACCTGAGCAAGCTGCAGAATTTGTCTTAGGAAATAATCGTAGTTAGCACATTGATTAAGTTAGAAATGGGAGGTGATCCCATTAGCTTAATCTTGGGGCAATTGGGCCCCTGAAGAACTCAAATTGGGTCGAATGGATCAACCCATTCGGACCCAAGTTGCTGTGGGAGGTGCAACCGCCCAGGCAGGGAGGTAGCACCGCCCAAGCTATGTCTCCCAGCGAGACTGGGAGGTGCAACCGCCCCAGCCAAGAGGTGGCACCGCCCTGGGCTCAATCTCCGAGCGAGACTGGGCGGTGCAACCTCTTCTGTCAAGAGGTAGCACCGCCAGAGCTCAAGTTTCGAGCTCTGCCAGGCGGTGCAACCTCTCCAGTCAAGCGGTGCAACCGCCTGAGCTCGGTCTTCGAGCTCTGGCAGAGAGGTGCAACCGCCCCTGACAGAGGTGGCACCGCCCAGAGGCTCAGTCTTCGAGCTCTGCCAGGCGGTGCAACCGCCCCAGTCAGGAGGTGCAACCGCCTGATCCCGGAATTCAGGGAATTGACAGATTTGAGCTCCAAATTTGAACAGGGTTGGGGCCTATAAATACCCCACCCATTCAGCACTGAAAGCACAGAACACACACTCGAAATCTTGCTGTCTTTCTGTATTTCTTAGAGCTCAAAACTGCTAGTTCTCCTCTTTCTATTCTTCAAGTTTGAGTTGTAAAGAGAGGAGAGAAAAACTTCTGTAAGGGTTGTCTCCTAAGCCCGTCAAAAGGAGTGAATCTGTAAGAGGGTGGTTGGCCTTCGCCTATTGAAGGAAGGCCTCTAGTTGACGTCGGTGACCTCGTCGGTGGAGGAAGCCAAAAGTGGAGTAGGTCAAGATTGACCGAACCACTCTAAATCTCGGTTTGCATTTCCTTTGAGTATTTTACCTTCACTGCAAACTTCTCAATAGCTTACTGCCTTCTGCAATTTTACGAACGAGTTTCAAGGTTTAGACGAAAATCTGCATTTAGACGTAAAACTGCGTTTAGACGTAAATCGGCTTTCCTCGTACAATCATCATATTTCAGTTTACGTTTACGTTTTGATTTCAATCATAACTGTTTACTGCATTCTGCGATCTTACGAATAAGTTTCCAAGTTCAGAATTTTCCGAATCTGCGTTTAGATGTAAATCGGCTTTTCTCGTACGATCATCACATTTCAGTTTACGTTTACGTTTTGATTTCAATCATAACTGCTTACTGCCTTCTGCGATCTTACGAACAAGTTTCTAAGTTCAGAACTTTCTAAATCTGCACTTAGACGTAAATCGTTTTTTATCAAACGAACGCAGCTTTCGTTTTAATCGCTGAAAAATTTCCGCTGCACTAATTCACCCCCCCTCTCGTAGTGCTCTCGATCCTAACAATCGATTATGCCTAGATCGATTTAGTTTATAGTATAATTAAGTTAGTTTATAATATAATTAGACTAACTCAATTAGGGGCTAACTGGACCCATGTTTGGGTTGTGTTGGGCCAAGTGAAAGGCCCAAACAGTGACCCAACAAGTGGAACCATCGTGGCATAGCCTCCAAGATTATGTTAGGTGGTGGTATCGCCAGTCTGGGCAGTAGTACCGCCCAGACACAGTCTCCGAGAGGCTATCAGGCAGTGGTACCTCTAGACTGGGTGGTGGTACCGTCCAATATTATGGTGTCAGGCGATGGTACCGCCTAGTGTCTGTTAGTATCAGACTAGCACTAGCGGTGGTACCACCTAATACTGGCGATGGTATCACCCAATATTGGCGATGGCACCGCTAGTACCCCGAAGACCCGAGATGAGACATTTTTAGACTCTAAGTTTGAATCAACTTGAGGCCTATAAATATCCCTCTCATCCCTAGTTAACATATACAAGTACAGAGAACTTAAAAGTGAGAAAACGCTATAGAAAGTACTTGAGAGATGCCCTCCTCTAGCTTAAACTTAGAATTATATTTAGAGAGGAGTGTGTGCTTGTAAAAGGTTATCTCCTAAACCTATGAAAAGGAGAAGAGGGATGTAAAAGGGTTGTTGATCTTTGACTGTTGAAAGAAGATTATTAGTGGATACCGGTGGCCTCGACGGAAGAGGAATCGGTGGAGTAGATGTAGGTCACGACGATCGAACCACTATAAAAATCTGGTTTGCATTTCTTTTGAGCAATTTACTTTAACTGCAAACTACCTTACTTGCTATACTCTTCCGTACGCTTTCAATTTAAGCATCTTTACGAAATAGATTTAATCAAAATAAATATTTTTTAAAATCGATGTTTTTACCGCTGCACTAATTCACCCTCTCCTCTTAATATTGATTGTTTCCTCACAAGCACTCCCACGTCAGCACGAAAGAGAACACAATGATAAACCTACACCTTCGATAATGAACCAACCATTTTGATTCACCAAACGATGAGGTCGATGATCTATCACTATACATGATCCAATTCGTTTTATTGGTCCAAAGAGTGTTACAACTCAAAATGTATTAATAGTGTTTAGTTTTAATATAGAGTTGCTAATGTTTAGGAGGCTAGTTGGGAGGTGCATTTTATATAAAATCTTTATAGGACATTATTTACGTTTTCCTCGTTCTCCTCCGTATTCTTTATTAATAGATTTTAGGATGATAAAGTTAAATATATTTTATGTATTAATTAAATTAATATTTATTTTTTAGATAAATATTATTTGGCAGATGCTGGATATCCTAATTCAACAAGTTATCTCGGGCCATACAAGGAAGTGAGATATCATTTGCCCAAATTATAAGGAGACCGTGGACCTAGCAGTTATGTTCAATTATGTTCATTCCTCACTACGTTAAGAAATTGAGCGAGCCATCAGAGCATTGAAAGAGAAGCAGAAAATATTGAAGAACATGTTAAGCTATCCATACGAAAAGAAATTGCAATTTGTGGTTACGATAATGGCCTTACATAACTATACAAGAAGAAATGTTATAATTAATGATACTCGTTTCTCTCAAGTAGATTTAGATCCTAATTATGGTGTTGTAATTAATGATTATAATAACAAATGAGGGTGGTACAAACTCTAATAGCTATGCATCTTATGACATGGCTAATTTGCATGATCAAATAATCGCCAACATAAGGAGCAATGTAATGACATGATTTATTGAGAATCCAACATGATTTATGTTTTAGATGAAATTCTATTTATTTGATTATATTTTTATTTATTCTATATCTAGGCCATACAAATTTTTTTTATAAGATTACATACATTCATTTTTTATTTTATATATTTACTTATTAATTTAAATAAAAATATATATTTACTTTTGAATAAATATTAAAAATATTAGAAGGATAAATTTATCACATAATATTCAAAGGATCTTTGAAATATACTTTATCAAACTATACTTACATTAATTCACGTCTAAAATATAATTCTTATTTATTATTCATTAAATATTTAAATCATCCCATAATTATATATTCACCCAAAAACAATTTATCAAAATATATATTAAAATATAAATATATTCTTAAATGCATCCGAAGACAAAGTTCACAAGGAAAGGTGAAGAATCCAAAAATCTTGGCCCAACCCAAATAAGTCAAGCAAAACCCACATTTTGGGTCAGCCTTCCACCGGAAACAAAGTGATGAAGTCAAAGGACTGCCGACAGAGAGGTATGATGAGCCCATGGCTGTGCACAAAGATCATTATTTGATGGAGGTTGCCATAGCAGCAGCAGCAGCAGATATTTAAGGAAATGATGACCACTGCAACAGATATGTGCTTTCTTTAATGATAACTATGAGAGACACAGCCAAGGAAAAGCTGACATTAGGTATCATTAATCTAACTCGCGAGGATGAGTGGGAGATATCTGTGGAGCATCAAAAGCAGGTAAAGTGCGGTGTATCTTTAGTAGGGCTCCATGGATCGTAGACGTATGAAATGGTTATACGTAGTCACTGAGGTCATTGCCTTGTCCAATAGCGAGGCAGGTATTGAAGCGGGGAAATTTCGATGAGTAGAAAGGGATTATCTTTCGAACGTTACAAGACATGAAAGGGGCGGGGAAACGTAATTTTAGTATGCTGCTGCATGCATGGAATCCGCCATCACCGTCGTCGTATGATCGTTTCCCCGTCAGCATCATCATCAACTCTGGGTCATGAGTGCTCGCTGTCTCACCAGATCCCAACTGCTCCCTGCAACACAAAGAAAGAAAACAACAAAAAAGAAGATCAAAGGTAAAAAGGAACACGAAAGGAAAAGAGAAGGAAAAGAAAAGGCTTCCGCTTTCTCTCTTTCTTTATACGTTTCCCCCTTGTGTCATCCTGCAGCTCCATGTCACCCCCGCCATCATTAACTCATCAGGATTCCCACCTTGAGGCCCGGGCCCCACAGTCGAGACAGTGAGGTCTTCTCTCTCGGCTCCGGTAGAGCTCGGAGTATGATGGTGGGGACGGCGGTCGCGAAGAAAGGCCGGTCTCGGCATGGTCGTGGAGATAATTCTACTATCACTTTTGGTGGACTTCACGTAAAGGAGCTCTCTCGTCTCCCACCTCAACCATTAACCAACCGGTATTCTTTCATTCTAACTGGAGGCTGAGACCTTTACGAAGCACTGTCTCCCTCGCAACAATTGAAAGTATTATCTTGAGTCCAAGAGGATAAAGTGTAAAGATGTGGTGATGATGCACTGTTTTATGATGCCTCTTCATGCTTATGGTGTTGATTGGGACATCCAAAGGAGGAGTAGAGGCTTGAGATATGGGAGGTCGAATGAATAATGAAGCTGCCATTTGTAGGGTTCGAAGAGTTAAAAGAGACAATATAGCTTCGGTCAGAGAAGGGAGAATTGTTATTGTCCTTATTCTTAGGACATTGCAACATAGACAAGAAGACTTTGAACCATCGAAGTGGATTTTTGATCCTTGTCATATGAAAATAAATCCAAATAGACGACCAAGACCCCTTTCTTCATATATAAGATATTAGGCCCACTTCATATCAAACTCAGCCTTCTCTCTCAAGCAAGTCCATTAAGAGGTGAGTGACCCTTATTATTTTATTTAATGCATTGTATGATAATCTTATAATAATATCAATAGTACTCTTTTAGTAATATGTAATCAACGAGCATTGATTCCCAGATGAAAAATATTATTCCTGCACTACCATTCTTTATCGATACATGTTTATATGTGTCTTGTGTTGGAGAAAGATTCCATCAGTAAACGTTGTCTCACATAAGATACATCATTTTGGTCCGAACTTGTCGTTCCAAAATATAGTGCTACCATCGTATAAAATACACCATAAAGTGATCTGACCACAGGACATGGATATTGGAATTGGATTATATTGAATGGAGTGCATTGGGTTTAACTCTCTAAGCTTCGAGACAGTCATGATTCCAATAAATTTATTCCGTATTAGATATTGGAAGGACAGTAAATAATGTGACCTAATTTAATTTTAATTTAAAGATAGTCATTAATATTGGTACTATTTTAATTTAAATAAAATGAAAATAACTATTATTTAAAGGATAAATTTTTAATATATATATACATATTCAGGTATTCCATATATTATTTACAATTTAATAGCCTAAATTTTTAGATTACCATTGGTGTTTTGAATGATATTCTTGCCCACGTTGACTAGGATTCATCTAATTCAACTTTCAACAAGATGATGTTTTATTCTCCTCGGCAATTACATTATTTGAATATGGAGTTGGATAAAGATGGTAAGCTT
This sequence comes from Musa acuminata AAA Group, assembly GCF_036884655.1. NCBI lineage: Eukaryota > Viridiplantae > Streptophyta > Magnoliopsida > Zingiberales > Musaceae > Musa > Musa acuminata. The sequence goes on from NC_088357.1 coordinate 40,316,923, forward strand.
TTTTATGTTGAAGAGAATTGAGTTAACATATATATGAAATACTACGATGATAAAATGGAAAAGAAGGAGAAAAAAAAAGATAATTATTTGAGATAATTATACGTATTTGTAAGAAAAATAAGGACGAGACTTGCTGAAATTAAAGTCATTTAAAGAGTATAAAAAAGATCAGTAAAAGGTTAAATACTGTATAGGATATTGATGTATTTTGAAGAGCCAATTTGAAAGGACCAAATCTTTGGTTCTTGCTTGCCTTGTCGACATGGGATGCGAACCACTCTTATGCTTCGTCAAGGAAGGTTAGACAGAAAGGCTATGCTTAACGTCGAGCAAAACAAGAAGGAATCATTCATCAGACAAAAAGTTGCACAAAGATGACGCGAAAGAGAGGTCCTTTCTCAGCTTTTTCCGCGGACTGCAACGAGCTGCTGCCACTGTGGTAGGCCTCGAGGAAGACGACGAGGTGCCTCGACAAAAGGATCCCGTGCTAGCTGCGTTTCCTCATTGTTCGCTGAATGATACCGTTGGCGGGGAAAAGCACAGCAATTGCCATCTCTCGGTGAGCTTGTCATCACTTGTTGTTGAATGATTAGAAGCTTAATGCATGATTGATATTGATATCACTGTGCAGCGGAAGCTTCAGGCTGTCTTGCAGCTGATACACCCAAAGTCAATGGAGCTCTTTTCATGGAGACAATCATTGGTGATAGAAGAAGCCCTTTTCCTTTTTCCTTTCTTTATCAGAACATGCTCCTGCTTTTGTCGTTTGCCAAACAGTGCCCATATGAACGAAGGTGATCCATCTTCGTATGACTGCTTGACATCTTTGATATCCATTAATTCTTGCTCAATATATGTAAATATGAATTTACTAACTGTATTGTGAATTCAATTATTGACTTTTTATTTTTCATGTGTGTCTCAAGTCAACATTATGGTAGAGATCACAAGTGGAAGAGATTTTAGATTGAAGATTAGTGGAAAACTAGTGCAATTCATAGAAGAAAAACCATATCTATCACTTTTTTCTTATTTTGTTGGTCAAAATTATTGTCATTTTCGAACAAAAGGGGTGTCGATATGATTATCTTAAACAAATAATGAACTGATGAAAATTAAACGTAAGCTTGTCATTTTTGGTGCAAATTCAGTGTAAAGAAAAAAAATATTTTTTATTTATAAAATTAGTTTCAAAATAGATATTGCATTATTTTTTCAGATATTTATAGATAAATCAAAACTAGAGGATTTTTTTAAAAACTCAGGTGTTTTTATTCGAGTTATAGTAAGTGGAAAACAAATAATTACATTAATTTGAAAGCCACCATATTATTTTGTGAAAATAGTGTAACTATTTCAAATTCACTGTATTTTTGCTTTTTATTTACTTTAAATTTTCTAGTATAATTTTGGCAAAAAATTGTTAACCTATTTATTATGCCCAAATATAATATCAATTTCATCCATCACTCGTACAATTCGTACATCATATGTATATCTAAGGATTTTTTTTTTAGTGAATCTTTTATGTATTAGAACATGAAAGTAGTTGAAGAATCACAGGTTAAATAAAGTATCAATGTATAATATATTTAAAATTAATATTGGTGCGAAAGTTACGTAAATTAATTTTGATAATGGTATAAGTGTACGCTAATATCATCAATTATTATCACAAGCTTTTACTGAATTTGTCCACTTATTTACTAATGTCATAGCTACATTTTTGTCATCCTCATAATCCATGATAACCTTTTGTTATTGGGTAAACCCATGAATTGTTTCGAGACGAGAAAGATTAAGAGATTGGAGACCAGATTCGAGGAGAAAAGTTATGGCGTCCGGATTAAAAGAGAGAAAATAATAAGGGAGAAAAAAAATTTGAGACGAGGAAGGATATGATGGCAATGATACCGAGGGAGAATTTATCCATTTATTTACTAATTTCATAAAAAATAAATAAATTTGAAGTAGACAGAGGGTTTGGAAGGAGTCTAAGTGAGAAAAGTAGAGAGATAAAATGACGAAGATAGTGAAGAAAAAGTAGCTGATAAGGAAAAGATGGATAGATTTTCTTTTTCTTTTTTTTTTTTAGAAAGAAAAAAAAAGGAAAAGTTGTGATTAATTTTAAAGATTAAAAAAAGGCTCTTCTTAAATTTAAGGCCTCTTTATACAAATTCAAGTAAACTAAAATATGTATAGTAAAATTCATAATTATAAATCAGACACTAAGTAAATCATCATATCTACAATCCAATCAATTTAGAGAGAATCAATAGATTCATCCTTCTCAAATACAGCTTACATTTAGTAATTAAAATATTATCTACCATAGTTATCGGAATCTAACAAAATAATAATAATAATAATAATAATAATAATAATAATAATAATAAACTTGGGGTAATTTTAGACCCATGGGTCAACTAGTTGGACCACATTTTTTTATTAAAAAATATTTTAAATTTTAAAAATAAAATTAGTTTAATTAATTGAATGACTTTTAACATAAATGAAGAAAACAAAGATAAAAGAAATAATATCAACGAACATTATCAAAATATAGTTTTCTTAAAGATTAAATAACACATGATAATATTTAATAAGTAATTATATTAGTCTAATAAAATAAATGTACAACAACAACATGAAAAATATTATTCATCCAAAATAGCTATCTATCATCACTCAAACTCTATCAATAACATATAACAATAATGGATGTCAAACGAAGAATAATCAGATAAAAAATAACGAATCGAATAAAGATCTCACGAACGATAGAGGAGATGAGAGGACGAAGATAAAACTATCGAATGAAAAAAAAATCGAGAATAAATAATAAAAATTTAATTTATTTTAATTTTTAAATAAAATTAATTTAGTAAGTGAATTGAGCCGGTCAACGATCAAATTCTTAATTTTTTTTTTTTTTTGGGTTCAACAACCCAGTTTTTATAATGCTTCCTCCTACCACATATAAATCCACAATTGATGGGTGATGCTAGGCGTTGGATCCATGCATGAAATGGCCATATTACAGATTGATTAATTACATGGTTAAGCATCAAAATAATGCCAAACCACATAGATTTTTACTCTTTTAGGCTACACTGTACTTGCAAACAAGAGCTGATTCCAGAGAATAGTTCAGCAACAAAGACAGGAATAAAGCCATACAAGGGGTGGATGGACATGGTTTTGAGGCAACTTCAGCACTACAGCTAACTACATCATGTGCTATAATTCACCTTGTAATATTCTCAAATTGGACATGGAAAACAGCAATGAGCTCAGTGGGAGATCAATGATTTGATTCTTTGTGTTAGAGAGAAGTCAGTCATGTGATGTTAGAAGAGATTCCAATAGGGGGGGGGGGGGGGGGGGGGGGGGGGGAGTGTGGGGAAGAAAAGCAAACCAAATCTGTGATGTCACACAGAATTGGATGCATCTGGTTTGGGAGATCAGTGTCATGCTTGTTGTCAATTAGAAATTTAATGAGAAACATGTATGAGGTGCAACAATATGTGATCTGATTGCTAAGTTTTGTAAGCTCCAATTGACATAGACATCAGCTTCAGATAACTCATTTAAAATTGTTTGAGAAGGTAGACTGTCAATGCCACTCCAACATTTGATGGTAGACATGCTATCGAATACTAGTTTCTTTTTTTCTTCAATTGCACAACATGATCATTTGACACCACTGATTGCATTCCCATCACAGTAGGAGTAGAATAAAGTCTCACTCTTGATTAATAGATCATCATGATGAACAAAGGGAATCCAGAAGATTGAAACAGATAACTAAATTAACTTTCACAACAGGTAGCAACAATTCTTACTACTATTATAATTTGAACATAGCACTACTGGAGGCTCTATTAAATGATAGAATTGGAGTATAGACAACATCACAGAAAATACTTGTGGACAACAGGCTTAGGAATGATCACATTCCCCATGAATTTATTTCTTTGTACCTAACTAAAGAACATTATATGACATGAATGACATGAATCATAGAATTGCTACATTGAACTATGAAATTCCAACTTCAAAAAGTAACACAAAATGAATCATGTGCCAAAATATAATCAGTACCAAAACTTTACTTCATTCTCCCTCTTTCTATTTATAAACATCTCTGTCTAACAAACACAAGAGACTTTTCCTTCTGCAAACTCATCAGCTTGGAAGATTATACTCCCCTGAATAAATATTTAATAGATCTTTGTGCCCTTACTCCACCCCAAGCAAACTAATGAGCAAGTGTTAGAAGAACAGGTAAGGGCTAGAGAATTCAAGCAAAGAATCAACATTCCTACAATCCTAATCTACACTCAGCAACATAAACAAAAAAAAACAAAAAAAGAGAGAAAAATTATTCCAGAAGAGAGATGTTACGCTGCGGAGGTATCCTCGTTTTCAGCCATGTTAAAGAGTTCTGCATCCTTCTCCTCGTCGCTCAAGAAATCCCTCCTTCCAATCTTTGAGTGCACGGTGAGAAAAGCCATCTTCTGTGCAGCTCTTGATTGTGCATGCGTACACATCCACCGGATCAATGTTGAGTTGTGCTTGAGTTCACCGGAAGTGGCGTGAAGGAAAATGAGCCTCACAGCCACTTTCTGAAGGCATTTGAATTCAGTCAAACATGTCTCCCACACCAGCCTGCGACTCTGTGGGTTGGCATTCCTCATCTTCCCGGTCGATGGGTCATGCTGTTTTACCTGCACGGCCTGCGCGTAAAGCGGATCCAATCCCTCCGACCTCCATTTCATCAGCTCCATCAGCGCGACATGGGCTTCTTCCGGCGACACCAATCGCATGATTAGCTTGTCCACATCCTTGTCCTGCTCCGGCGACAAGCACTTGAAAGGTGGGAGGTACTTCCCGCTGGTGTCCTTGATCAAGAAAAGCGGATCCAGCACGAATGCTGCCGACCATGCCGGGTGGTAGTTCTTCTTGAACCTTTGGTCGATCACGTTGTCGACGAGCCCACCGTCGATGCCATACTTGGTCCTCCAGTCTCCGAGCTTCGACCGCAGCTCATCCCACAGCGGCAGGCATTGCCCAATCAATGGCCTCTCCATCTCTATTTCTCGAGCCATGGCCTTAACCAAGCTAACCAACGAATGAACTGCCTCCAGCTCAGTCCAAAATCCACCATCTTGAATCAGCTCCGCCATTTCTCTCGCAGATGGCTCCTCGAGACAGACAACCTTGTAGTCCTCGTCGAGGACAGCCATCTGGATCGGACGAGCAAACTCCGTGACATCCTCCACCACAGCGAGGCCGGTGCTGCAATGGCTCCTCAGAAGGCGGGAGTGCCCATGTTCCTCGAGCTGGTACTTGAGAAAGATGCTTCTAACTTGAGACTGATTGTTCACGAAGTTGGCCAGCTTCAAGCAATTAGCGGAGACCTTCGCGAAGAGGGGGAGTTGATGGGCGAAGTCCTTGATCAAGCTGTTGAAGGCCTGGAGTTGGCAGGAGAGATTCACCATTCTTTGGTTACGGCTCTCAAGGTTCAGAAGGGCCTTCTTGTTGAAGCGGTCGGCGATGATGCCGGCGCACCGGTCGACGAGACCACCGCACAGCCTGGCGACGACATCCCACAGGACCTCCTCGGCATAGTCGGAAGGGGCTCCTCCGGTGGTCAGCAACGACCGATGGAACAATGTCGACCCGTTGGGGAGGTTCGCCACGAAGCTCACCAGCGTATGCTCCGAAGACGTGGCTGACGACTTCCAGCCATCGGAAGCGAGCTGGAAGAAGGCAGCGTCGCGGATTCTGTCCTCGGAGTCCGACAGGACCTCGAGATATCGAGCTTCGAGGTGGGATAAGACCAGTTGGCAAGGTGAAATAGAAGAAAGGCCGACCTGGTTGAGAAAAGATTGGAACTTTGGGTGGTCGAGCGCGGAGGGGGAGACGGCGCCGCCGTATTCGAGGAGCCAGTCGGCGAGCAGGGTGAGGGCGGCGTCAGCCTGGGGTTTAGGGAGGGCGGCGGCCGGGGAGGCCAAGGGGCTCTTCAGCTTCTTCACGCTGTCCTCCAGCCTCGCCAGCGCGACGAGGTCCTCCTTGCCGCCGGAAAGAACGAGGGGCGGCCTGGGTGGCGTCGGTGCAGGGATGGAGCGCCTCCGCGAGGGCGGATAATGAGGGCGGAGGCGGGGGGAGGGCGGGGGGAGCGAGGAGATGGGAACGGGGTCGACAGCGGCGGAGGCCGCGGCAAGGGAGGGGGTGGGGGTGGCGGAAGAGGGGGAAGAGAAGTTGGGGCAGGCGCCGCGCTTGAGGTGCTCGGAGGCGGTGCGGGAGGGGTTGGACGCGGAGAAGAGCGCAGCGCAGAGTGAACACCGGAGCTTCGCCACCGCGGGGTTCCCCGACCCCGCGTCCGCCACCATGACAGGCTCCAGGTGGGCCCAGTACCACGCACCCTTCCCCTTCATCGCCTTGCATCTTACCGCCAAGAGCCGCTCGAACCGCTTCCGTGCCGCCCTGACGGTGACGTCCTCGCCCGCCCCTCCACCGCCGACGGACTCCTGCGCCCCCGCCTCCATCCAAGCCTCCCTCTCTTTCACTCTTCCACTCCTACCTCTCTATATATAATATCACCAACGCAAACCGCCAAGGCGTATCAATCAAGTCCGCTGGAGGAGAAGGCCGCCCCGTAAGCAGGAGGTGCAATCAGTGCCGCCCATGCGTTGAACCGGCGACCCGATGCAGCCACCCAGTATTCACTACGTTCCTGCGTACGGCGACGGGGTTTTGGGTGTCCGGGTCATATCGAGACCTCCATTTATCTTCTCTGCGCAAAGGGGGGATGTATTCCAGTCACCAAACCATGTCAACTCCAGCAACACAAACAATGCAAGAAAACTCGGGAGAACAGACTCAACGACCTGGATAGAAGGTTAGGAAAAGGCGAAGGATGCAGAAGAAGGTGAGAGAGGCGGAGGAGGAGGACGAGATGAAAAGGTGAGAGCTTGGAATTTAAGGCCATGTGCCAGTCATTTTCGACTGTAGTTGTGAGGAAGCTTTGACTAGTCTCGCAAAAGGGATGCCTCTGCAAACATAGGGGTGTGCTGAACTGTGTTTACTAGTGGTAGCAGGTAAAGTGAGCAGCCTTGCTCGGGTACTGCATGCATCAGATGCACTAAAGCAGACGTACACGCTGCTCGTAAGCTGCAGCTAAATCTCCAGCAGCAAGATTTGGGGAGGATACCCTCTGGATTTATATACATCGCTGGACTTTTGGCACTTGCAGCTGGGAAAGGTGGCAAGCTTCGTCCCCAATTCAATCTTCTGATTCATGCCCAGCCTTGAGGCTTGAGGCTTGAGGCTTGAGGCTTGAGCTCAACACTGTTCACATGTTTGATGAACAGCAGCAACTCGGCTTTACTTCTCCCTGTCTTCCATGGTTACTCCACCAAACCATGGGCCAATCTCCCAAAGTATTACTGTACTTACAATATTAGCATATCCATGAAGAACTGCCTACTTGTGATCCTCATATTCTTCTCATAAGAAGATTTGATACTAATATTCAAATTTATTATGGTGATCCCTCACAACTTGTGTGTTTTGACACTAAATATACATATGGATATGCATAAATAATTTCTGAATTATGGTATTAGTACAAGGAATTGGCAAAATGAAAAGCAAAATTGTGATGAGTTCACTAAACATTATGATGTACCAATTCAACACAAGCATAGGCAGAAAAGAAAGGAAAGCAACAGTGGTCAGACAAGGAATGTGATTACTTAAAGCTAAATTCTAGAAAACAAATGATTAGATATGAGAGTGCCACAGTGAGGTTATAAACAATTGCTGGAAAAAGGCAAATGGTAAAACTAAGTCCCCAAAGAAAGGCCACCTTACTTTTCTGCATCAAATCCTCTTTTGGGGGTGTACATGATACGAACATGATGGTCGGGTGATAACCTAAACAATTATATGTGCATGAGCTAACAAAAAAAGTAAGCTGAAATCGAAGTCATGATGCCATGAACACATGTTGTGAGTACAAAACGTAAAGAGACAAGTGTTGTTGGTACCTCTTGGAGGGAGGAATTTTTTGACACTCCATACGTACATATATAATATGGCTTTGCTATTACATGTGTCCAGAGGCAAATAATTTATATATCATCAACACATAAGAAATAATTTATAGCATGCATGTCTTATGATTACAGTCCTTAAGTCTGTCCGAAACAGTAGTAATCATCATTATAAGAAACTATAGAAAAATAATAAAAAAAAGAAATATCAACACGTAAATCGAAGAAGTAGAAGGAAACACTCCAACATGGTACAAGAAAAAAGGTAGAAAATATAAGAAAAAGCCTGTGCAAGTAATGTCGTTCGTGTACAAATTCGATAACTAAATACCCTATTCACATACCATATGCATTTCACATAATTTTCTTTTTGACTAAATGATCAAACATAACATAAAAAAGCATATTTGGGTAAAAGCATCCCAACTTGCATCATGTGCAACTTCAAATTATGTCACTACAAAAGACGTCTCCCTCCATTGGCTTCCATCAAAGAGGGTGTGAAGGCTCCCCCATCTTTCATGATTTCATACAATTCCTTCCTCTAATTTCCCATAATTCGTGTGTTTTCCTTTTTCTCATAAGTTGTCAATTTTTTTTTCCTTTCCTAATTGTCTACGACTTTACTAATAATGATAGCTATAAGACCCAAACTAAACATCAATGTAAGCCTTGAATTATTGGTTTATCGATTGGACCAGTGGTTTGAATGGTTATTGCTTAGTATCGAATCTAATGTATGTTAATCGCGATCGATTGTACTCAGATCCATCACATTGTATAGTATTGAATTCAAGATTCACGAAAAAAATTAAGTGAATCAAAAAGATTAATTATGAAAAAAAAGAAAAGGTATAAACCTATGTTTACCTACCGAATATGTTAATCCGACTAGTTTAACTCAGACTTATCATAACAGTTATACTATATGATTGAATATAATATATTTTTTTAAAAAAAAGTATATTTATATATTATATATAAATAAAAATTATGTTTAAAATTATAACAAAATTAGAGCCATAAAATACTTCTTTATTATATGTGAATCGCGATCTTTGATGATTACAAGCATAAAGATCTAAACTTCAATGAATTGGCTGGCAGAAAAATAAATATATATATATATATATATAAAATCTTCCACTGGCTCTTTATGATTAATGATAATGATTCTTAATATCTTAGTTTAGTTCCTTACTGGCAACATATGCTGAACCATTGAATTTAATACGACTTGTTAGGGGGGAAGTAAACAACAACAAATCACTTGGATACATTACATACAATTTCAAAACCCTAACTAAAAGATTTTTGGTCGACACCAACCAACCTGTCTAACCAAAACAAAGAGGAGAATGATACATGTACATGAAAGAGAATTAAAGATTAACTAACTCAAAAGAATAATTCCATCGATTTATCTATCTTTTTTATGAATTCTTGATATACTTTATGTTCTTCATGACCATCACATAAAAACCAACCAACCAACATGCTTGATCTGCATTTGCAAATTCTTTTATGGGTATTCTCTTTTTTAGCATCACAATCATCATCATTAATTGCCCTTTGGATCTTTGACCATCAATGAGCTGCCTGATTTTGTAATATACAACATATTACATGGTTGTTTAGAAGGTAGTGACACTTCTCATTCTTACACAAAGGTTGCCCATGTTGAGCTACCCATTTAGTGGAAGTCAATGATAGGAGACCAAACCTCAAACTCAAAAAATATGTGATATGCTACGATTTCATTATTAGTTCAGAAATATAATAGACATTGATCATAATGGTTTTGTATGTCATATTGCCGCCGCACATACTGTCGGGGAGGTTCAAAAGAACAAGGCGCACAAAGATTAGTCAATCAAGTTGCTAACTATTATGGGTGGAATGGGTCCGTGTGTGGGTCAAGCAATTAATGATCACCAACAAGGCCATAATATATTAGTACGGGTGTGGGTTCATGTCTCATACATCAAGACTATGTATTATGCATCCTAAAATCTTAATTATTTAAAGATAATTATCTTTATCGAGACATCCTAATACACTTTTTACACAATATTTTTCCTAACAGCATGATACATCAATTATGCGCATGATATCATCTTACAAAAACTTGAGCATGGCGTTGCAGCACCAAAGTGCAGTATCAGATGCAGTTTCCTCTCTCTATGAATGGAGTTGAGTTGTACAACTCAAGTGACACCGAGTTATCAGTGGAATGGGTAACCTACCAAGGCGAACAATAAGTGTTACAGATGACTTATAGATACTTGTTGGAGAAAGGGTTATCACGAATCAATCTTTCTCTTGGAGTTCAAAGTCCACATTCCATATATGAGTTTCATCACTTGGCACCCCAATAGTAGATTTGATATCCTTCCTCCATTCATAAACATAGCAAAGCCAGTGAAGCAGGCAAAAAAGGGAAAGCCTGTATATTAATTGTTTTGAAATTGCTCACTCTAACATTAATACATCACCATTTATTTACTCTTTTCCCAAAAATGGTTGTCCTGCACCATATGCTTCGTTGCTGCAATCTCTTGCAGGATTGCATGAACCCCGCCATACTAGCTGATGATAAAAGGAAAAAATGCATGTCAATCAGTTCACACAAAGCTGTTCCCATGCAGGTGCATTAAATCTTAAACTACAAGTTCTCCACATGCATGTAACATCAATTTGAAGCGAAGATGTGACTGCAGAAGTTTATTGGATCGGTATAGTACGTTTCCCCATTCACTTCTCGTGATGGTCTCTTTTGAGAACAGTGATGTGAAGTGGAAAAGCATGCGCGCATGTTGAGTAGAATCAAAGGTACTCCTTGTGAGCTGCATGTAGATATCAAATGCAGGAACTTGAAGTCGACATCAAACACAGCAGCATGGTTTTCTGTGTGGGCCGGTGAGCTAAAAAGAACTCTCTGCCTTCGATCCACAAAACGACTTAGCCACCAATCAAACGAGCTTCGTCCTTCAAATTCAGATATAACAATCGAAGATGAATTCGCCATTAGAGAGCGTGGAATAAGTTGCATGGAGAGAAGTTGGCGGCAGAAGAGAGTTTCGAGGAGTCTCTCGTTGGCTACAATCCTATTCTGAATCTGGCTATGAAAACAAGAGTTCCTTTCACGGGCTTGCAGAGGAGTACGGTGTTGGCGGAAGCAACCTACGAACAGCCTTGTGTAGATTAGGGTTTAGTGATGGTGAAGTACCTTCACAAGAAGGCCAACGACGATCCCGTCTCTCTTGACCTCATCCCCGGAGCAGACGTCTATGCTGAGCCGCCCGGTCGTCGGCAGGGTCGGCCACTAGAGGGCGACTATCAAACGGAAGAGAGTGGCCGACGAGGAGGGTCGCTTCATCGGAACTCACATGGTTTTCAAGTTGTTCGTGTATTAGTGAGTTGAAATGTCGCCATAATGAATCAAAGAGAGTATGATAAATTAGAATATAAATGGATTATCGAAAACAAAAAAAAAAATCAATATTAATTATGTACCAAAATATGAATGTTTTTCGAAATGTTGATGAAGAAGACAACTAATGTAAGGTTTGACTATCTAATTAATTTTAATGATATATGCATGTCATCATGAAGTATCATGTCGTCCTCTTATAACCCTTATGGGGAACTTTTCAGGTTCTTCAAGATCAACAAGTTTAGCAGTGACGGCAAGAACAAGCTTTTCATCGTCAATAGCAAGTCCTCAATTGTCGGTAGGGACTACATCATGATGAGTCTATTTCTCTAGAGGTTTCAATCTGCATGTAAAAAAATAAGATAACTAAGATTAACATCCAAAGTTTGAATGACTCTTATTACATGATTATGATAGGATCTGAACCATTATAATTAATAGTAACGAGAATATAATAAACGTGTGAGAATTTTTGTCAGTGAAGATTATTAATTCCATGCATTAATAGATAGGTTATAAAGGAATCAATTGAATTATCATTTATGGTGAATTTGTTGACACACTCTTGATTGTGAAAAGACAACATATGGATAATTTAGGTTTGGGTAATTGACTTCTCTCCATCCATGCATTTTTATTTTCTTACATTAAATTGTTGACTAAATGATCTTGAAACTGCAGAGGTTAGGCCAAAGCACGATGCGAAAACGATCGAGAGAGAAAATAAAATTTCAAACCCATTTTCTCACGGTTAAATCTATGTATGTGGAACAAAGGTGAGGTGTTTGTCTACCAAATCCGAAAAGCTCTCCCATTTCTAAGTGGAGCCAAATCAACCCAAGAGTTTATTGAATATATGTCTGCTTTTAAGCCTAAATTGGACCGATTTAGCTAAATAAAACCTGCAAGGCATTTGCCGAAATATGACAAGGACTGCAGTAAGGTATTACAGGTTGTCAGTAATGTCCTAAAAGTCAAAATGTTCGTAATATGACTGGCTTAAATGGACAGGATTTTGTCAGGTCATGAACCGGGTTGGGTCAAACCGAATTAGGCCTGGGCTCGACCGCATGTGTATTGGGTTCTGACCCAACTTCTACGTGCATGCACACCTCGTCTTGTCTGCACTAAGTCTCTATACGCATCGCCATCAGATTGAGACTTCTCATTCGGCTGGCTTTGACCCAAGTTCCCAAATTTCCAACCCAATCTGACCTAACAATCGAATTGAGTCGGGCCGCATATACTACTTGAGCCGAACACGCAACGTTGCCGGTCGTGTACGGAACCGACCCACCACAATAAAAAAATCACCTCGTAAATTTCCAGCAGACTTTGCAGCTATTTTTTCAATATAAAAATAATATTTTAAAAAAACTTTTTTTAAATTTTTTTTCTCAAAAAATGTTCATAATTTTTAAAACTCCTTAATGATATTTTTATTTTTATTAGGGATGTTAGAAATCAAATCTAAAAACAGAATGAAACCAAATTAGTTCATCAATAGTTTGAATGATTTTGATTGAATCGATTTTAATTTTAAAAAAATTATTCTAATTGAGTTCATTATATTAAGATTTTAATCGTTCCAATTCATTATAATTTCAAATGTCACAAATTTACAAATGAGGTAGCCCTAATTTTTCTAGGACACTTGTCCGAAAAACTCTAAAAAGAAATATCTTTTCGAAAATTCGCCCTTATATATATATATATATATATATATATATATATATATATATATATATATATATATATATATATATATATATATATATATATATATATATATATATAAGGTTTGTCACGTGCGAGGCAGGTGGGATGGAAATCATGACCGACGAGATCACGTGGCCATCGCTCCGCACCGACGCTCGTCTCCGGAGTCTCGTGTTCCGACCGAGCGACCCAACACGGCGGGAGGCTCCCTCTTTGGTTCGCAGCCGCGGGTCCCACGATCCAGAACCCGCAAATAGCATAAGATCAGTGAATTGTGCCCGAGTTCGGATGGCCTCGACTTGTCGTCATGTTCCATGAGCTGCAGCCGGTCACCCTGTCGGCACTGCCCCCCTCCCGTGTCGGTCGCCGACGCTGCAGTATATATATATATGTCCACACGGTATTCTCGTCCATCGTCACGGTTGACGGCATCCACGTGTTTGCCTTGGGATGAGGAGGTGAGGAGACATCGTTGGTGTGATCACCACCAAGGACACATAGCTAAATAAATAAAGAGCATTTTACTGGAAAAAATATTCATTAATTTATTTATTTTTTCGATTGACACCTGTGGAGATATTTTTTAATGACAGAAAAAATATATAAATAAAATTTAATTAAAATTACAGATTTTTTTGAGATAAATTCTATCACCGAGTTTAACTAAGCATAATTTACTTTAATTTCGAATATAATTAGATCAATTTTTACTAAATAAATTCAAACTATTACAGTAAAATTTTAAAAATTAATATTGTGATAGAGCGTAATTTTTATCAATTTTACTAAATCAACTTAAGCTTTCACCGAACAAGTAAGACATAAATATAAGATTATTAATATTATTTTTTTAATAATTTTTTTGATAATAAATTATTAAAATTAAATATGTTTTGTGATGGAATGTGAGTTAGTGTAACTCGGTAAACTTTCATTAAATTAATTTAAATTTTTATTAAGATACTGAAGATTAATATTTTTTAAAAAATATATAATTATAAATAAAATTATATCTGCCTTCCGTGATTATTCACTCTTTATTTATTTATTTTCTGCAAATCGGTCAATCTGTCTTGTTCCAGAAAAAAGAATGCATAAATTATATATGATGGGTGTTGTTGCATAATTCGATCGTACAATAATCTAGGTCTAATAATTCAGCATTTCTGTCAAAGAACCCTTGCTGTGGAGCAATCTAGACGACAAGGTTAGAGTACCAAAGATATTAAAAATGGTGATCTAAAAGCTTGATCAGTGCTAATAGAGCTTCTCCACCAATCAATCATGCATTGCAGATCGACGATGATTTGAGATGAGAGTGATAGGAAACGTGTGTGTGTTCCAAAACTAGTTAACGATCAACTATTATTTGTTCTATTTATGTTTCTACATCTCCGAATCAAGTATTATCGAGTATGAAGTTACCATCGTTCGCTTATTGACGAAACCGTTATTAGTTTCGATTTCGAGTAATCTAACGTCAAGATTGTCCATTACTGCCACCGTAGTATGCCGTACAACATGAAGGTAATGATGGTTTGACTTCAGTGGTCGGAGATCACTGTCGATGAGCCTAGCCTACTACACATTGAATCACCCGTTACAAAGCATATATTAAGAAACCCGTTAGAACAGATAAATAAATAAAAGAAAAAACCTTCTTGTTAAGAAATCTGGTTAAATAATATGTGATTAAAATAAAAAATCAAAATCAGAAGGAATTCAAAAGATCTCTTCATGTATATTTAATTAAAAAAATTAAGATACATTCGAGAATGAATTATTATTCTATGAGAACGATAATGAAGAATCATTGTAGATGTTCAGTATATATAAAAAAGAAAAAGAAAATTTTATAGTAAAAAATTAAAAATAGAACATTTAGCCAATTTGTGGGTGCTTAAAGCTTTTTCCTTTTTTTTTTTTTTTGAGAAATTTAGTCGACTTCAATTTCAAATTCAGAAAGCAAATGAAGTATATGCATTTGATTTGAAGACGCCGTTCATAACCTAGCAGTCATGCTCGACTGAATCCGATTCAGTGCAAGCCAACTAATCAATAATTCGCTAACCCGTCCAGTTACAACCCACTTTCTACCTGTCCTTCGATTGGTTGAAGGTGGACGCACATCCCGAAAGCGAGGGCGAAATCGCGTGTCCACCGACGGAACATGAGCACATCGGCACGAGTTAAGAGGAGAGGGGGAAGCGCGCGCGGGGGAATCCCGTGAGCGGAGCCGCGTGGTTTGTGGCTGTGATCGAGCTGGCCACATCGTGCGCGCGTCCGTCTACGTGTTGGCGGTAGCAGACCAAAGGAATTTGACCCAGCGTAGCGGTGGGCCCCACTCGACTTCGACTCGGTCACGTAGAAGACTAAGACCACAGCGGCTTCAGACGAAGCGAAGATGCACACCAAGCGTTTGATGTATTGCGATGGAGCGCGGCACACATGTGAGAAAGAGCAGGGAAGTATTCAATCGATTGCTTGCATGCACGTCGAGACTTCCCCTTCCTGGAAAGCGCCACTTCCGGTCCCGCCATTCCCGCCGGATCCACCGTCGTCCCTAGACCAACGGCGACCACCCTAATCACAAAGATCCAAAATACCACCGAATGCATGCTCCATTTCACGGCGTTATATATCTATCTACATGATGCCGTGGTTATCCGATGTTGCGAAAAGGAATAAAGAAAGAACTAAAGGGTGAGACATGTACATCTTACATCTACCACGAAGGCAAGGCAGCAGCAGCAGAGAACGTGAGGCCATGAGGGTTGGGAGAGACAGCCAAGCGAAAATGAGCTTGCAACCACATGACGCCGAGGGAGGGAGGTGGGTGCGCAATAATAAACGACGTCTTAGCTTCTTCCTCCGTGGTCAGCTAAACAGCATCATGCTTACTTCATTTCACACGGAGAATCCAAGTTTACGACGACTTTTACTAGGGTGGGGAAGCATGTGTTGTGTCTCCCTCTCTAAGTATATAACAATAACATAGAACAATAATGCTGGCCAAGATCATGGAGGAGTCTTTGAACTCTTTCCTGCTCGCACTCGAAGCCGAAGCCATGATGGTTAAGGTTCTGCTTAACAGTCGCATCGCATGTAGTGCACAGTGACACCTTTGTTTCTCTCTGCCGGCAATGCTGACGGGGGTGGTAACTAAGGGTGCAATCTGTTCACGGTCGCCACAAAATGATTCGTGTTGCTAATGTTCTTGGCTTTGTAAAAAAGCAAAATAAAAAAAATATATGAATATATATATATATATATATAAACCAGAAATAAAAGTCTGCAGAATGCATAGGAAAATATGTAAAACGATGCAAGAGTTTTGGGGAGTGGATATTGGCTTTTATGGTGGTAGATGCAAGAAACTATTAATTTGACCATCAATAAAATAATCACAGTTTCCGGCAAAAAAAATAATATCTATCTTTTTCTAAAAAAAAATTCAACCGTCACTTTGTTTTTTGGTGTAAAATCAATTATCATGAATTTGAGAAAAATATTTCATAGTTTATTATATAGAAGTGAAGCTTATAATTCACCTTCTGTGTGACAAATTTGTGACACAAATTTCATATTCATAAACAATCATACACATTTTTAAGTAACCATTTGTTAGTGTGAGCATGTTTATTCAGAACCATAAGGTCATGTTTGCGTGTGTCTCATGGAAGAAAATTAGTCATTTGACACGTAAATTATGAAGATAATAGTTATGTGAAATCGACGTTTAAAACGTTAACATTTTCAGCTTCGTGAATTATTTCCAACATGGCGAATTTACACCGTCTCTACATAGGTTTACACACTTTACAACTCGTTGGTATATATTATGTATGAGCTGAACTATGTGGTTACTTTACACCGTCTCTACATAGGTTTACACACTTTACAACTCGTTGTGGATCTAAAGAAAAAAATTATTATTTACTCAACATTATTGTATATGTCTAAAATGTACCAAAATGATAATAAATACATCCAAACTATGTGAATAATAAGATAATTTATTGTGATTTAATTACCTTAACTCATTTTATATAATCTGATAAAAATTAAAAGTTACTTGTGATTATATTGATTATTTTAGATTTTAAAATAATTTAATTGTGCTAAAATTTGTGTCGTTATGTAATCTAAATTAAGCTATAGAATTTATAATATTTTGTGTTAAAATTAAAATTTTATTTCCCAAGTTTAACTTTTTTTTTTAATTTTTTAATTCAGAAAATTTTGAACCGAGTCGAAAATTGTTGAGACTAACATAAGAAGTAGCCAAGAAACAAAAAAAAAGGATGAAAAAAATGTGCAATATTTCAGAGGTAAAACTAGAAGATGCCATCTACAGAGTTCTCGATTCGTCTATGGTTAAAAAAAATTGAAAATCAATATTTTTATTCTGATAATTCGTCCTTTTTTTTCCATAAAAAAGAAAATGCCAATTACAAATAATGGAGTATCAAAATGTAAATAATAAATAGTACAAAAAAAATTGACTTGAGAAGGTAATAGTGTCACCGTATGTGTACGGCTAACAACACTCTTCCAGGTTAAATTATTCCCTTCTGTCTGTGTATTGTCTGTCATCTTCTTCGGAATACCTCACACCATCTTTCGTGTAGTTTAATTCTCGTTTGTTATGACCAATTAAATCCTCCTCCTCCTCCACAGCAGGAGCAGGTAGCAAGCTAGAAGACCACCTCCCGATCACCATTTCTACTTGCTTTTACCAACAACTGGATCTGCTAAAAACACAGTCTTGCAGATCATGTGGGCAGTGGATTTCTCGTTTCCATGCTCTCTTTATTTTTCTCCTTTCATTTTTTTGCTGTAGAGAGAGAGAGAGAGAGAGAGAGAGAGAGAGAGAGGCAGAGTGAAAAGGAAGGAATCGGTGCAAGGAGTACAACTCAAGTTAATCAAAAGATGGTGGAAGATGGGAGGGGCCATCATTCCAAGAAGAGCAAACCACCGTCGGTTGTGCGGTCACTTTACCACCCTTTCCATCTCTCTCTCTCTCTCTCTCTCTCTCTCTCTCTCTCTCTCTCTCTCCTTTTCCTTTACACTTCACCTCCTCAGCTCATTCTATATTGCAGTGAGGTGATAAATCTAAGGGGATGTACCAGCAGCAAGTGTTAGCAACATTAATGCTGTGTCCTCCTCTCACATGGAGTCGCGAGCAACGTGATCCCCTCACATGGATCATCACACACCCAAGTTTCCATTTTCTTATCTTCGAATAGATCTTCATCGGAGATCACCACAGCTTCGATTTTCTATGTGTAGGGCCAGTGAGTTCAATTCCTACTGTGTTGCTTCAATTTGACTTCCGTAAACAGGGAGCAATTCGGTTGCCTGGTGAATGTCTCACTAGGCGGTGGTTAATTAAGCATTATTGGCTTCTTCTTCCCACGTGACATGTAGGGAAAAGAGTGTGCAACTGAAGACATGGTTCGTACGACCATCCACATGAAACTGCCATACTGCTGCTAAGAAGAAGAAGAAGAAGAAGAAGAAGAAGAAGAAGAAGAAGAAGAAGAAGAGAATAAAATATACTTGTGTATATTATTGCTCAATGTGCAAGTCCACCACATGAGCATCACCTATACCACTCGGTTCTTCTGCTCTACAGATGTACAGATCATAGGGTTGAAGATGTTTATCGTTGACTAAGTTCTTGTTTGACCAAGACCGACACTGTGCCTTAGAGGCGAAACCAAGTGCTTTAGAAGAGCATAATGGTACAGCAGTGGTGCGTCCCAAAGATTCCTGTTATGATCTCAATATGCCAAGGTTAAATGCCACCGTGACAGCAAATGATTCACTGGACTATTGCAAAGATGCTTCGGCAGTCACCGGTGCATCTTTTTTAACACTTCTCTTTACCTATAGAAGAGACTACAAATATTTCCTTAGTAATTACCACCAACAGGCATACATCTTCCATTTTTTAGTTTCAGATCTCCCTAAAAAAAATATATTTTCTGTATTTATTTGTACCTTATATTCCACAATATAGCTAGCTGAATATTAGACTTTGACAAACCAAAATTAGACCTTGTTGTGAAATATCTGTGTAATTTTGTGAACTCCCTAATAGATAGTATTTGAAGGAATTGAACACTTCTTTTCCAAGAAAAAATTACAGATGCGTCACACCCTTTGATTGTGACTGATTCAGCATCCTGACAATGGAGCAGGAAGAAAATAACCTGCCAAGTATCACTGCAACATAATGAGTCAGGCGAAATGGGTTAGGAACTTTGGCAACACAGTCATTTTTGGGTAAAGAAGCAACGCATTTAAACTTGGGTTGAAGTATTTCTCAAGCAAGAAGAAAGTAACTTAGATAAAAGAGACGGCTTCTGAATACAACACTTGGAAGTTTACCAAGTATCAGCACACCATTTTGGCTGGAATTATGTGCAAACATGAGGAGCAGGAACCGGTCCTCAGTCCAGCTTAGGCAACAGTAGCCATCACCACGTCTTCGGGTTCCAATTGCACCATGAGAAAAAGAAAAGATCACACCGACGAAACGCGCCGACAGTTTGATTTCAGCTGTAAATGCTTTTTCTAAAGGGCTCGCTGATCACAAGCCTGTGTGCAGTCCCACCCACCTTATTTTACCTTCCTTTTTTCTCGATTTTTTCTGCTACTACTATATTACGCGTAGTTGCAGCTGTTTCTTTGCTTGTCCTCACGGCAAAGCTCCCAAATCATGAGTCCGGAAGAAGGAGATAGAAGGCAGTAGAGGAGGAGAACATAGAAAACTATTCCGTGAGAGTCAAAACAAGGAGAGAGAGAGAGAGAGAGAGAGAGGAACGGTGAAAGCCATGGCGTGCATGCATGGGTGGGGCGCGGTGCGGTGAGATGCGTGGGTCCCGCGCACAAGGTAGAGAGAGAAAGACGGGCGAGGAGGGAGAGCGAGACAGGGAGAAGCTTAAACGTCACGACAGTGAAGGGCTGGGGGAAGACAGCTAACAATGAGAGAAACAGCCTCACCTACCGTGGCCCCCACCTCCCACCCCCGGCGGGATGCTGCTCGACTACTAAATTAGATTGCATTGTTGTCGATCCATTCTCCACCCTTCTCTCTCTAAACTCCTTTATAGGAGTTCACCCTTCGCCCCCTTTCTCTCTTTCTCCACATCGCAAGTCTCCCACATCAGAATCCCCTCCTCCCCTACCTTTCCTCTTGCTACTGCGAGTCTGTGCACAAGCAGCAGCAGGGGAGCTAAACTAAGAAGCCACTGGCGTGCTGCTGCTGCCGTCTGATCATGGAGTTGGTCCAGTAATCACTGCTCCAGAATTGAAGCTGGTCTCATTACTCTCCTCTCGCTGCAACAATCTTCTACTTGGTGAGGACCTGCACACAGCTGCAGCAATTGAACTCCCACTTATAGTTCCACCCTCGTCATTTCTTTTTCCTTCTCGCTGAGAGCTTAGTTGAGCACAGAACGCACAGATGTCTTCTGCTTCTCGTCCCCCATTCATTTCGAACACAGGAAATTTGTTCTTATTCCTTCTCCCAGCTGAAGCATGCTAAGGAATGAGAGTTTCAGAGTAGAAACAGAGTAATCTCTGCAACCAAGATTGAGTCTCTGTCTCTCACATTTCATCTCCATTATTCTTGTTCTTATAAAAACACCATTCTGTACTCCTTGTTCAAATTGTTCTCCAAGTAATTCTTCCGTTTTTACTCTGTTATTCTTCCTCCCGTCACAACCATTCCTGAATTCCACAGCAGAACATAAATACGAAAAATTACTGCCAAAATGCATACCATTATATGGTTTTTTGGTAATTGGGAACTAGTGGCGATGGGTATTCCACCAACTACCTTTCTTGCCGCCAAGAACAGGCAAGTGACGCATCAAAACCAATCACTGGTTTCCGCGTGGGCGACGCGGTAGTCTTTGTGTAGTCCTCTGTTTCTCGGCCACCGAAACCTTCCCGTTGGTCTCCTCATGCCTAACACCATGAATTGATTCATCGCATATATGCGGTACAGAATAGCGTAAATGATGAGCATAAGAGCACCAACTGCGGATCCAGTGGTTCATTGCCTTCCCCCATCTGCTTTCCGTCGCATTGTGTCATTATTCCTTGTGAGCGTGAATCCGTGCGTACGGCACGCAGGCTTGCTGATACGTTACGTTGGTGCCATGGTGTGTGTGTGTGCAGGTAGAGAGACACGGCCACTGCGAGGCACATGGAGGACGGCTTGGGTGACCTGTTCGATCACATTGAGGACTTGCTCGATTTCCCCGACGACGTGCTGGGGCTGGCGGAGCCCTGCGGCCATAACGGGGGTCTTCTTCTACCTTCCCTTCCTGTGCCCGCTGCCAACGGGCTTCCAGGTGGCGTTGGAGACGACGCGCTCCACGGCTTCACCACCCGAAGCAACAACAAGTTCAGCGGGGAGGAGCACAAACTCGGCTCAGTAAGTAATTTTTGCTAAGAAATAAATTCCTGGTGGAGAAGCACCAAATTTTGGGACATTGCATTTCCTGTTCTGCAAGCCTCTGCAGCACTAATAATTGCATGCATCCCTGTCAATTTGGTAGTACGTCACTTTTCTCATTTTTGGCTGAGCTGAACCAGTAATTCTATCACGCTTTTCTACACAAGTAATATAATTCAGCGTTTTACTAACGTGAAAGAAAGAAGAAAAAGTCAATTCTATTATCAGTTGGTTCGATGTTTTACGCTGTAATCACTGCAGTGTTCACGGAAGTAACGGTACTATATATGCTTATTTGTGGAATGGGCAGTGTGATGAGCTTGACATCGTGCAGCTTGAATGGATGTCCAAATTCCTCGACGACTCTGATTCCTTCTCCCTCGACCTCCCGAGCTGCGACGGCATCAACAACAATGCCAATGGCGAAGACAACGGTGTCCAAACAAAAGCCAGAGGCCACCACTCTTTCTTCCGCACCTCCAGCCCGGTCTCCGTCCTTGAAGCGGACACCATCGGGGGCGGAGGCGGCGGCGACTCCTACTCCTCTTCCTCTTCTTCTTCCTCGACTTCGGCTTCGTACTCTAACCGCGGCAACGATACAACAATACTGCTTCCTCCTCTCAGTCCGCCGGAGCCGCCTTCGGTTTTGGTGGTTCCCGCCCGCGCACGCAGCAAGCGCCCGCGCCCCGCCACCTTCTCGCCTCGTCACCACGTCGCCGCCCCCTACCTGCCACCATCCTCAGACGCGGTCCCCGTCCCCAACCCGCTCTCCGCAGCCACCTCCTCAGACCCCGAGAGCATCGGCGAGACCTGCCCCGCGCCTCCTCCCCCGAAGAAGAAGAAGTGCAAGAAGAAGAGCCCGGCCACGGCCGCGACCGCCGACGGCGAGGAATCGGGGCCGCCTCCCCCGGTGAGGAAGTGCATGCACTGCGAGATACAGAAGACCCCGCAGTGGAGAGCTGGCCCAATGGGGCCTAAGACTCTCTGCAACGCCTGCGGCGTCCGGTACAAGTCCGGGCGGCTCTTCCCGGAGTACCGCCCCGCCGCCAGTCCCACCTTCGTCCCATCCATCCACTCCAACTCCCACAAGAAGGTGGTCGAAATGCGCATCAATGCGAGCCAGAAGTGCGCCACCGAGGGCGCTGCCACATCCTCCTCCTCCGACGGCTGCGATCTCCTCGAGTACATTCGCCGGCGGGAGTGAGAAGACGAAGACGAAGTCGAAGGAGAATAAACATGTTTGGCGTTCCTTGTGTTCCCCTGTTTTAGAAGTCAACCTGGTGGTTTCTGATATCACTCATGTTGTTATCTTTCCCCTTAAAATTTTGTACAGAGGAGGGAGAGGAGGAGGAGGAGGCTGGGGAGGGGAAAGATACAAAGGTTAGAGAAGCCATAGGCAAACTACTATAGGTAGGATGTAGTCTACAGAGAAGAAAATGCAAGACAATTAGTTGTTTTGTTAGATTCCAAGAGAGAGAGAGAGAGAGAGAGAGGTGGCTACTGATGGGGAGTCTAGTTTGATTGTTGGAGCTTGGTGTATTGAATACATTTTGCAGTTGCAGTTGATTGATTGATGTTTACTAGGAAAATTATAAAAATCTAAATTCTCAAGGATATCTAATCCTTAACTCTATAATATGAACCGACGCATTTTCGATATATTTATTTATCAATTATTCATCAACGATATGAAAATTTATTCCTTGGTATTATAATGTTATTTCATACCAATATAAGATTAGATGAGGTTTTTGAGTAATAATAATATAATGATAGGTGTAATTCATTCATCCGATTGTTGTTAGCGAACAAATATATCGTGGTCGGTGAGTCAGTATGGCTAAGTTCGTGAGTTGATGTTGGGAGCCTACTGTGGGGTGATCTAGATGATGAGGAGGTCGGGTCCTCGGGAAGGAGTGCTGTTGGCGTTGGTCGAGATCGAAGCCGGTTAACAACTCTACTTTGTCGAGCTGTTGGCGCTCCCGTGCCTAGTCCCTTGCCATCAACAAGTAGTCGCCCTCCTGCAAAAATAGCTTTCGTCGAGTGGTCCCCAGCTGTGGCCCATCCGACGAGCAAGTTAGTAACGAGAGGGATTATTTTTCTTTTTTCCTTTTGTTTTTTGCCTCTCTCTAGCCGGAGGCCGGCCAAGGGTTTTATACTATGGTGCGATGGTTGATGGTGCGTTGATTCGGCATCGCCGTCGACCCATGAGGAATGGGACGACTCTTTTGATCGGTTGCCATTTCGGGACGTGTAGAGCGACGTCAAACGGCATCGCCCTGAGCTCCCGGGATGGGACGTGTGGCATATCTTCTTGGTACGAGCTCTCGGGACGGAACGTATGGCGTAGGGCTTTGACTTGACGTGCTGTGTCGACTGTGACATGTTCAGGCTGCCAAAATATACCGTATCAATTGTGCAATCAAGAAATACACATTTTGGATTTGCTATCTCTATTTATATCTTATTGATGTCTCTAATAGTTTATTATTATTATTTTTATACATTTTGAGTTAACCAGTTTAGTAAGAAATTTACTCTTTATTGAGTTTTGGAGGGGTTCTTTTCTTGAAGGTATAATACACAAATTATTACTATATTTCACTATGTTTATAGGCAAAAGAATGATTTTCTTGGGTGAAGTCTTTTCCTTATGCCACATATCTATCTGCTCATTTAAAATTGTGTATCTAATGTATGATTGTGCATAAAAATACCTAACATCTCATTCTTGGCTCAATCATTTAGGAAGGTTTGGTCATTTTCCAGTAGATGATATTGACCAATGACATAAATTCAAAGAAAGTAGATCCAAATGCCTAATAACCCTATAGCATCATCTTATTCATCATGGTGTTCTTGATAACAATTTTAGGTGCTTGCTATTGACAATTGTTTCTTGAACTCTATTATGGAAAGGTCTACTATGGGGATTTAAAATGTGATTGAAAACATAATTTTGATTTATAGAATGTTGTTTATTAAATGAAATTTTACTTAGCTTGGATCAAATTAGTCCAAGATTCTACAATACTTATATTGGTAGACCAACATAACATCACTCCGAATAATAATATGATATTTACCCTTAATCCTAGATTGATATGACGATGATTAGATCAAAGATAGACTTGATCTCTATATCAATATCAATAAGGTTGAGCTACAAAACGTAATAATATATCATAACCTATTCTTTGGTTATTTGCAGACTCCAAAATCCTCGTATTGTTTTGATGCTGTTTTTGTGATAATTTTTTGATCGTTTTTCCATGGTTCTCATCTAGAGTTTATTCTTCGAATGCTCGCTCTCAGGTGTTGGTCCAGCTCTCTCTCTCTCTCTCTCTCTCTCGACAAGCTTTTTGTGGGCCAGCTGGATCTTTCAAGTCAATTGTTCATCGCTTCTGTGGAACCCTTGCAACCCACCATTGTCCAGATGACATTGCCATGAATCTTTCTACTCCAATAGTAGTCTGCAGGAACTGTTCTTTCTCTCAGAGACGCCAATGGAAGCTTTGAGCTGCCATCTTCAATGGACTACAGAGGAACTGGACGAGGGTTTCAGTCGTATCAATATATTGGTTGAACTTATCAGAATGATGTAATATCTGTAAAAGTGCCTTGCGGTACAACATTACGTCTTAGGTGCCATTCCACCGATCTATACAACAAGGAAGGTGGTGGAGAAGGAAGGAAGTCGTCTGCGACAGGCGGAGAAGCCCTGCAAATTGACCTTTGCATCAATGGTATGAGGGAACCGTTCTTCTCCCACTACATGAGCAGATGGAGTGAGAGAAACAAATGTTGTGAAGATTCTAGCAGATGCATGTTTGACTGCCATAGCACGTTGAACGCCTTGTACAAAACAGGGATGAGAAAACAGCTGGTGCCTCTGTTTCATAAGATATCTCTGCTCCCTCTTCGAGGGTGTAGAACGCAGTAGCCTTACCATCGTGCAAGGCACGAACTCTGCATTTGTTTGAATTGGCCACTGCTTAATAGACTAAGCAGTCCAAGAACTATCAACTCTGCTCTCTCTCTCTCTCTCTCTCTCTCTCTTCGCAGGAATACACCATGTGCAGCGGTGTTGAATTAGAATCCTTTGGCGACCGGACATAAGGGTGTTTAGTGGTAGTCTTAGTTGCTACACTGAAGAAATTAGAGGGATTAGAATAGACCAAATCACTTAACCCAAGACTTTCTCATTGAGTTGTGCGTATGGTGTAGGCGACGACTCGTTGCATTCGGTAGTCTAAGAGCTGTCACAAGTGTTGACCTTGTATTGCAACGCATGATATGGGAATCTAAGTTCAAATTATCGGACATTTGTGCATCAAAATATTCTAGTTCTTGAATGACATGGTCAATAAAATTCTAAGATTAGTCCCCACATTGTTGAGATTGTAAGGAATGAGCAATTAGATTATCCCCAGCACAATGTCAACCATTTCCAACTCATCCCCATGCGCTGCTTCTTGTTCTCCCATTAGCAGATAAAATTCCAATCAAGTCACCACTGTTTGCATGTCTGCAACTCCAGTTGAAGACTACCTCTTTGTCTCTCTTCCTCCACTTGCCCTGTTTGGCACAAGGCATTACAGCAAGGAGATGTAGATTGCGAGTCATTGAACCCATCGCTTTCCTCTATAAATATGTGCCACTAATCTTTGCAGCACCAACTAAGGTCTCTGGGATCCATCAATGGCGGTGGCCTAGCTTCTCTGCCTTCCCTGCTCACTTTCTTCAAGGTACGACGCAATTTGACGTTGCGGATTCTTTTGGGCGTTCGTAAACTATGTGTTCTTCAGTTTATGTGGATTCGCGAGGCAATTAGTTTGGGGCGTTTCGCGATTTGAGTTTCCTCCAATTTAAGGTTCGAGCAAACATAACACGTAGCACATTTCTTATTCTTCGCTGCACAGTGGTCAAAGGAACCAGCGAAATCTTCTTGCGCAGGTTCTCCCTGTTTTCAATGAGAAGATAAGTTGTCTGCTAATAGTTCATGGAGAAAGAAAGATTTCAAGTAGACTTGGGATAAAGACACAGAGAAACATATAAGAAGAAGTGAGCACTTAGAGGGGTGGCGAGTTGTCGAGGGTTGTGCGTCCCCCCTATTCCGCGGCTCCAAAACCGGCTTTTAATGGTGTCGGGGGTGAGCAAATGAATGAGAAGAAGTGAAGGTAACGCCTTCGGCCTCTGTACGAGCCATGTGAACACTCCTCTGATATCAGTACCCTTCCTTCCATCTTCGATCTCTTGCAGTATTCTTAAGCAAAACGAAGAAGAAAGGCCACCGCGTCTCTGTAGAAAGAAACACATCTCAGTATGATTTCATTCTGAGTTCTCCTGATTTGCTTAATCTCCTTCCTTTCAGGCTCCGAAGCCTATTCGGAGATTTGTAGCTCCATTGGATTCTGCTTCGCCATTGTGTATGACTCTGCTACCTTCATTTTCGTGAATACATGCCTTCTGTGGATGATCTCTTACTAGTTCAAATGGTAATGGTTAATCTCATAGCTTGTACCAAAGATTCTTTAAGACACAGCAGCAGAAACCAGTGTTCGCTCCATGAGCTGGAGATTACTGGGAGCCAGTGAAGATACTTTCCTCTCACCTAGATTCCATGTTTAAAATCTTTCCATTCCGATTTTAGTATGCATTTTTTACTTAATATTTCTTTCCTTCGTACGTGTGATTGCCCAAAAAGAGCTCTAAGCTTTCGGAATTCCTATATTTGCACCTTTTTCTTCCTCTCGCTTATAACAGAATTTGTATACATAAGGTATTATTTAGCTACTGATTTCCTAATAGAGACTAATCAATAGCGACTTTCTGTGCTCATCATGATTTGTGTCCCGTTTCAGATCTCCCACTGCTCTCAAGATCGCTGCTTTGATAGGGGATTATTACGGGGTCCAAACACGAGAAGCGGAGACTTGTTGGAGGGGATGCTCAACGACTATGTCGCTGGCAAGTCTTCGGCCAAGATGAGGGCTCCTAAGATTGCCTCCTCTAGCCTTGTTGCGACGCTCACCTGCCTCCAGTTCGCCTTCGCCATGTACGCCACCTTCCTCCTCTACTACATGAGCCCCTCCGTCGACCTGCGCAGCAAGGCGGACTTCTCCTGGGCCACCCGCATCGCCCAGCACTGGAAGCAATTCATCGGCCACCCGCATGTGATGTCGAGCATCCAAGACATCCCCGCCGTCGTCGACTCGCCCGCTGCGGTCTGCGAGTTCGAACAGATTGATTTCTCGCAGAAGAAATCGGACGACGCACTGATGATCAAGCTGAAGAGGGAGCTCTACGACGAGGTGTTGGCGTTCCAGAAGGCAAACTCGGGGACCGAGTCCCTCGCGGAGCTCACGAGGATGAAGTCCAAGTGGAGCCGCGGCGGCCCCAACATCCCCAAGATCACTGTGATCTTGAACCATTTCAAGAGGAAGACGCTGTGTGCTCAGCTGGATTCGTTGCTGAACCAGACACTGCCGTTTCATCATCTCTGGGTGCTCTCTTTCGGCAGCCCAAACGAGGTCTCACTGAGACGAATCGTGGAGAGCTACAACAATTCGAGGATCAGCTTCATCAGTTCAAGCTACGACTTCAAGTACTACGGGAGGTTTCAGATGGCCCTACAGACTGAAGCCGACTTCGTGTATATTCTGGATGACGACATGATTCCTGGCAAGAAGATGCTGGAGATACTGTCCCATGTCGGAGGGACAGACAAGTACAGGAACTCGGTTCTCGGCAGCATCGGAAGGATCTTGCCTTTCCGGCAGAAGGACTTCACATTTCCAAGTTACAGGAAGTTCCTGTCTAAGGAAGCAGGACTGTATCTTCCCGATCCTGCTTACGATATCACCGTCGAAAGGATCGTGCAGGTTGACTTCTTGTCAAGTTCTTGGTTTCTGTCCGCAGATCTCGTCAAGACGTTGTTCGTGGAGACGCCATTTACTTTCATGACCGGTGAAGACCTGCATCTCAGGTTGTTCCTCGCCGTTAACTCTGTGAAGCACAAATACAGATTCAGAGGGTTTTTTGTACAGAATTATACTCCATAGATTCACATAATATTTGCTTTCGTGCAGCTATCAGCTTCGGAAGTACAGAGACGCAGGATCGTACGTGCTGCCCATAGATCCCAGTGACAAGGACACATGGGGTGACAGTGAGCACAGACTCGCATATGTTTCCGAGACCACCGTCATCTTCAAGGATGTTGTCCGAGTCCGGGATGACCAATGGTGGCGTGCCTTGTCCGCCGGTTATGTCACTCAGTGGGCTGCCATGTACCCTCAGAAAATAGACGCTCTGTTCTACGCCCATTCCCTCGGTGAAGTGAGAGCCCTTGCCCCTCTTCTCGAGAAGTTCCGTACGACTGTAGGAAGGAAAGCCTACATCGTCGTCTCCGGTGGGAGTTTCTGCTCTTGCCAAGAAGCTGTGACTGTTCTCAGGTGGCCGGAGAACGTTTGCAGGGAGAGGAGGTTCAAGATCTTCGACCTGGAAATCGGAGCGATCTCAGGGGCGTCGAACTCGGAGGTTCCGGTGGTGCAGGCGGTGTACTCCAGCCTGAAGGGGCTTCTCAAGATCCACAACCCAAGTTTGCTGATCGCAGTCGATGATGTCGATCAAAAAGTGAAGAACGCGCTAAAGATGGCTGCCGAGGGCACTGCAAACGTCACCGCTCTGGTTCTTCTTCCCAGGGCTGCTGTGCCAAAGGTTCTATGGATGGCTGATCTGCGACCGATTGCATTGCCGAGTAAGACCTCTCGATCGCTCACTGTTAGCAGCAGCGTCTGTTCTGGAACTTAGCACTAGATTCATGAGCGTTGCAGGTTGGAACCGGATGCGGATCACTGTGAACGTCATCACCCAGAACCGTGCAACCTCTCTTCGGAGACTTCTTGGATCTCTCCAGAATGCGTATTATCTCGGCGACGAGGTGCGTCTCAGCTTCAACATGGACAGCAAGGTCGACCAGGAGACGCTCAAGGTGGTCGGGTCCTTTCGATGGGCACAGGGGCCAAAGTTCATTCGCCGTAGGATCATCCATGGCGGGCTGATCCGAGCCGTGAGCGAGAGCTGGTACCCCTCCGACGACGACGACTTCGGCCTCCTGCTCGAAGATGACATCGAGGTCTCTCCCTACTACTACGTGTGGATCAAGTACGCACTGTTGTCCTACCACTACGACCCCCAAGTCTCCCTCCCGGAGCTCGCATCCATCTCCCTGTACACACCCCGGCTGGTGGAGGTGGTGAAAGAGAGGCCCAAATGGAACGCCACCGAGTTCTTCAAGAAGATCCACCCCAACACACCGTATCTGCACCAGCTCCCCTGCAGTTGGGGGGCCGTGTTCTTCCCCAAGCACTGGAGGGAGTTCTACGCCTACATGAACGCAAGGTTCACCGAGGACGCCAAGCAGAACCCGGTGCAGATCCCCAAGTCGAGGACCAACGGGTGGCAGGCGTCGTGGAAGAAGTTTCTCATCGACATGATGTACCTGCGAGGTTACGTCAGCCTCTACCCCAACTTCCCAAACCAAGCAAGCTTCTCGACCAACCACATGGAGCCCGGCGCGCACATCAGCGCAAAGGACAACGTGGTGAAGCATAACAAGGAGGACTTCGAGGTGCCATTGATGAAGGCCGAGTTCACCAAGTTGCTACCTGCAGGGAAGCTGCCTCCGGCTAACAAGTTGCCGGTGCTCAACCTGTTCAACCAGGCGGTGTCTTTGAAAGCCTTGAAGGCAGCGGGTGCGAAGCTTCGGCAGGATCTGATCAGCTGCGACGAGGCGGAGATCGTCACGGTGGATCACAGCACTGGTTTGCCCAGGAATTGCACGAGGTTCTGAATCACGAGTCCGATGTCAACTTTCTGAAGCTATTTGAAGAAGTTGTATGATTTTTTGGTTCTTTTACGAGGGGCTAAATAGCTAATCTGTCATCACAAAAGAGTGACAATTTGATGATTGCTTTTGATGAATGCCATGACATAGCTATTGCTAAATGAATTGTCAAGTGTAGATGTGTTAACACTTTGATGACAAATCGATTTTGTTTGTACATATAAATCTCATGGCATAGCTATTGTTGCTAAGTCGGCTTTTTCGATTCTTGTAATCTCATTTATTACACCTTCAGAATGTTTGGAATGGGTGGCGATATGTTTGGTAGCTCTACCCATTATGGCTGGCTAGAGTGCAGGCCTTCTTCAGTTGGAAGCTACTTCATCATCGCCGTCTCCCAACATTGGATCGGCTTGCGGTGTTGGAAATCTACGAGCTTAAGCTATGCACTTCTTGTAACGTCGATTTTAAATCCATCAAACATATATATTGTTTCATTACTTTGGCTCGTTGGCTTTTTGGTCGGAATTGACTTGACTTACATTTAAAATTTTTAGAATCTTAATTTGATGGCTTTTGCATTAAAGATTACGTTTGCAAATATATTTATACTTTTAATATGTCTTTGGAGACTGAAATGTGCAATCGTGAAATGTTTTGAGAGGTCTGGTTAAATAATATCTTAAAATTTTATTGTAAATATATTATGATTAACATAAATATTATTCGATAAAATTATATTTTAAAAGTCCACTAAATATTTTATGATAAATTTGACCTTCTCATATTTTTAATATTCATTTAAAAATAAATAAATATTTTTTTTATTTAAATTAATAAGTAAATAAATAAAATGAATGAATCTTATAAAAAAAAGTTTCATATGGCTCAAACATATAATAATAAAAAACATAATCATATTATAAATAAATATAAAATAATTTTAAAAAATAATATTAATCATATTGGTTTCTCACTAAATCATTTTGACAATCTTATAATTGTAGATAAAGTCACAAGATACTTTCAAAATTTAAAAATTTATATTCTCATTCTTTAAATATTAAAATACTAATGTTATCATGAGATAGTATGAGTATTTTCTTTTTAGATACTGCATTGAAAATACTACATTGGATTCTAAAGCTTCTTTGCAAAAACAGATCTTTTATTCAGATGTTGTTTTTAAAAATATGATGTTTGTTTATTATTAGTTTATTTTTCCAAATCATCTCCTGCATACGTGTTATGAGGTGAGGTTGACCAAACGTAAGTAAGGGATGTATTAGGAGTTGCAAGTCAACTCCTGATGAATGGATCAAATTAAGCTGTGATGATTCTTGGAATCATGAATATGATTGATGATCGTATTGGGTTTATCGCTAAGTGCGATGGTTCTTCTGTTTTTTTTTTTTGGGTTGCAAGTATTTGATCAAGCGAGACAGAATTTATTACAAGACAGAAGAAAGCTATCTTGAAAGGACAACATTTGGTTTTTGAGAAGAGTCTCCGTCGACTCCACGTTAAGACGGACTGTATGATGAAGATAGATTGATATCAACTCCTTATCCAAGAAAATTTTTAGTTACTATTAGCCATATTTTGTTGGGTCGGGCTTGGACAATTCGATCTTTTGAGCCCAAATTAATAATTAAAAGACAAAAGAGGCATGTAATTTAGGACAGAAAAAGAAAAGGATTTTGATTTTTCTTAAACTTTGTGTGTTTTGATCCAAATTATATGTGGAGAATCCTTACAATAAGCTCTATAATCATAACGGTGCTAATTTATAGTTTACTCTCTCTGAGGTATTTTCTTATTATATCCACTTTGTGAGGCATAGAATTTTTATTTTAATAAGATCCATCCTATGTGATAATGATATGCTATTTGAGCCAAGATCTATGTTCTATACAATAATAACTTATTGTAAACCTATTATCATTACTATTGATAGTGAAAGTTTAAGATGGACTACGATCCCGTGATTTTTCTCGTATTGGGTTTTTCACGTTAAAAAATTTGGTCTCACTATGTGATTGATTTATTGCTCTACTGTTTATGTTATTCTGATTGATATTAGTATTTTTATATTAAGTTGGCATTTTGATGAGGAACCCATTTTGATAGACAAAGACGAAAAAAAATTATTTCGCTTTAACAGTTTGTTCACAATGTAGGAGTAATAATTTTTTTTAATTTCGGAGGAATTGATATCCTTTGGATTTAACATTTTTTTGTTTGAGGTATTGTGAACGAAGTTTTTTCTTTCGATTTCATCATTATTATTATTATTTTTGTAAAAACAATAACTTATCGTAAACTAAATATGGGAAGTATAATTCTTTCTACAAGTTATTTATAACTACAACATTACCAAAATATAAAAAAAATCAAACAATGAAATCCTGATTAGGCAATATCAAAATAAGTCGGATACTTGATTTAGTCAATTAGTTCAACCCAAATTAGTAGGTCATATGATAATCATATCTTTTGTCTTAAAAATAATCAACTAAGACTAAAGTCCATATCATAGTTTTGCTTATGCTTCTTTGAACGTATTCTATAGCTTTGAATCAATTCAAAGATCTAGCCTTCAAATGAGCACATAATAATCAAATTAATAACAAAGTATCAAGAATAAATCTTTTATTATAAGTAAGTTTCTAGCTTTGGTAGACTCGTAGATTATTGACCAAAATCGTATGATATAGACTAATCATGTTAAAGTCAAGACAATATCAAAATTCGAATTTGATCGATCTCTCCAAAAATATAATCGCTCAATAAAGAAATAAAAAAATTTAGGCCTTTTAAGTTGGAGCTAAATCAGTTAATTATTTTAATTATTTCAATTCCAACGTGAGACAATTCTACTGGATCTCATTCCATCTATCCTTAAACATGAACAAGCTCTAAATAATTTTTCTCGTTCATGTGGCTTAATCATACCCTATATTCTCATAAGGGTAGGCCAAATTACAATTAGACTTGTTTTCTTTTTCGCCACTATGGCTAATATCTAACATTGTTTTTACTTGCTTTTTTCGAAACCTTGTCTTAGAAATTGATTGATGCTAGGTCGAAGTTAACATAGATCATATAGATATTAAGTTATGATCTAAACCCGGTATATTAAAAAAGTTCAATATCATTACACGGCCATTATCCAACTTCTCTTTCGATCCCTCAATATATATGAATATTCTCTTACACTTCCGACTCCAACTTTTCCTAACTTAAGTAGGTTTGGTGCCAACCTGCAAATCGACCATTTGCTGGTAGAGAGAGCAGACTTAATGTCGATAAGATTACTTTTACCGCTCTAAAAGATAATATCATGTTAATCATTTGACGTATATCACGGACAAACTTCTAAACAGGATGTTTGATATAATACTTATGTATGTTCGTGTCTTTTGTTATGTTCATACTTTGCACAGCATGTAAAGAGATGGTCGAAGGCTTAATAGTCCCATTTTAGTTGGGTTTGGTGGCCACTTTAGGCTTGTAAATAAAGTGTTGGGAAAAACCTGTTAAAGCGAAATAATTCTTTTCTCTCTTTGTGTATCAAAATGGGTTCCTCATCAAAATACCAACTTGATATCAAAATACTAATATCAATCAGCACAGCATAAACAATAGAGCAATAAATCAATCACACAGTGAGACTAAATCTTTTAACGTGGAAAACCCAATGTGGGAAAAACCACGGGACCGTAGTCCACCTCAAATTTCCACTATCAATAATAATGATAATAGGTCTTCTCTAGAATAACTAGAGGATCAGAATAACATCAAGAACATAGATCTTGGCTCTAGCATATTATCATATAGGATGGATCTCCTCGAAAGAGAATTCTAGATATCACAAAGTGGATATAACAGGAAAGTACCTTAGAGAGGGTAAACTGTAGATCAACACCGTTAGGATTGTAGAGTTTGCTACAAGAATTCTTCACATAAAATTTAGGCCAAAATTGACAACGTTTGGCCACCGATCGTCAAGCAGAAAACTCAAAAACCTTACTTTCTCTCTCTATTTCTCTCTCCTCTTTTTCTCTGCACGCTGCCGCACACTGCACGCGCTTACTGTGCTCACCCTAATTTCGTTCTCTCTAATCTCCAATTAGTTGATTTGGGCTTATGACCCAAATTGTCCAAGCCCACATATGGGCTGGACCCAATAATTCTCCCCCTCCAGTTCATATGGTGGGCTGTACCAAGCCCGCTCTTCGTCTACATGCTTCAAGCTTCTCCTTAGATAAAGACTTTGTCAACATATCTGAACCATTCTCATTGGTATGTACTTTTTCCAACTATAATTCTTTCATCTCAAGCACATCACGAATCCAGTGATATCTCACATCAATATGCTTGGATCTAGAATGATATGTTGAATTCTTGGAGAGGTGAATGGCGCTCTGACTATCACAGTAAACAGTATATCCTTCCTGTTTCAAGCCCAATTTCTGTAGAAATTTTTTCATCCATAAAGTTTCCTTACAGGCTTCAGTAACTGCTATGTATTATGCTTCTGTGGTTGATAGAGCAACACATTTCTGTAACTTAGACTGCCAAGAAACTGCTCCTCCTGCAAATGTCATCAAGAATCTCGAAGTGGACTTCCTGGAATCAGTATCACCTACCATGTCTGCATCTGTGTAACCTTCTAACACAGATTCATCACTGCCAAAACATAAACATAAACTGGAAGTACCTCTTAGATATCTTAATATCAATTTCACTACTGCCCAATGTTTCTTTTCAGGATTAGAGAGAAATCGGCTGACAACTTCAACTGCATGAGCTATATCTGGCCTAGTACAAACCATAGCATACATCAAACTGCCTACTGCAGATGAGTAAGGCACTTTGGACATTTCTTCTTTTTCTTTCTCACTTGTAGGACATTGTTTCGAACTAAGCTTGAAATGACCTACAAGTGGGGAACAAACTGCTTTGGCTTTACTCATGTTGAATCTTTCAAGAACCATTTCAATGTAAGTCTCCTGAGATAGCCAAATCTTCCTTTTTTTCCTATCACGAAGAATCTTCATGCCAAGTATTTGTTTCACCGATCCCAAGTCTTTCATGGCAAAAGACTTACTTAGCTCTCTTTTAAGCTTTCCAATTTTTCCAACATCATGGCCAACAATCAGCATATCATCAACATATAGCAGTAAAATAATAAAATCATCATCTGAAAATTTCTTCATAAACACACAATGATCAAATGTGGTTCTATCATACCCTTGGCTCCTAATAAAGGAATCAAACTTCTTGTACCACTGTCTAGGTGCCTGTTTGAGTCCATATAAGCTTTTCTTAAGCTTACACACCAGATTTTCTTTTCCCTTGACTTTAAAACCTTCTGGTTGCTCCATGTAAATTTCTTCTTCTAAGTCACCATGAAGAAATGCTGTTTTCACATCAAGTTGCTCAACTTCTAAATTCAAACGGGCAGCCAAACCAAGAACAACTCGGATAGAGGATATTTTCACAACTGAGAAAATATTTCTTCAAAGTCAATACCTTTCTTCTGATTGAATCCTTTCACAACTAGTCGTGCCTTGTATCTCTGTTGTGAGCTATTGTTTTCAGTCTTCAATTTATAAACTCACTTATTCTTGAGAGCTTTATTCTCTTTAGGCAACTTTACCAAGTCATAGGTGTGGTTCTCATGCAAAGATCTCATCTCCTCTTGCATGGCTTTAACCCACTTATTCTTATGCTCATAAAGAATAGCTTCTTGGTAAGTTTCTGGCTCTCCCCCGCCAATAAGCATAACATACTCATGTGGAGTATATCTGGTAGATGGTTGTCGCTCTCTAGTGGATCTTCTCAATGGAATCTCAACTGGTGGTGGAGGTACTTGTTTAGTTGGTTCAGCATCATCAACTGTAGGAGTATCATCACTTACATTCTCACTATGATCTTCTTCTTCATCTCCCCCATGATCATTATGAACTACAGGTGAAGGAACTGGACCCAAACTCCAAAGAATATAAACAGAGGTTTCTGGCTTCTCAACATTATCACCATCATCAAATAATTGGTCTTCAAAAAACACAACATCTCTGCTTCTAATAATCTTCTTGTTCACTGGATCCCATAATCTGTACCCAAACTCTTCATGACCATATCCCAAGAAGATACATGCTTTTGCCTTATTATCAAGCTTGGACCTTTCATGGGAATATGAACAAATGCTTTACACCCAAGAACTCTCAAATGATTATAAAATATATCTTTTCCTTTCCATACTCTCTCTAGAACATCACCTTCCAGAGGAACTGATGGAGAAAGATTTATCAGGTCAACTACAGTTCTCATAGCCTCCCCCCAAAATGACTTCGATAACTTGGCGTGGGAAAGTATATACCTAATCATTTCTTCAATGGTTCTGTTCATCCTTTCTGCCACACCGTTCTACTGAGGAGTTTTAGGAACTATTTTCTCAAGCTTGATTCCATGGAACCTACAATAATTCTCAAAAGGACCCCTGTACTCGCCACCATTATCTGATCAAATACACTTTAGCTTTCTGCTAGTTTCTCTTTCAACACTGACATGAAACTCCTTGAAAACATCGAGTACTTGGTCTTTAGATTTCAAAACAAAAGCCCAAACTTTTCTAGAATGGTCATCAATAAAAGTAACAAAATAAAGAGCACCTCCAAGAGTTCTAGTTTGCATAGTATAGACATCAGTATGAACTAAATCAATAACATCTGATCTTCTAGATGATGGATATGTCTGAAATGCAACTCTATGTGTTTTTCCAACTAAGCAATGATCACAAGATTTAAGAGATGTACCTTGCAACTCTGGTAAGAACTGCTTTCTAGCAAGAGTTTGAAATCCCTTCTCGCTGATATAACCAAGCCTCTTGTGCCAAAGATCTATACTTTCACCTTTTTGAATTGCATTAATCTCTCCTTTGTGTAGCTTAGCTTCCATGACATAAAAAGAGTTAAGCTTCTTTCCTCTTGCCACAATTAGAGAACCTTTAGTGAGTTTCCATTTGCTTTCACCAAAATAATGTGCAAATCTCTCATCATCAAGTTTACCTGTAGATATCAAGTTAAGACGAATATCTGGAACATGCCTTACATCTTTGAGTATCAATTTGCTCCCAATACTGGTCTCCAAGCAAATATCTCCAATACCCACAATCTTAGATGTACCACTGTTTCCTATTCTGACATTACCAAAATCACCAACAGTGTAAGATCTAAAGAAATCACCATGAGAAGTGATATGAAATGAAGCACCGGAGTTAATTACCCAGTTACCGTCCTGAGCTACAAGACTGACACAACTGCCATCAGAAACAATAGTAATATTACCTTCAGCAGCAACTGTATTGGTCTCTTTCTCATTTTTCTTCATTTCATTCTGTTCTCGCTTCCAAAATCTACACTCTTTCTTCATGTGACCTGGCCTGTTACAGTGAAAATATTTGATATCTCTTCTAGACTTTAATCTTCCTCTATATCCATGTAGATTTTTGCTATGACTTCTTCCACGTCTTTCTTGTTTTTCAGTAACAAAAGCACAAGAAGAAGATTCACCCTGTTCTTTTCTTCTGGCATCTTCATTTAGCAAACTATCTTTAACCATATCTATAGTTAGAGTCCCCTTTGGCGTGGAGTTACAAATAGTCACCACATTTCCCAACTTTCTGGTAAAGAGCTGAGAAGTAATAATTCCTGCATTTTATCATCTATATTCATTTTCATAGCAACCAACTTGTTTGCAAGACTCTGAAATAGGCTTATGTGCTCAACAATATTACCACCATCTTTATACTTCAAATTTACAAGCCTTTTGAGGAGAGAAATTCTATTTCCTACTATTTTCTTCGCAAAGAGGTTTTCTAACCTTTGCCAAACAACATCAGCTCTCGTTTCATCTGAAATATGCTTATGCAAGTTTATATCCATCCATCTTCTAATATAGGCAATGGATTTTCTATGTTGAACTTCCCATTCTTCATCGTCCATAGTAGAAGTTTATCTTTAACCTTGATAGGCTTATGCAAATCTTTGCAATAGAGCAAATCTTCCATCAGACGCCTCCAAGTGGAATAATTTGATGAGTTCAATTTAATCATAACATCTGACTCCATTTCAATCACACAAGAAAAACTAGCACCAAACAACCTGATGCTCTAATACCACTTGTTGGGAAAAACCCGTTAAAGCGGAATAATTCTTTTTTCTCTTTGTGTATCAAAATGAGTTCCTCATCAAAATACCAACTTGATATCAAAATGCTAATATCAAGCAGCACAACATAAACAATAGAGCAATAAATCAATCACACAGTGAGACAAAATCTTTTAAAATGGAAAACCCAATGTGGGAAAAACCACAGGACCGTAGTCCACCTCAAACTTCAACTATCAATAATAATGATAACAGGTTTACAACAGGTCTTCTCTAGAATAACTAGAGGATTGGAATAACATCAAGAACATAGATCTTGACTCTAGCATATCATAATATAGAATGAATTTCCTCAAAAGAGAATTCTAGGTCTCACAAAGTGGATATAATAGAAAAGTACCTTAGAGAGGGTAAACTGTAGATCAATACTATTAGGATTGTAGAGTTTGCTGCAAGGATTCTCCACATAAAATTTGGGCCAAAACTGACAACGTTTGGCCACCGATCGTCGAGCAGAAAACTCAAAAACTTTACTTTCTCTCTCTGTTTCTCTCTCCTCTTTTTCTCTGCACACCGCCGCACACTGCACGCGCTTACTATGTTCTCACCCTAATTTCGTTCTCTCTAATCTCCAATTAGTTGATTTGGGCTTATGGCCCAAATTGTCCAAGCCCACATATGGGCTGGACCCAACATAAAGGTTGTGTCATGTGGACACTTGTGAGAGATTCTCAGTTTGTAATAGACCATTTTGCCCCTTTATTGTGCAACTGATCAGAGCTTATAAAGTCTGTTTATAATTTGCATTGTCTATGAAGTGTTTCCTGGAATGTTTGCTTGTGGATCCCGAGTGAGGCGCTTTCTCTAACCCGTTTTCTCTTTTGTAGGTCCTAAGGGACTATGGGAGGTTTCGGGGAGACTGACCTTTGCGGACGGACACGCAAAGGTGCCGCACGACTTAGGAAAAATCAGCTAAGTCCGTGATAGATGGTATTAGAGCGGGACAAGCACTCATAGAAACACTTGGCATGCAAATGTGGGGGACCAAGCGAGGCTACGTTTAAGGCAGTCAGCACGCGCGCGACAATTTTGGGGAAAACAGGCATGGAGATGTAGGGAAAAGGAGTCGCTCAGAGGAGCGGGCATCCGAGAGTGGCATTTAGAGGAATGGCCAACCCTTCGCGCAAGAGGCACCACGAAGACAAACAAGCTGGGAAGAATGCAGAGCGCACAAAGGTTGGGATGGCTGAGTTCGAGCTACGGGTCGACGTTGACAACAATACTTGATGGTACTCAAGGCAAGCGAGACGCTTGGTAAAGGATGTGACCATGCAAGGTGGAATGAGTTGCTCAGCGACCAAAAGAGTTATGCAAAGCTCACAGAGGTGAGGGGAATTGCTAACTCGAAGAATTCGGTACTTATGCAAGGGCTTGTATGCGGACGATGAAATATTCGTGGCCATCCCAGGCGACCGAAACTCGGCGCCATGGAGCATTGAGACTTTCTTTTCAGCATGTGAAGGATATGTCCGTAGGAGGCTGAAGTGTGCAGCAAGTTCAGCATGTTGCTAGACCTTGAGTGGTGCAGCGGGGGCTGTATTGAGAGAATGTATTGGTGGATGCATTACGAGATCATGTGGGGGAGTAACCTAAAGCAGCACAAATGAAGGCACACTTGGAGTCGATATGGAGATCGGACTCAAGGGAAGGCTGACCCATGGAATGGTGGGTGCGAGGGCCACCATCAACTCAAAGCAAAAACGAGGAGCGGAGCAACTTGGGTGTAACTTGGCGAAGTACCCAAGTCACTTGAAGGAAGCCAGCAAAGAAGATGAAACATGGAGCAAAGGCACGATGCTTTCCTTAGACACAGGTCAAGGACATGAACTCTTGCAGAGGCAAGAGCAGGATCATGTTGTTCCATGGGTCCTTCATTCTAACGGAGCAGACTCATCTTACATGGTGCCAAAAATGAAGGGAGCTTCTGGGCACATGCACCTTATCTCGGAGAAGCATTTGACGGAGGATCTAAGGCGACTCAACATGCGAAGGCGAAGTTGGGTTCAAAAGTCCTTGACACGGGGCAAGAGGATGCGGAGGCGGGTAATCTTGAAGAATATGCCATAGTGTTGCTATTCAAGTTGCTTGAAGGAAGCGGTGCGTAGCGAAGATTGTTCTGGTAGGGGCAGAGGCCCAGGACCCAAACAATGGTGCACTAATTGCAGCGAAGTCGGTGGACTTCGGGAGCTACTAGGCGACGAACTGTCCTAGAGCGGTGCTTCATCTAGGTGTGACCCAAGAGTGGGTGGATGAAGGTCGATTGCCAAAAGAGCGAACAAAATCGAAGGTGGAAGAGACCCTGCGATGCATTGGCAAAGGCCACACATGGAGGGTTCACAATTCGAGTTCACCCCACAAGGATCAGAATGCAATGGAGATGTCACTAGGAGGCGACATGGTACAACGGATCATGGTGGAACAGTTTGTGGCAATGCGATACACACGAATCTAGCCCCATGAGGGACTAGATCATACGGAGGTATGATCAGGAGCTACTGGAAGCTCCACTTCGGTGAACAACACGATGGCAAGAAGGGCTATGGATTCGAGGAGTGAAGGCCATGGTACCGCAGAGGCGGGTCTTCCGTGCGTGCATCGAATTTTACATCGGATGAAAGCCTTGGTCATCAGCATATGGGGGCTGTGTTCCACCGAGGGAAAAGTTCGAATGCAAGTACTAGTAAGTCCCATAGGAGGGACTTGATCATACAGAGGTATGATCGAAGCAGCTGGAGAGTTGGACTGCTCCAGAGCCATATTTGCTTAAGGGAGCCCTGACAAGTCATAGGACAAGGTCGAGTAAGCGAACATTGCTACCAAGAAAGCTAAGGAGAACAGAATCGGTGCAAACCCTACAACGTGATGGCAGAGGCCATGCATAGGAGTTGCAATCTGTCTTTCCATCGACCAAAGGGAGCTGCTTGGAAAACACAAAGGGGTTGAAGCAGGGGGTCGAAAGGGGCGAGGAAGCGACGACGAGTCCAGAGGGACTTAGCTACCCAAAAATCAAGCATCAGTTAGAATGGAAGTGAACTCGGAGGAGTGCCATAGAGACATATTTACTGATCGTGAAGAAAAGGGATGCTGATGCGAAGCGATGGATAGCAGGACCATGGGCATGACAGTGCCAGGGTACCGCATAGGCGGGACTTCCATAAAAGTCATTGATCCCTTGCTCTCATGGAGGGAGAGCGCTTGGTCGTGAAAGGGGCCGAGGAGGTGGAGCATGCAGATGCAAACTCCAAGTACCGAGACAAGGTTGAAGGGCAGAGGCTAAGGAACTTTGTAAGACAGGTGTCAACGAGCTTCTCATCAAGATAGCCGAAAGGGAAGGACTTCGGGTCATGCAATAGTGCACGACCAAGGAACGAAGCAAGCAGTATGCGGTGCTGTGCCTTTGCTACCCAGTGGAGTAGGCGGCCTGGTTAATGGAGAAGACGGTACAATCCCAGAGGTGACCAAACCTATTAGAGACTTACTCCAAGTTGGGGTGAAAAACTTCCTGCATTCCAGAAGTTTGATGGCATTGAGAAGGTGAATCACAGTAGCTAACTCAACGCAAGAAGTGCAAACACTTCAAGTGCTTCAGAAGTGTGAGTAAAGAGCAGGCGAAGGCTAGTAACCAGCTCAATGCATGGAGTACAACCTTGAGGAGGCGGGCGAAGTCAATTAACCTTTGCCTTCTTAACTCTTAAGAGGATGGGCGAAACCGAGTACCCCAATTCTCTTATCTATCCAACAGAGGAGCTCTGCACGGGTTCAAAGACCCTTCGAAGATAATGAAAGATAATAGTTGTCAAATCCTCACCAACGGTGATCAGTGCTACTGAGAGTAGATTATTTGCTTCATTTCCCAATATAATGCCAATCGAAAGCGGAAGTGATGCGAATCTACTTGGAAGTGACAACTAAATGAAAGAAGAGTCGATGGACATTTTGTGGAGGAAGGACCCAAAACTTTGAAAGTTTACAAGGCAATGCTCGTTAAAGCTCCAAGAAACATCCACCTAGTTCAAGTAGCATGAGACATTTGAGAGACTGGCGCATAGTAAGGATGGTCTTTTCCTTCATCTGGAGGATCCGTAGGAACCAACAAGGATCAACACAACTTAGCCAACCCCACATTACAGTTAAGAGTCATTGGCGAGTTGAAGCAGCATGGCGGATAAAAGGTTCGACTACTTGAAAACAGCAGCGGAGAGTAGCTGGGAGCTAAGAAGCGCATTGTAGTTGGAGCAGAAGATTGAAGACTCAGTAAAAGCGAGCAGTTGCAATGTTGACAAAGGCTTCGACAAGGACGTCGAAGGAATAAGTAGGGGAGAATGTCACAGATAAACTTCTAAACAGGATGTTTGATGTAATGCTTATGTATGTCCGTGTCTTTTGGTATGTTCATGCTTTGCACAACATGTAGAGGGATGGCCGAAGGCTTAATAGTCTCATTTAGTTGGGTTTGGTGGCCGCTTTAGGCTTGTAAATAAAGGTTGTGACATGTGGACACTTGTGAGAGATTCTTGATCTATAATGGACCATTTTGCCCATTTGTTGTGCAACTGATTAGAGCTTGTAAAGTCTGTTTGTAATTTGCATTGTCTATGAAGTGTTTCTTGGAATGTTTGCTTGTGGATCCCGAGTGAGGCGCTTTCTCTAACCCGTTTTCTCTTTTGTAGGTCCTAAGGGACCGTGGGAGGTTTCGGGGAGGCTGACCTTTGCGGACGGATACGTAAAGGTGCCGCACGACTTAGGCAAAATCAGCTAAGTCCGTGACAGTATGTCAATGATATAATTTATTTGAGCTCCTAATAAACTTGCTAAACTTCAAATGAAGTTGTCGAAAAATTGCTTTTGTTATCAAATTGATCATAACCAAAGGAGGGGTGGAGAGAAAAGAGTTGCTTGAGATTGACCTGCAGGCCTAGATGTGGATGGATCATCAGGCAAAAGATCTTGGGCTCAGGGGTACTGATGAATTCTCAACCTTATATAGGATATGGTAATGATCGTAATGCGAAGCAAAAGATATAAGAAGTCTATTGTTCATAAAACTTGCGCTCTTTTTCTCCAATTAGATTGTTTAGGAATCATCAAGTAGCCTTTATCGATCATATTATATCATCTTCAAGATGTGGTTAACAAAAGAAATTCTTTTAAAAAAAATCTTAAGTTTTTTTTTTTTTTCTAATTTCTAACGTTTATTTGTTAGAACCCTTGCAGATTCTAAACTTGGGG
Source organism: Musa acuminata AAA Group (assembly GCF_036884655.1). Taxonomy (NCBI): domain Eukaryota; kingdom Viridiplantae; phylum Streptophyta; class Magnoliopsida; order Zingiberales; family Musaceae; genus Musa; species Musa acuminata. The sequence continues at coordinate 40,360,931 of NC_088357.1, forward strand.
TTAATCTCTTTAGGGGATCGGCATCCTTGGAACTCTATAGGGGCTCCTCTCTCCAAGTTGTTGCTCAAAGGCCGTAGAAAAGATTCATTTATTGCTTATGAAAAGAGAAGGAATACATGACTATTTATAAGGCTTCTAAACCCTAACTCCTAATAGGACTCCTACTTAAGACTCATACTTCTAACCAACTCATAATACGACTCCTACTCAAGACTCCTATTCCTTTACAACTCCTAATTCTTCTCTAAGAAACAACCTCATAACCCTAGCTAGCCTCTTCACCTCTTTAATATGGGTCGACTTAGGTAAGTTTTACATAAATATCTCTCTCAATTAGGACTCTCCTAGTTAGAGTCTTAACAGACCCCGCCCTCTTCAAATCAACCTTGTCATCGAGGCTGATAATTCATGAATTCTGGAAATTTGATCTTCAAGTTGTTATAGTTCTCCCAAGTGGCATCTTCTGTTGGTAGGTTCGCCCATTGTATTAGAACTTCAGTAGTGGGTCATCGTCGTCGAGTCACGCTCCGTCGATCAATAATGGCACTTGGTTGGGTCTGGAGTTCTCCTTGGGTAGTCATATTTGGTGGGTGGTTTTGGGTTGTCTCCAAGCACCTATTTACAACTTTCGTCTGGCCGTCGGTTTGTGGGTGATATGTTATACTCCTTTTCAATTTAATACCCTGCAAATGGAATAACTTTGTCCAAAATCTGCTCATGAAGATGCAAGTAGAATTTGTCACTGTTAGGATCGGAGTGGCACTAAGAGGGGGGGGGTGAATTAGTGCAGCGGATTAAAACGTTGATTTCGACAAATTTTTCGTACGATAAGAACGGAACTTGAAAAGCTTAACTTGAAAGCGTATTCTTAAAGTTGCGCAGCAAAGGTAATGATGAAACAAAGCAAGTAAGAAGATTTGCAGTAATGTAAATGATAATAAGAAATGCAAACCAGAGATTACGCCGTTTTTAAAGTGAAGGGTGAATACCCCTCTTCGATGAGGCTTCCACCTTCCACTAGCAAATCTCTTGAAAGTGAAGGGTGAATACCCCTCTTACAACTTTTACAAGCGGTTCACTCTCTTACAGATTTTCAACAAGAAAGAAGGAGGTGAACACTAGCAAATTGAAAACAAGACAAGCTAACACTTTTCTAAGGCTTTTCTCTCAAACACTTGCTGCTCAAAAAGTTGTTCTCTCAGCTGAGATTTGAGGGGTATTTATAGGCCTCAAGAGGATTCAAATTTGGGCTTCAAAATTTGAATTCTCTTTGGGTTCCCGCTGTTGGAGGTGCCACCGCCCAGCCAAGCGGTGCCACCGCCCAGGGCTCGGGTGCTGGGCGGTGCCACCGCCCAGCTAGGCGGTGCCACCGCCTACAGTGTTTTCAGCCCGACTACAGTGTTTTCAGCCACTAGTTGGGCTTCAATCTTGGCTCTCTAGTTCGCTGGTTTAGCTTAATTTTTAGCCTAAACCAACTCTGACTTTGGGCCCAGTTGGCCCCTAACCAGGATATAGGATTATCTCTTAATCCTAATCCTAATTACAAGTGGACTACATAACCAAAACACATCCTAAGCAAATTTTCAACCGCGAACGTCGAGTCTTGTTCTAGCGAGCTTTCCGACGAACTTTCTGCTGACGGGCTTCTAGCAAGCTCCCGAACTTGTGATGAATTTAATGAGTAGCCGAGCCTTCTCGGTGATCTCCGTGAACCTCCGACGATCTCTTCGGCGAACTTCCAAAAATTCCGACAGGTTCCCGATTTCTTCTCGGTTGGTTTTGGCAGCATCTCCGACGATTCTTCGGACTCTTAAACGTCCATCGAACTTGACTCCGGTATTCTCGCTTTGTGTTTTCTGGTTATCGTAGTTAATCCTGCACACACAAGCAAACACTCTACTCCGATCTAGACAATTATTATAACGCAAATTGACATTCTGTTGCCCGGCACGTCATTGGTTGGCGCTTCATCCGATTCTTCAGTGCATCGTCCTCTCTTGCGGCTTGTTGCCCAATCGGCGGTTGACCTCTGCAACCCCGATATCCTTGGCGTAATTTCGCTCTCCTTGGCCCGATGCCCGACGCCCGAAGCCTTCTGCCATCCAATATCCTGACGTGATCTCCTCTGACGCAACGTCAATTCCTCCTGCGTTAATTGTCTAATCCTGATCGAGTAGACCTGTATCACTCAAAATGTAGTCAAACATTTAAACACAATCAATTAGTTTCATCATCAAAATCCGAGATTCAACAGTCACAAGCACAATGCGTCCCTTATAGCGTAATTCTTTTGAGTCCCAATTGTAATGAGCCATGGAGCTTGGTGCTTCCTCCAATTTTTTTATGATCTTACTAGTCTCCGGATCTTCCTGCCATTCCCTCTTAATACCCCTAAGGAATTCATAGTCGAAATTAAAATGGCCAAAAATTCAACTTGCTTAGGTAGCCATGAAAGCGCATATGAAACAACATTCTCTTTCCCCTTTTGAAAGTTATTTCATAATCATATCCAAGAATCTTTATTACCCATTTTTGCTGCTCGAGAGAAGATATCTTCTGCTCCAAGAAATATTTTAGGCTTTTATGGTCGGTCTTGATTTGAAAGCATCGCCCGATCAAGTACGATCTCCACCTCGTTGCTGCGTGCACAATGGCGACTATCTCCTTATCATATGTTGACATGTTTTGATAGGAGGGAGATAATGTCTTGCTAGTGTATGTGAGTGGTCAACTATCTTGCATGAGAACGTCTCCAATTCTGACTCTAGATGCATCGACCTCAATGATAAAGGGTCGACTGAAATCTAGTAGCGATAGCACTAGCATCGTCGTCATGGTTGCCTTAAGTTTGTCGAAGGCAGCGGAGGCTTTGTCCAACCATTGGAAGGTATCATTTTTCAGTAGAGAAGTGAGTGGTGCACTAATCTTTTCATATTTTGTCATGAACTTACGTTTGTAGCTTGTTAAACCGAGAAAGCCACGTAGCAATTTTATGTTCCTCGGGGTTGGCCAGTTCTGCACTGCTTCTATTTTGGAGGGGTCCACCATCACACCTTCCTCTAATATGATATGCCTAAGATATTCCACCTTTTGTTGAAGAAAGCAAAAATTCGTAGTGGCCGTTGTGTGTTCGAAAGGTGGTTTTCGGTATGACTTCTTCGCACACTCGTATTTGATGATACCCGGATCGAAGGTCCAGCTTTGTGAAGATTTGTGCTCCCTTTCATCTAGCAATTCATCTACCACTAGAATAGGGTATTTATCCTTGATGGTTATACCATTGAGAGCTCGGTAATTAACGCATATTCGCCATGTTTCGTCCTTCTTGAGTACAAGTAGCACCGGTGAAGAGTAGAGGCTGCAACTTGGCCGAATAACTCTTGTTTCGAGCATCTCTTTTACAATCCTTTCTATTTCATTCTTTTGGAGATGTAGATACTGATATGGCCGAGTATTTGCTGGAGGTTTGCTTGGAAGAATCGTTATATAATGATCATGCTGATAGGTAAGAGGTAGGTTGTGCGGTTCGTCAAATATATTTTAAAATTCAGCAAGCAAAGGAAGTAGGTGATAAGACCATAAAGTCTTATCGTAGGCTCTGATACCAAATGATAAGATCCTAAAGGTCTTATCGTGGAAGAAAGGGGAGAAATGGGGATGATAATGATCGCTTCGAGAGGATCGGCCTCCTTGATTGCTTCGAGGGGATCGGCCCTCCTTGATCGCTTCGAGGGGATCGGCCCTCCTTGATCACTTCGAGGGGATCGGCCTCCTAGGGTTTGTCCAAAGACAGAATAATATTTTTCATAGATTACCGAAAAGAAGTAGTTACATCCCTATTTATAGAGTTCCACCCAGGGTCCATCAGGACTTGAACTCTAATAATAAATAAATATTAAATAAACCTTTACTTGATTCTAACTGAACTAAACCGACTCAATAAACAACTGGACTAAACAGACTCAATAAACATTATTCAAAAGCTCAAAAAAAGGTTCCTAACAGTTCCTCCCTCTTCAAATCAGCCTTGTCCTCAAGGTTGAGCAGCATCAATCTCGGGGAGCTTCTCTTTCAGCACTTTAGCCATAGACTATCTGCAACGCATCACAACCTGTTGATCAAGTAAGTATGGTCTCCACTTTTTGAGAGTGTAAGCAACAGGTCGATCTTTCAGTGTAGTTATCGTTGCATGAAACTCCTGGCCTTATATAATCAATTTTATCTTTGAACCTTTGCTATCACAAGTGAAAATCGGTCCATCAATGATCTTTACTTCGAATCTGTCATAGTCTTTAATGTGGTGGACCAATCGGTCAACAGTCTCACTATCCATAGAATTGTTAGTGCTACCAGTATCAATCAAAACTATAATAGGCTGATGCTCTAGAGTTCCGACAACTTCCATAGTTTGTAGGTTAGAGTAGTCGGCTAATATATGCATTGTATATACGGTAGGTTCAACGTCTTCATTAGAATTTATACCTTCATGATCGGAGTCCAACTCTTCTGCTTTCGGTTCCTCTCTAATTGGCTCAATCATCATATGCTGCCCTTGATTACATTGGTGCTCCATACTCCACTTTTCATCATAGTACAAACCCTTTGCTGAATTTTTCTTGAGTTCTTCTTGGGTTAGTCCTCGGGTGTCAAGGCTTTGGTTGGGAATAGATATGGTGGGTGGCATATTGATCATCTGGTGGTTGTCACTTCTGTTTCCATGATTTTCCCTGTTGATTTTTTTCTCATGTAGATGTGCGAATGAGATCACAGCTATCATAGTGCGAGGTTGACGAGCCTTAACTTCACACTGGATCTCTGGAATAAGACTTTCAATAAATGTATCCAGAAGTTGTCGTTCCGACCAATCTCTAGCTTGATTTGATAATCTTTCAAACCTACTTTGATATTCCAACACTGTAGAAGTCTGACAAATTTTTGAGAGATGTCCATCCACCTTCATGTATGAGTAGATTGTGTCACAATCTTGGGGCCCTTTTCTAGTATTTCTAGATCTGTGCAATGTAGAACTTGAGCTCTCACCTTGTTGAAATTTACTAAGGCTCCCCAGTAAGTCCTCTTTGAAATCATTAAGTACTTCTTGTAACCGGTTCTCAATTCTAATTTCCAATGCTTCCATTTGTGCTTTCACTGAGTTATCGATGGCCATTTTGTAAGACTGTAAATCTGTAATCTCAACTCCTATTTTTGGTATTGGTCAAGGCATCAATCACCGCCTTATTCGGTGCTGCTGTTGTGATGCAGTTAGTAGCAACACTATGGGAATGAAGGGTTGCTGCGAGGATGCGGGGATGTAGCTGCGGTCGCCGTGTGGGAAGCAGCGATGCTTGTTGCGGTCGCTGCGTAGAGGGATCGCTGTTGCTGAGGGCTTGGAGGCAGCGATGGTGGTGCAGCTAGGGCAGCACCACCAAGGGCTCACCGCTGCGATGGCTACGACGGCGCGGATGGAAGGCAGCGTTGCTTTGTTTCTGTCACACTGTGGAAGGAGGCGCTGGTGAGAGGCAATGATGCTTGTTGCAGTCGCTGCGTGGAGGGATCGCTGCTGCTGAGGGCTGGGAGGTAGCGATGGTGATGTGGTTGGGGACAGCGCCGGCAAGGACTCGCCGCTGCAGTGGCTGCGATGGAGGAAGAGTTGCTGCCCTGTGTTTTTGTCACTGTGTGAGATGAGAGCGCCGAGGCTGAAAGGCGACGGTTGTGACTGCTGTGACCCAAGGAAGCAATTGCCGAGCAGCCGGGTTGAAGCTGTGGTGATGCCAACCAACAACTGCAGCAGCGGAGGCAGAACAAGAGGGAGGTGGCGTTGAAGCGGCCGGGGTTGAGGCTGCAGTGGTGGCAACCGGCGGCTGCGGCAAAGATGCAGAGCAAGGGGGCTGCAGATACTGTGCAGATCGAGGGGGTTGAGGTGAAGGCTGCAGTGGCTGGCAGCAGCAGTCGTGGCAGGCTGGGCGGCGAGCGGCGTCGTCGCTGGCTGGGCAGCAGTTTCGACGGTGGTGGCAACCGGCGTTCGCAGCAGCAAGAGGATTACCCTGTTTCTCGGTCAAAAGGGGGCAGAGCAAGGGGGAGTGGGGGCGGTCGTTCTCGCCCGAGCCAGGGGGAGCGGCGGCTGGGAGGCGAGGAGCGGTCGCCGCACGGTGGCTGGCAGTGGTGGTGGGTCGGCTGGAAGGCGACGGCGCTCGAGGCGTGGCTGCGATCGACGAGGGGCTGCGGTAACAGAGGAAGCTCTGTTTCTGCAACCGCTGCAAGGAGGGGCTGCGGCAACCGGCGGCTACGGCTTCGGTGCCGGCGGTCCTTCTCGCTCGAGCGAGATGGGGACGCAAGGAGAAGAGGTCGCTGGCCGGGTGATCGAGCGGTGGCGATGCGGCTGGGAAAAGTGGTGGTGACGCGGCTGGGAACAAGGGCAATCCGTGAGTTGCCCTGTTTCGGTCGCCGCGAGGAGGGCGACAATCGGCGGCTGCGGCTGCGACCCAAGGGAAGGCGGGCGGCGGTGGAGAGGCAGTGGTGGTGGCGCGGCTGGGAGCAGCGTCACCAACGATCGCCGAGGAGGAGAGGTCGAGCGGCTGCGCTGCGACGCAAGGGGAGGCGGGCGGCGGCAGTAGGGCTGGGATGGACGCTGGCAGCGTCGTCTCCTGGCCGGGGAACAGCGGCGGCGGTGGTCACCGGCCGGGAAGCGGGGCGATGGTGGGCGCTGGCCGGAGAGCAGCAGCGGCGGGTGGGCTGGCCGGAAGCAGGGGACGCAGGGGTGGCTGCGGCTTCTTCTTCCTCTCGTGTTCCTTTTTTTTTTTTTTTTTTTTTTTTGTTGAACGAGATGGGGCAGCGAGGAGTTCGAGCGGTGTCGAAGGTTGCTGGCCGGGGAAATAGCGACAACGGTGAAGAAAGAGTTGCCTTGTAGTGGTGGTGGGGAAGAAGGGAAGCAAGGCTGCGGCGGGTTGCGCCAAGGATCGTTGCTCTGATACCAAATGATAAGATTCTAAAGTCTTCTCCCTAAAGGAGAGGATCGGCCTCCTTATCGCTTCGAGGGGATCAGCCCTCCTTGATCACTTCGAGGGGATCGGTCTCCTAGGGTTTGTCGAAAGACAGAATAATAATTTTCATAGATTACCGAAAAGAAGTAGTTACATCCCTATTTATAGAGTTCCACCCAGGGTCCATCAGGACTTGAACTCTAATAATAAATAAATATTAAATAAACCTCTACTTGACTCTAACTGAACTAAACCGACTCAATAAACAATTGGACTAAACAGACTCAATAAACATTATTCAAAAGCTCAGAAAAAGGTTCCTGACAGTAGGTTTGAATCTTCAAATTCTATTGGTTCTCCCTTAGTTTGCTGCTCAAGTTGTACCAAAAAGCCACTACATACTTTATGCAAAACCTTCTCTATTTATTGTGTGCAAATCGTCGTTACGTCATCCCCACGTTTCCCGTGCAGGATCACATGTTTCTCCTACTGTAAAATTTCATAATTAGTTGCATAAAATTCCAAGAAATATCACCTAATATCGTCAACCATTTAATTCTGAGCATGGCCTCGTGATCATCAAGAGGGAGGAGGAAGAAATATGCAATTATCTCTTGGTCCTGCAGCAACAGTTTCACTCGCGGGCGCCTACGATCATACTTCAAAATCCATCCATCGACGACCTTAAAGTCAAACCTACTGTAATTCTCGATAGGTAAGGCCATCCGGACAGCAACCTTACTGTTTAAGAAGTTATTAGTACTGCCCGTGTCGATAAGAACAGTGATCGGTTATTGTTTGAGAAGGCCTCCAACTTTCATCGTTTGCGGGTTTGAATAGCCGGCTAGTGCATATACCGTAACTTCGGTCGGTTGTGGCTCTTCTTTTGCATCTTCTTCTTCATGTTTAAGGCTCTCTTATGGATGTTCAATGACCTCTTCTTCTACTGGTTTAATCATAAGAAGGCTCCCTTTACTATAAAGATGCTCACGGCTCCATGGTTTGTCGCAATGCCAACATAACCCCTTCGCATATCGCTCCCGAAGCTCTTCTCTTGTCAACCTCTTTGGTGCTGGGATTCGGTCGATAGTAGGGGGGGCTGAGGCCTTTAGAATTGTAGGTCGAGGAGTGATCCTAGTCCTTCGAGCTTCATGGTTCAATCGCTCCTCTTGATGTCGTGCGAAAGAGATGGCTGTCATAAGCGTGTATAGTTGTCGCACTTTAACTTCTCCCCGGATCTCCGGCTTCAAGCCCTCAATGACGGTCCCCAATAGCTGTTTTTGAGACTAATCACGAGTTTGATTAGATAGCCTTTCAAACCTGGTTTGGTACTCTTGAATGGTGAAGGTTTGTCGGATCTTTGCTAGTTGTACATTAATGGTTCTCATAATCGGTTGGTCCAAAGCGGATCAGCAGTCCTTCTTTGAATTGTTACCATAAGAGGACTCCATGAGTGTATTCAAATCAGTTAAACCATTGTATGGTATCCCCTTTAAGATGTATAGCTGTAATTTTCACCATAGATGCGTCCGCGGTTTGGTGGTACCAAAAATATCGCTCCGCGCGAGAGATCTAACCAATCGAGTCTCCTTCTTCCCATCTAGGGAAGTCTACCCTCATGTGTAGATAGTTGAGGTTGGTCATAGAGCCTCCCCTCCCTTGGAAGTCATCTCTTCGGGCTTGGTGTGATTGTTTTGAGCTCTCTCCTTGATGTGATTTCTTCGGGCTTGGTGGTCGGCTCAAATTGAGTTCGGTAAAGGGAGTCCGAATCTTATCCTCCATTCGGGCCTCGAAAGCTTCAAATTTAGCATTGATTACTTCCTCATATGCCATAGTATATACCTCCAAATCTGTGATGTTAATATCTCTCTTTTGTTGTCGGGTTAAAGGCATGTATAGGTTGAGAGAAATGATGGTCGAAAGGGTTGGTGGATGTAGGCTGCAGTTTAGGCTTGTTTTGTGGCTATTTTGGGTGTAGTTTGAGGGTGTGGTTTGGTGGAGTTTTAGGGCTGTGGATGAAAGTTTTGGATCTATGGTAGATGGCAGCAATGGTTTGATAGAAATCAGTAGAAGTTCCTACAAATATGTGCTATCTTGTAAGAGCAGAATTGTCGTCGAAGAAACAGTGATTTCTTGACAAAATTTTTACAAAAAACTTGAGAAATTTGAGGAGAGAATTGACAACAAAATCTCAGTTTATATGACAACAAGGATCTTTAATTTAATCAAGAAATTTTAAACAGTATAACAGCAAGAAAATTGGTGCAAGTTGTGATAGCAGAATTCTCGTCGAAAAATTTCAGCGGTTTATAATGAAAATTTGCAGCAACACAAAATTAGTTTTAGAGATGAATTCCTTAATAGATAAATTTTTTTATGGAAGCCAAAATGATCTATGAAGTGTATAAGAAATTTCATTAAAAAAAGATTGTAAATAGATGGGTTAAAGCAACAATATGCGGTTGAAATTTTTTACATCATAGATTTTCAAGTGTAGCAGATTGGACATAAAAGATCAGTGGTTTCTATTAAGAATTTTTCGATGAAACCAAAGGAAAATCACCTGTTAGAAAGTATCAAAGCTATCATAAAAATTTCATAGAGATTTGGATAGAAAAAATATAGTAGCAAGATCAAACAATCTGTGTTATGCGGTTGGAAATTTACAGTGCAGATTTTCAAGTATAGTAGTTTAAACGTAAAAGATCAATGGTTTATATTGAGAATTATTTGACAAACCCAAAGGGAAATTTGCTATTAGGAAGTGTCTAAGCTGTCAAAAAAATTTTGTAGGAATTTGGATAGAAAAAAATGTAGTAGCAAGATCAAACAAACTGTGCAATGCGGTTGGAATTCTGCAATGTATCTTTTGTCGTAGAGATGAAAACTTTGTGACGAAAAGTTTATGCAGCAATATAGGAACAATTTTTTTTTTAGATTTTCGAATAAGGATAACTAAATTGCAGCAGCAGTAAGGTAGGAAACCAGAACCTGTTGCAATTCACAAGGAGATCAAAGGATGATCTGTGGTGGTGGAGATGACGACGGAATTTGGCGACGATCTTTTAAGCAATTGTGAGAATTGCTTTGGGCAGTTGTGGAGGGCTGATGGATGGTTGTGGAAGGGCAACGAGATGCCAAGAACGCTGCTCTGATACCAGGTGTTAGAACCCTTACAGATTCTAAACTTGGGGTTGATCTCTTTAGGGGATCGACCTCCTTGGAACTCTATAAGGGCTCATCCCTTCAAGTTGCTGCTCAAAGGCTACAGAAAAGATTTATCTATTACTTATGAAAAGAGAAGGAATACATGACTATTTATAGGGCTTCTAAACCCTAACTCCTAATAGGACTTCTACTCAAGACTTATACTTCTAACCAACTTTTAATAGGACTCCTATTCCTTTACAACTCCTAATTCCAACATCTTCACATTTTTAATAAGGGTCGACTTAGATAGGTTTTACATGAATGTCTCTCTCAATTAATAGGACTCCTATTCTTTTACAACTCCTAATTCCAACCTCTTCACATTTTTAATAAGGGTCGACTTAGATAGGTTTTACATGAATGTCTCTCTCAATTAGGACTCTCCTGGTTAGAGTGCTAACATTATTTCCTATATCTTTTTCCTAAACAAAGCACCTCTTATGTTTTAAATTATGAGAATATCTTTATGACCGTCTTCGTGGTCACTTTTGACCTATTGTTTCGTTGTATAATTGTCTCTATCGCTGTTAGAATCGGTGCATGCACTACTTACTTCCTTATGATGAAATCTACTATCACTTGGGTTACTTCTGAAAAGATAGGTAGATTCCTTACCCTCGATTGGTGCAATAGCCTCTTCTGTGCTAGCCATCACCTCCACCACTCCTTCATTGTTACCTTAGATGGCCCCACCAACTACAATCATCAACCCCTCAACACTCTCTCTCTCTCTTTACTATCATATTATATGTCCCATAGGTTCGTTGCACTTCCATCGAGGGAGAGAAGTCATAGGCGTATCATCACGACGTAAGATATTCTCGAAAGACAAAAGGTGATGAAGATGACCATAGTGACTTACAAAAAAAGACGATCATAGTGCGATAGAAGATAATCAATCACAAGAATAATTTTATCTTCTAAAAAATAAAAAAAACTATATGAAAAAATAAAATATTTAAATATTTCTTGAAGAATTTATTCTTAAATCCAAACACATTCACGGTAATACTCACATCTTGGATATTGATATTTTTATGAATCGAAGGTACTTGCACGTAATTGGACGGCATCCTTTTAGGTGCTTTCATAGACAGCCTGTTGTCATGTGAAGATATTATTCTATTCATACGCAAAATCTTGAGGTGCACCGACCACTGTTCTAACACTCGACAAAGAAAAAAACAATAATAATAACAAAATCTTGTTTGTTCCACAGCCATTTCATACACAATTGACAATGATGAAGTCACATTTAAAAGCAATCCTCTTCTCATGGTCTTTTGGGGATCACCCCTAAATGCATATATTCATGTGCCCAAAATGTGCATTTTACAACATGAAAATATTCATGTGCCCAAATGGTGCATTTTACAACATGAAAATATTTAATTGCCAAACTCTTAAATACACTCACGAAAAAATGAGCACAAAAGAAAATAGTCCAAAGAGGTAGACGCTAACTCTGAACTTGATTTCCAGCAGGCTTCAATCAGCAGTGTTCAAATAATATTTCAATTGAAATAACGAAAGATGAATCTTTATTTTATTTTTATATTTTCAGCAAGAATGTTGAAATAATCCTTCAGCCAAAATTCACAAGAAAAGGATTCATCTGAGAATGATCAAACCCCCTACAACACCACCTTTGAAAGCCCATACTCGTACACCAAGACCACTTGTAATGCTCAAAAGAATCCCATCAGAGATACCCATTTTGTACTCTTGGAGAGGATGATTTCTTCATCTGCTATATCCACTTCCACCTCCACCACCATATGGTTGCTGAGATCCATAGTTGCCCATGCCCATCATGGGGTTGTAGCCTGCCCCAGGAATACCATTTCCACCCAGCGGGCCTCCCATCGGCGGTCGTTGAGGCATCATTCCCTGGTTCATTCCCATGTTCATCCCCATGCCCATAGGTTGATTCATGCTTCCACCATAACCACCCATCCCCATCCCCATCCCCATGCCGGCACCGCCCATCATGCCCATTCCCATTCCGGAACCACCCATCATGCCCATTCCCATACCAGCACCACCCATCATGCCCATTCCACCCATGCCCATGCCCATACCATTGCCCATCATGGGATTTGGAGGGACCGCTAAGGAACTTGCACCAGCACGTCCAATGCCGGAGCCAGATCCCATAGCTTTGCCCATGGTGGTGATAGATACCGGTGCTGTAGAAACCTTCTTATCTTCTCTTCTTTTCTCCTTCCGATTCATAGAATCAAAATCAATGCCAATATCCGCATGAGGATTGATTTTAGCTGCAAAAAAATATAAGTGTCAAACGAGAGAGTATGGCTCAAATGAAAATTACAACAGAAACATGGAATATAATATATTATTATATGGTAGCCATAAATTTTTAAGGTAATGCCATAGCTAATTAGTTGACTTCTCATGCTATAGCCACCAAAACATCTCACACTTGGTTGGGAGGATGGCCTCCCTGACGTTGATATTTTGGTTTGCTAGGATGCCGACTGTGTTTATTTCCATTTTACTTAATAAAACAAATATGCCACTATGCAGTATTTTACAAATGCAATGATACAATGCAATATCATGTGATTATGGAGAAATGTTAGCAAGGGATCAAAGCATCACTTAATTGAAAATTAAATCATTGTTATCAGAAAGCGGTTCAACACTTGCTGATAATATCTAGTGAATGCTAAGGGCCTTTGCAGTAAACAGCACTTGGAAATTAGAAAAGAGAACTAAAAATGGATGAAAAAGATCAAGCACTTACGTCCTGATATATTCAGATTCACTAGACCTCGACTCAGTGTGTCAGCCCAGACTGCTGATTTGGGTTCAAACTTTTCCTTTGATTCAGCTGTTCTTATAGGTGGTAAAGCTGATGGAGCAGGAGTCACTTCTAAGGCAGTGGGAGCCTGAGGGCCGGGCTGCGAAGGAAGATTCAACTGCATGGACTGGTTATTTATTTGAGCAATAGGATAAGCTGCCTCTGACAACTGGGTGGATTGGTTATTTATTGGAGCAATAGGACGAGCTGCCTCTGACATAAATGGTGCTGGTGGACCTGACTGAGGAATAAGATTTCCTTGTCCATGTGTTGGTGTTATAGGACGAGCTGCCTCTAACATAAATGGTGCTGGTGAACCTGACTGAGGAATAAGATTTCCTTGCCCATGTGTTGGTGCTACAGGTTGAGCTTCCTGCATGGGAATATAAGCTGCCAATCCTGTTTGTGTGGCAAAAACACCAGAAATATCATCCCTAGCCTGGGCAGCATGATTATTTGTTGGAGTAATAGGACGAGCATCCTGGGCAGGAAAATGAGTTGTCTGTAATGCAAATGGAGCTTGTGGACCTGACTGGGGAATAATATTTTGTTGTGCATCTGCTGGTGCTGCAGGTTGAGCTTCCTGCATGGGATTAAGGGCTGCTGATCCTGTTTGTGTGGCAAGCATCCCTGAAATATCATTGCTTGCCTGAGTCAGAGGAGCTTCCTGGGTCAAAATCGCTGGACTTCCATAAGAGCTTTGTTGACCATCCAATGGAGGATTGCATGTAACACCAAAAGCAGCATCAAAATCAAAGTCTGTGGCTGTTTGTATCTCGGAAGCTTCAGGTGGGAAAATTTCAGCACCTCCAGTGGAAATTGAAGAGTTGAAGGAAGTGACATGTGCAAAGCTCTCTAGCTGGTTGGAGGAATTTTCATGGATAGCTATAAAAGGAAGATCACCAAAAGGATTCTCACCATGCTGCATCAAAAAGGGCAAAAAGCAAGAATCACACTCGGTAAAGCAGATAAGAAAAGAATAAAAAGTGTAGAAGCGAATCTACTCAGATCAAGGAAACGCCATAACAGATCTCTACAACAAGAAAAATATTTCTGAAGTTACTGCATGAACAGTTTTTCCTTCATCAAGACAAGATTATTATGTTATAAAAGTAAACAAGTCAATGAAACACCATATCAGATCTTTATGAGAAACAAAAATATCTGAAGTTACTGAATGAGCAGTTTTCTCTTCATCAAGAGAACATTATTATGTACCGAAGAGTCTAATCCAACAATACCTCATTCCAATTTTTTGAACATGTACTTGAGCTAATAATCATTCCTCTTATGCAAGACTTATGCTAATAACTTGATGATCAAAGATACCTGGCTCATTGCACCAGATGACATCACCATAAAATCTGCCCCAAGATCTGAATTTGTTGGAAGATCAACCCCAGTACCATTAGTGGCCGTAGGCAAAGGCATCATATCCAATGAATAAATAGAATCCAATGCTGATGCTGATCCAAATAAGTCCATCTCCAGACTACTTGCAGCAGGTGGGCCAACTGCAGGTGAAGCAACTGTTTAGAGGAAGAAAACAAGAACTGGTCATTACTCATTACAAAATATATTCGACATGTAACAATACGGAAATGTTAACAGTTGTAAAAAATAAGATGCTTGTCTAAGATATTTAAAGGCAATATCATAACCACCCATCTATCTCTAACAATTTGGTGTTTCGTTGTCAGTACTTGGGATTCTGGCAAAATCCCTTCAGTAAACATTTATCATGCAGAAACCATGTCTAAATGATCACATCGTACCACTGCTTTTGTATTAAACTGTAAATTAATGCAAGAATTATACGCAGAAGTTGACAGAAATTAGGGAAATTTCATTTATATGCATATAAAAAAATCATATTTTATACCTCTAAAATATCTTGTATTCCTACAAAAATAACACATTTTATACCTCTAATTTTTTTATAGATCCTACAAGAATGAGAACCTATAAAAGAACACTTTTGAAAGGGGAATTTACGATTGTTATGAGTTATAGAATATTATACATTTTGCAAGGGTAAATCTGATCAATATCTTAATCAAGGATTAATAGTCAACCGAACCAGTCCACTGAAAAAAGGGACACAGACCAGATGATTTTGTTGTTTTCATCCAGGTCACTGCCCAATAGACCTACAGAACCGGCGTCAGCATCCAATTTTGATGGATAAAATTGGGTCCACGCCATCAATAACAGCACCATCCATTAACCCTACTGAACCAGGCTTTCCACCTGGTTTTAATGGTTAAAAACGTCACCATCAGGAGGTAAGCCTGACCACATACTGCCTATTATTTTTTTTACAGTTTTTGGCAGTTGTCCTTTGTTTATTTTTCCCCTTTCATTTAGTTTTTCACCCATGCTCCTGTCTCTCTCTCCTTTTTTTGTTCGCTCTCCCCTCATCCACCTCTTTTCCTCCCTACTGCCTCGCCACCAACACTTCACTATGTCGGTGAGTATGACTAAAACAAATAATCTACAATATAGATGTGGCACCTTTTAGGCAGTCTTTTCAGAAGTCTGTGTTGGAGCCCAAATGTTAACCGAGCCCATCCATGGTTAAATAGGAAAGGCTTAAGTCAACTTAGACAAGTCAACAGATCTAATATTTTTGGAACATTGTTAGTAATCTAGGAAGAGCAACTTGATGAGATTAGATCTATTTTTATTAATATAAGTTGTCTACATATGGATAACCCATTATGTATATAGATTCATCATAATTGGACGTACCTCAGTCAAAAGAAAGAGGAAATAAAAAAGAAAGAATTACCTTTCCAACCTGTCGCAGTTCATCCTGTAACACAAACAGTAACCCCAAACCATAAACTTATGGTGTCTGTGTTCTTCGCAAATGTTAATGTCATAGAGAGAGAGATTTTAATTAAATTGTACTAATGAAAACAGTGTGCTATATATAGGCCAGTTGGCCAAGGACTATCCTTCTTGACAGAGTGTTTACTCCAGCTTCTAGCCCTTGTAATCCTATCCACAGTCTACTAACTTCTCTCTACATTGACACTATCATCTACTATCTTTATGTTTTTATAAAAAAGTTAAAAGAACTCACGAAATTATGATGGATACAAAATAAAGCATTGCCGATCTTCTTGCTACTGAGAAGGTCCATCTAAACAAGCTCTGGATCCATGCTCCAACAAGACGTGGGGTCCTCAATTCGTATCATTATGAGATGTACATGCGAAGTCATTGACTCACAAGGTGTGACTCAAAGAACAATGATCCATATGTAAGGCAAAGACTCGATAGCCATTAAGCCTTAGCATGCTTTTTGACACATTAACATGCTACCTCCACCTTCATTTTTCTTGTTATGAGCAACAAGTGATATTTATTCTTTTAACATGGTGCCAAGATGCAGCTAGTCCTCCCTTGAAGTTTAAACTGAACAACAATGAGCAAACCTTCAAGTTACAAGGAACCTAAGTCAAATTGTCAATATGAGTTCGCAAATTTTTAAATACAGAATGCATAGTAAATGTTAAATGACAAGTTATTAACAGATCATTCAATCACTCACTTTTAATCCTACCCTTGTTGAAATAAGATGTTTACTTACAAGTAGCAAAAGCTTAACAACGCCACCATTAACTAGCAAATTTTACATGATTAACTGTCAAATCTGTTTTGTATCTGACAATTGGATTGTCCTTTGATGTATTCTTGACAGTGATCAGAAAATAAAGGTTCCCAGCAAGTAGAAAGATTTCATAATAAGCTCTTCAATACTAATAAAAAATCCATCATCAACATTTAAGATTTAAGGGTTGTTTGGATTGTCCAACATAATATACCAGCAGAAAGGCAACATGGGCCAATCAAGATGCAGGAGAGAAGGAAAGTCCATGGTCCCATATCAACTCGATGGAAAGATCCCACAACTCTGGTATTCCATTCCAGGACTGGGATAGGCCAGGAGAATATAATTGAACTCATTGGAGCAAACTTTATTTGGAAAATTTACCTTACAAACTTATTCTTAGTTTCTCCCATTATTTAGAAAAAATATACAAAACCCATGACCATTGTCTTCCTTGCTGTCCTATACTGTGTGCCTCCAATTCTATAAAATGGACTACCAACCAAGGTTCTGAATTCCGTACCATATCGGTGTACCGATCAGCAATCGGTACGATACATACCAAGCTAACTAACACATGGTACACTAAGTTGTACCAATGTACTGCTTGTACCAGTCCTCTATCAGATCGATACATATCAAGTGGTACAGTACAGTATTGCAAACCATGCTACCAACACAAATTGCTAACAAGGTGCATCAACAGTAAAGCAGCATAAAGAATAAAACATATAAGGTTTGCTCCAGTGGCTATTAGCTAAAGCCTACAATTAATGGGTTGGATCAGAAACCTACTTAAAGGTCCAGAGAACCAGATAATTTTTATCTTGGAATCCAATACCTCATTCGGAAATCATTACTTGCATGTTCAATCAACCTCACAACCTTTTACCTTGATTACGTCATTTATTAGGAAAATTATAAACAAGCAACCATTATTTTCCTTCCAATCATATTCTGTGTGCCTGCAACTCTACAAGATTGACTACTGACATAAATCACTGAGAAGATGCATCAACAGCAAATCAGCATAAAGTGTAAAGCATAGGCTTGGGCATGAATATTTAGCTCCATTGGCCATTGTCTACAGCCTATGATGAATAGGTTTAGATCAAAGGTCTGCGTGGAAGGTCACACAAATCAGGTAAGTCTAACCTTGGAATCCAATACTTCATTTGAAAATCATTACTCGCATGTTAAATCACCACACAACCTTTAACCTTGATTCTCCCATTAATTGGAAAAATTATAGAACATCAGCAACCATTGTCTTCCAAGCCTAGAAGTCTACAAGATAGACTACCAATATAGATCACTAAAAAGGTGCATCAGCAATAAACCAGCATAAAGAGTAAAATATCCAATTCTATCTTCACTTTTGATTTGAGAAAATTTATTGATATAAAACGATCTGGGTCTGGTTAGTGTAAAATGTGGGTTGTTATCAGGTCTGGGAATCAAGTTGGTATATCGACCTACAAGTCTCATACATACCGGTTAGTGTAAAATTTGGGTTGTTTTGTGATTCTGTTAATCATAAAGTCACATAAAACTGCCCAGCATCTTCACATATTACACAGAATAATGAAGATTTGGAATCAATACTTGACACTCAACAATTTGCAGTACCTGACACTGAACCACGTGGATCAAAATCTTCAAAAACATTCTTGTCAGTGTTGTTTGCTGATGCAGATGCACCTACTGGGGCATGGCCTAAACCTTGGATTGTACTTTTCAAAGGAGAACCATCTGTTGGTGCAAAAGGAGAACCTTGGGTTGTGCTTTCTGAAGGAGAGCTTGGTTTAGGTGCATGAGGTGAAGACGCTCTTGGTGCAGTTGCTACAAATTCATCACCATTCCTAACAATGGGGCTGGTGTCAAAAAAGTCAACTTGCATAATGCTTAAGCAAAACACGATAACAATAAGAATAATGATACACAGTCATACCTAGCTTCTTGCATATTGGTTTGAGCATCTCTTGTAGCTTCTTCATAGCTTGGTGGTGCGCTAATACTCTGCTCAGAGGGCCTACGTTCCAGCTGCCTGGTGATTATTCATTAGACCAAAACGAAGGTGTTGCTCAGACTAACAGTCCCTTGTGGATCTTAAACATATGAATACTATGACTATTATGTTTGTAAAGCCAAAGAAATTTAAAAAGTTCACCTTTCCTCTGGTGGAACACTATCACTTCTGCCACCACCACTTCTGCACCAAAAAGAGCATGGTTGACAATTCAATCAAACCATATCTTAAAAAAGTTATGATGAATAACATTTTAATTTGATACAGGAGAAGAAATATTAAGGCACTTGAACTTAAAAACCTAGAAAAAGGAGCAGCCTAGTGCACAAGGCTCCCACCATTGTAAGGTCCAAGGAGATTTAATGCATACAATCTTATTCTACAAGCAAAGAAGTTTTTGCACAAAGGGGCAACCTTGTTGTGACACCATGGCTCACCCTCAATTTATTAAAACTGGCAACTTGTAAACATAAAATAATTTCATATCACCTCAATGATCCACAAGAAGACTTCTTGCTCTAAGTTTAAGATCATAATAACTAGGAACAACACAGTTAAGCAACTTCATTCTTGGTGAAAGAATTAAAACCAATAATCGACTAAGTAGGGACTAGAGCTTTACCGAGATGAATACCGGTCATCATCATCGATGCTTCGGTTTCTTGAACCATCTTGATAATCATCATTACCATGACCTCCTCTAGAATCATCATCTCTAAAACCATCTCTGCCATGATGTTCATCAGAATACACACTACTCCGATCTCCCTCTCGACCATATGAGTCCCTGTCTCTGTTGTATCTATCATCATCTTTATATCCCCATTCTCTTTCTTTTCCATTACCATATCGATCTTCGTCTCTACTAGCATTGCGACTCTCATAACGATCATCCTCACAATGGTCACTGTAGCCTCCAGGCCTACCAGTTGAACCTGCACCTCGATATCTATGCATCCAAGGAAGAGACACTAAGTATGCAGCGAACCATGTCAATATTGTCTCAAAATTCAGAAAGCTAACTCACTTGTCCCGGCTAGCAGCACCTTTTTGCCTAAGTTCGTATATTCTCTCTTTATCATTCACCAGAACCACAAGACTCTGGGACTTCCTCCTGACATTGTTTCCCTGGTCTCTTCCACTTGAATCAATATACTGGAAATCAGATAAAGTCTGAAATATAGGCAATCATCTCTGGTCAGAAAAGTGCGTGAATGTAGAGCTTACCTCATTAAAAAATGTCAGTCCATGTTCACTAATTAGGCAGTAAAAAATATTAAGAACAAATGTTATATTACCGATATTTGGTAGACATGCTCCCTTATTTCATCAATCACGCGTTCAGATCCATGTGCTACTAGGTACTCTAAAACAGTCAGTGCCTAAAGATCAATAGTCGGAAATAAATATTAGCTTGATCCATTAAAGGGAATAGTGATTCAATAAATAGATGAACTTTAAGAAATACATATTTTCAACGGGTAATCAAAGGACAGAATCTTAACAAGTCTACATTGTACATAAGAGCACACCGCACTTGTAGGACCTCAATAATCACACATCATAAATAACTAAGACATCCACCAAATTTACAAGTAAAATAAGAGTCATATACAACACCTTGTAAACATGACGCCAGTTTTTTCCAGTATCATTGATCCTCTTCCATATCACATTCATGATCATCTGGTATTCATGGCTGTGTGGTTGTTTAAAAAATGAGGTTCCAGAAATGGCAGCAACAGCAGGAGAAGCAATGCAAAAGATAGCATTATAAGCTTACTAATTCCTGGTTGCCTGTGCAATATCTGCCAGAAGTGATCCATGTGGTCCCCAAGACTCGTTACTGGTTGCATCAAGAATCTGATATCAAGAAACCAATAAAATCATCTATATGTGTGCTCCACAAATGACCAAAAATATATACCCATTATTTCATGAGTTTTCTGAAGCTGAATAACATATTGGTGACTTTTATTGACCTAAACCACTACACTTTTTCTCATGGTTTGAAAAACTCACAATTCAGTTGCCCAACTGAATACAAACAATTAAGAGACAAAACCAAATTTAAAATATCATCAACAGTATCACAGAATCTACCTTCTGCTCTATGTTAGGCACCTTTAGAACTTTCTTGTTCACCTCTCGTTTCCTGGAACACATATAAAAGAATCGCATTAGGTCTCTTATAGCTGAGAAGATCAAGAACCATGGAAGACGGAACTAAATAATTCAAGTAGAATGTTGATGTTAAAACCTATTAAAACTTTTCTAATATTAGAGTTACTCGATAGCAAGGTCCAGAGTTATTCTAAGCAGAAGTATCACATAGAATATATGCTAGTTACGAATATAAGTTTAAAAGAATGAGAACTTCTTACAGGTCGCGAACAGTTTGACCAAACACTTTTTTCATGATCCTTGTTGACCAAGAACACTGCTGCTATCTCTTCAGAATCTTTTTTTCTTTTTGCAAGTGATCGTCCAAAAAAAACTAACCAGTTGTCCTAACATTGACAATGCAACATAATAAGATTTAGTAGGCAAATACACAGCATAAGATATAAGCAATGTTATTCATAATATTCGTCAAGAGTTAAAATCTAAAAACACAGCTGGTTATCTATGTCACCAAAAGGAAATGAACAATTTTTTCTTTAAAAAAATCCAATAATTCCTAACACATCCAAAAACCTGACACCAGAATGTCCAGTTATGACAAGGACAAAAATATAATAGGACCTATTGCAAATTAAGAGGAAGAAGGTAATGCTAGATAAAAGTTCAGCTAAACTTCATCATCTTATGCACCAAATAAGAGGAAAACAGGTAAGCATAATAAACAGTGTTTTACAGAAAAAAATTCATCAACTACATGAGTAGAAGGTCAATCCCAAAATGAAAAAAAAGTCAGACATCAATAATAAACAACGTAACTGATGAAAGGAAACACATTAAAATGAGATACAAAAATGCCAACAGTAGTCAATAAACCATAAATGAAAAAATTGAAATAAACAGCCAAAGAGAGCACCAGATTCGTCCCAGTAATACCCCCAATTCTATTAAGATTGACCACATTTCCTACAAAAATGCCAAAGATCCGAAAAAACACGAAACGAATAACAAAAAAGCAGCTGAATTTAGTAATCCCCTAAGATTGAATATAGGAATTCAGACAGGATCTTATTTTTATACAGATCAAGGGAAAAATAATGCAATTCCAAGAGAGGTAGTTCGATTATTTGTCACAACAATCCAGACACATTTACCAGAACAGAAATATCAAAGAAAAAAGGCCAACAAAATTATTGATTCTTCAACAAGATTCCACCCAAAACCCATCCAGATCTAATAACTTACAGATCAAACTCGCGTTCATGCACAAATATCTCGAATCAAATAACACGCCCGACGGCGACAAATCCCATCCTCCAAGGAAAACCTAGCCCCAAAAGAACATTTCTATTTTCACAACATAATCGGATATGAAACCAAAAGAGGAACATTTACCTCAATCAATCAATGCAACAACACAAGAAGGACATAGCTCAAGACAAGGCCAGATCCAAAACGACTACGAGTGAATGTTCCAACTTCCAAACAGCAAGAAATAACGAGGAAAGAAAAGGGACCAGAACGGACCCGGTGGAAATGTTACGGCCTGGGAGATCAAGATCCGACCCAAAACAAGAGAAGGGATCGCAGGGTTGGGGAAGAGGAGGAAGGAGAAGGGAAACGTAGATCCGCGGATGGATTCGCAAGCGCTCCACCGACGAGCCCTAGAGCTTCTTGCTCTTCCTCCCGGATGGCGAATGGAAGGAGAAGAAGAATGTGAAGAAGCGAAGGAGGAAATAGGGAAACAAAAGGGAATGGAAGGGAGAAGACGTCGGGGGTGGGGGGTGGGGGGGAGAGAGGGGGAAGAACGGAAAGAAGAAATTGACCGACACGTGCCGGTTTCCTCGTGTTTCGGGGGGCTTAATATTTACAGGTTTTACGAGAGATTTATTCTGATAATAACAGTGTGTATTAGGTGGGGTGGAGAGTTTCCTACACGTTCTCAACAGAAAACAGGATTTATGTACTACAGATTTCAAGCTTTACGGGTGGGGGCCATTAAATTTGTAGAGGAAAACGAACCGACAGGTGGATCCGAACAGGCATACGTGGCCGTGACAGAAAGATGGATTTGCGATGGCGGTAATACCAGTGGCCGAACGGAGGGAGCAAGGAAATGGAGCGCACTGCTGATCGTGTTTTCGGCCGAGATGGCAACGACGGTGTGGGATGCGGATCACGAATCACCGGCCACCCACCCTCTCTCAAAGAACTCTTTGTGCATCACAAGTTTTCTTTTTATCATATAAAATTATTGAGTTATTTCTTTTTTTTTTCTTCGATCCGTTTTGTGTAGTTAAATGATATGAAATGTGTATTATTACATTTATCATAGATAGAATTTTAGGCTCGACTGTAAGATTTTGAATATATATATATATATATATATATATATATATATATATATTGGTTATGTTTAAGGTGAAACATAATGGTTGGAATAGAAAAGTTGGTAGAATCTATATGAAAAAGAAATAGATTATATAGATTATTGTCGATTCTTGAAGTCATGCAATTACTTATGGTAGAAGATCAGCATCAAAGCTTTTGTTTTCAAGAAGATTGACAATTCTGTGTGACCATATTGGACAATATATTGTAGCAATAATAATCTTAAACATATTACCTATGAAGAGAAGCACTCTTTGAACTATGGACAATTCACATCATCAAATCAAAGATAATGGAGGAGGAATGCAATATATCATCTTGGATAAATTAGTTTCCTTAGATAAAGACATTATGGCATGTCCACCAAACAAAATTCTAGAGAAATATACCCCAATACTATCGAGGCCATCCTATACATGATTACTTACCCACCACTAATTATTTTGTTAATATTGATGTCATTTAATTATTACATAACATGCAAATATATATAACTTCTTGCCTCCACGCCTAAGGTACAACAACTGTTATTAAAAAGAGGAGTTGGTATTTAATGTATCTCCTTGGTAAATGTATGCTTCAAGTGACACACATAATCTCTATGAAATTTCAATCTTTTGGAATTTAATGTATTCCTCTCGGAAAATTCGACTTTCAATTCGAGCTCGATCAGTGACCGTCGCTTCACAAATACATCACTCGGATTGAACCTGCTTCATCCAAATAGCAACATGGAACCAAAACCAAGCAAGAGAGCGACGTAGGAGGATAAAGTTGTTGCTGCTGCATGGTCCGCCGTCACCGTCCATCAACCTCCATTAATTACGCTGTAGTTCTTCGCGCGGCGCCATCAAATTACAGCGAGCGATTGGACAGAGAACCAAACAAGAAAATGGAGTTGGATAGACTCATCGTTGACTGCTCTCCCTTCGCACAACCCGCCAAGTATGATCTCAGGTTTGTTTCCTGCTTTTCTTTTTTTACGTGTTCGTGTTTGTCGGGGGAGAAATCTGTTTGGGATGACATTTGCTTATCATCTTTATTTTTCTCTCTCTAAAGAACATAGAACATTGCTTATCATCTTTATTTTTTCTCACTCTTGGGACTCCAACAAACGTTGTCGGTGGGATAACGAGTCGATGCTCTCTTTCTTGGAAATCTGTTTGGGATGACATTTGCTTATCATCTTTATTTTTCTCTCTCTAAAGAACATGGAACATTGCTTATCATCTTTATTTTTTCTCACTCCTGGGACTCCAACAAACGTTGTCGGTGGGATAAAGAGGGGTGAAATGGAGCTTTCGATCGATTGAGGTCATGCCATCCATGACTCAACTCATTCAAGGACTGCTTTGTACGTCAAAATTCGTTTAGTTTTTTCTTGGAATTAATATGGCTCATTTTAGTATGACAGCAGACAAAGAACCTCCGAGTTGATACAAAGCAACACCTTAATCTCAAACGAGACAACCACAAGACCTCCACGTTGTTCAGTGCTAGACATCATGAAGCCATTTTGCAAAACTCAAGATGGTGCCACATGACGCTAACCCTAGCAGTGCCGCATGGCGTCGACCCATACGGGTCAGTCAGCGCTCATCTGCATGGTACAGGTCATCTTCCTGAGGAGTCGACAACCATTAAAAGACTGTGAATGATCGACCACCCCTTCGTAGGTATAAAAGCTAACTCTATATTATTTCACTAAATTCTAACTTAAGCTTCGGATAGGTCGAGTAGGGAAATCCCCCTCCTGACCTCAACCTGAGTGTAGGTGCTTGACAATAAAAAAATAAGCAACGAGGCCCATGACTCAACATGACTCGATGCTCACTTTAACCATTCGAGTCTCCACATGGGCAACCTTACACATTCAGGATTGGATCGAGCTGTGCTAACTCTTTGGCCATGGTATAAATGTTTACCAACATTTTGACGCTAGAAGGAAGATTTGATGGCGCAAGAACGCCCCTAAACAAGCAACCCGAGAGAGTGCCCAGGAGAAGAACCACCCTCGACTCACCTGACCTTTGGGTTTGGAGGATAGCCCCCACTTCCTCTAAGCCTAGAAGGAAATACTTCGATCGCGACCCCAAGTTATTGTTGGTAGCTATTTAATGATCCCAAGCTGTAACCTCTTGGAACCACCATGGGTCAACCTGCTATTTAATGACCCCAAGCTGTAGCCGAGGCATTCCTTAGCCTCACACACCAAGTCCAAACCTTAGTAGGGATGATGTAGGCTATCATCCCCCTCGTCCCCCAGCTTGCCTAGCAGTTGGCGCTATCCCAACCGCCATTGTCGCCACGGGACCCGCCGACCCCTATCACTGAACTGCGAGTGCCATCTCTAGCCCCTCAGCAACCTAGAGCAGTGGATGTTAGTCTATTTCCCGAGGAGCAATCGGGGAACCCAAGGCCAACACCAGAGAATAGTGCCCCGGGTCCCTAACGCACCATCCCGAGCTCCCGCGAGCCCGACACCTTGTAATTCGACTCGATGGACTCTCTCTAGGCTTAGTTGCACTTGGTCAACCAACATTTGGACGAGGTCCAGAAGGAGTTCCACAAGTCCAAAGAGGAGCTTGGGGAAGCCTCCTCGGCAGGGTCCCCCTTCATGCAGAAAATCCAGTACAAATTGATACCATTGAACTTTTGTCTCCCCACGCTCGAAGCTTACGACGGTGGCTCCGACTCGACAGAGCATGTCACTGCCTTTTGGGCTTAGATGGCACTATATGGTATGTCCAACACCCTAATGTGCTGAGCATTTCCAACCACTCTCCGGGGTTCGACTCAGATGTGGTACACCTAACTCAAGTAAGCCTCGGTGTCAACTTTTAACCAGCTCACAAGAGAATTCAAGCTTAATTTTCTGGCCAGTGCATAGTCGAAATTATATGCAACCATGCTCATTTTGTCGCCCGCTTTGTTGCCAAGATTTGAGAAGTCCTAGAGCCCACCCCTCACTGATCATGCAAGCATTCTTAATGGGTCTGCAATCGTCCAGATTCTTCTGGTCATTGGTTGAGCGACCGGCGGCAACCATCCTTGAGATGCTCTAACGTGCAAACCAATACATTGCCGTAGAAGCCTTAATGGTGGGAAAGCATGAGGAGCACAAGAGGCCTTGCACGAAGTAATCCCGAGTGCAGCCCTCAGGCCCGTCAAGAAGAAGGCTCGATTGACCCAAGCCACCACTTCCAAGGCCACCTCTCCCACCCTTGAGTTCATTCAAAATGGAGATCTTCCTCTATATCAGAGAGAGGGGCCTCCTAAGGGCACCCAACATGATGAAGACTCCGCACAAGCTCAGAGATCGCTCCAAGTATTGCCGCTTACACCATGACTATAGCCATGACACCGAGGAGTGCCACAACCTAAAGAACCAGATCAAGGAGCTCATTTGCAGAGGGCACCTTAGACGTTATGTCAAGAAGCAATAGGAATTTTCCCCACACCCCTCAGGCCCTGTTGAAAAATAAATCAACATCATTATCAACGATTCGACTTTCGGTGGAGATAGCACATCAGGACGAAAAGCCTACGCCCGAGCAATCATGGAAAAGCGTCCCCGGCAACAGGACAAGCCCTAGATCACCTTGCTAGCAAGGGAAGTCGAGCACCCCAACCATGATGACGCTTTGGTGATCTCGGCTAGGATTGCCAATACTCGAGTCAAAAGGATAATGGTAGACACCGGAAGCTCGGCAAACGTCCTATACTTTGATGCCTTCCAAAAGCTCAACTTGACCAAAAAAGACCTAGCTCCTATGGCCTCGACTCTCATCGGGTTCATCGGAGATTCTATCTTGCCCCTCGACACTACCACTCTACCTATTGCCGTTAGCGAGGAGCCGAGGTCCAAGACTGTGATGGTTACTTTCATGGTAGTCGGACTCCCCTCAGCATACAACGTCATCCTAGGTTGCCCGACCCTTAACAAGTTGAGAGCTGTCATCTCCACCTATCACTAGACAGTAAAATTTCCAACTTATGCCGGGATTGGAGAAGGAGCAATCCTCGGGAGTCAAGGCAATGCTATCTGGCAATTGTCATGTTGCCTAAGAAGCTAAAACCAGAGCCACTCGTGTCCGACCCTCGAGATGTCGTTAAACTGTAACTTTGTCCTGAGCTGACCAAGTAGATACTAGAGGTCCCCCTTGACAAAAGTCAGCTAAACAAAGTTACGAAGGTTGGGTCCGAGCTCCTAGAGAAGGAACGAGTCCAGCTCATTGACTCTTTGACAACAAACACTAACGTCTTCGCTTGGTCACCAAGAGACATGCCGGGTATTGATCCAGAGGTCGCACAGCACCACTTGAATATTTGCCCCGAAGCACGACCAGTGAAGCAAATGCCTTGGAAATTTGCCCCCAACCGACAAAGAGCGGTCAACAATGAAGTAGATCATCTATTGGAAGTAGGGATCATAGCCGAGGCATTACCCCCGATGGCTATCCAATGTAGTTCTTGTCAAAAAATCTAATAGAAGCTGGAGGATATGTGTTGACTACTTCGATCTTAACTGAGCATGCCCGAAGGATTGCTACTCGCTCCCGAGGATAGACCAACTGGTCGTTGCAACGTCGGGGCACGAGCTCCTCATATTCATGGATGCTTTCTTGGGATACAACCAAATCAAAATGGCTCCTGAAGATCGAGAGCATACTGCCTTCATCACAGACTAAGGAGTCTACTATTACAAGGTCATGCCCTTTGGACTAAAGAATATAGGAGCAACGTATCAGAGAATGATAAACAAAATGTTCAAGCATCAGATATGGAGGAACATGGAGGTGTACGTCGATGACATGATCGTGAAAAGCAAGCTCGCCTGCACCTATCTAGCAGACCTAGTTGAGACATTCTAAACGCTTAAGAAGTTTAACATGTGTCTTAACCCCGCCATGTGTGCCTTTGGAGTCGATTCTGGCAAGTTCCTTAGTTTTATCATTCACTAGTAGGCGATAGATGTGAACCCCAAAAGGTTCGAGCTATAATTGATATGCTACCTCCCCGATTGGCCAAGGAGGTGCAATGCCTTATAGGAAGGTTAGTCACCCTCACCCGATTTCTGTCCCGATCAGGAGATAAATGCCTGCCTTTCTTTTGAGCTTTGAGACATCCCAAAGACTTCCAGTGGACTTTGAAATGCGAGGAAGCCTTCAGGAAGCTCAAGGAACATCTTGCCCAGCTACCCCAGCTTGCCTCAGCCATCTCGGGCGAACCCCTCAACCTCTACCTCGTGGCATCCCCACATTCAGTTAGTTTCATCCTAGTTCAAGATACTGTAAGGGCGTAGTGACCAATTTACTATGCCAGCCATGTCTTGAACGGTCCTGAGGAATGATACCAACCGTTCAAGAAATTGGCATCGGCCCTAGTGCAAGTGGCTCAAAAGTTATGCCCATACTTTCAAGCCCACACGATAAAGGCGGTGATTGATTAGCCGCTACTGATAGAATGA
The DNA here is from genome assembly GCF_036884655.1 of Musa acuminata AAA Group. NCBI lineage: Eukaryota > Viridiplantae > Streptophyta > Magnoliopsida > Zingiberales > Musaceae > Musa > Musa acuminata. The sequence continues at coordinate 40,389,575 of NC_088357.1, forward strand.
AATGAAGAGGAAGATATAGAGGTAAAAAGCATATTCCAATTAGTATCATATGGTGTCTATTTATATATGGTGAAAGAGAGGATTTCCTCAACCGAGTAGTAAGATTTCCTCGTACAATTGAGGAAATCTCATCTGTTATGCAGTTGAGGAAATCTCTCTGTTATTAGAGGAAATCTCTCTGTTCTCATGCCTCCGCAAGATCAAGCTCCTGTCAAGGATATCGATCTTGGACTAATACAACAAATATAATTTACGGGCTAGAGGCTTCGTGAGTGAGTCTGCTAGTTGATCAGTTGTATGAACATGAGAGACTCGAAGTTGACATCTGACAACTTGATCTCGCACGAAATGAAAGTCAATGGTAATGTGTTTCATGCGTGAGTGGAACACTGGATTGATGCATAGGTAGGTAGCTCCAACATTGTCACAATATATTGTATGAGTAAGGGTAGAGCTGACTTTGAGTTCCTTGAGGAGATTTGTAACCCAATTGAGTTCAGCAACAGCAATAGCGGTGGCACGATATTCAGCTTTAGTCGTAGATCGGGCAACTGTCTTTTGCTTCTTAGAACTCCAACTGATTGGATTAGACCCAAGAAAGACGACATACCCTAATGTGGAGGTTCTATCATCAAAGTTTCTCGCCCAATCAGCATCAGCAAAGGCAAGAAGATGAAGTGGAGTGTGTTTGCGAAGAAAGAGACCATGATTAAGGGTCCCTTTAAGATACCGTAAAATTCGTTTAACCGCAGACTAATGCATAGCAAAAGGCTGGTACATGTATTGAGATAGTTTATTGACTGTAAATAAGATATTTGGATGAGTGAGAGCTAAGTACTATAAGGAGCCATTGTTCAGTCTGATAATACCACCGCTTGACACAATATGAGAGATTATGTTTAGGTGGTACCACCGCTCAGTCTTGTGGTACCACTACTTGACAAGTTTGGGAGACCCAGTTTGGGTGGTACCATCGCCTAGTCTGCGGTGCCACCGCTTAGCCCTTTTATGGGTAACCGAATGAGCCTTCCACTTGGCTTAAAACAACTCCAACTCAGGCTCAATTGACCCCTAATTGAGTTGGCACTATTTCACCCCAAAACTAACTTAATTAGACCTAAACTAACTCGATCTAGACACATGATTACAAGCATGAATCCTATATTGCCCGACATATCAATGGTGCTAGTTATAGGTGTCTAATAAACTAATCACGTGAGTGATGATACATGTGACTTGACACATAGTCTTTTTTACTTATTATTATTTGATATTTTATCATTTTATATTGTTTGTCTCTTGAATATATTGTGATATCCATGGATCTATGCAATGGGAATCGGATCGTGATGAGATCATAATAATTAGACCGATTCGCCTTTAAACATAGATCCTAAATAATCTCGGTCATAGGTTACTCGAGAGGGACATCGAGATAACTAAAAAAACTAGTGTGCTGTATACTTGTCCGTATGATGGAGGTAGTTGGTCTCATAGCTGGTCATGCGAGGACATTAGGGATACAATGCTGGTGCTCATTGGAAAATGAGTTTACTAATTGATCTGCTTACGAAATACTAGATGGTTGATGATGCCTTATTGTCAGATAGTGATTTTGTAGTCCAGTGGTATATCTGGTCCTTAGACTTGAGACACGAAGGATGTCCTGTATGAGTACTCCACTTTTAGATACCAAACTTATAGGTTTGGAGGTTCCAAATCTAGCACAACCGATCATCGGGAGTGGTAGCCAACCTTACGAGGATTATTGAGTGTCGATAGAGGATCATCCACTCTCAGTGTCATGAGAGGAATGTCCCATTTTTTTTGCTTAGATAAATCCCTAGCTATGGTCATTCGGATTGAGAGAGAAAGAGTTCTCCAGAAGAATTCTATTAGAGAAAGACTCGAGTAGAAACCGTATAGGCCTGATAATACCATGCCTGGTATATAGTTTCTGGGATATTAGATGGATGAGGGACTATAGGTACATGGTAATTGAGGATAGACAGGTCCAATGTATTGGATTCCCCTATTTCGTTTGGGGACTACGGCGTAGTGGCCTGGTACGTCCATAGTCGATGAGTCGAATGAATTATTATGGAGATAATAATTCACTAAGCCAGAAAGTGTTCTGATAGGTATGACTCATGATCAGTTTGATATTGGGCCTAGAGGGTCACACACATATGGTAGGCGTTGCGATAAGTAGAGGTTCGGATATGAGATATCTGTCGGAGCCCCTATCTTATTGGATATCCAATAAGCACCTAAATTATTGGATCCTATAGATGAGATCCAATAAGAGCCAATGAGAGATTATTGGATAGAGATCCATTAATCTAAGAGGCTTGGGTAGTTGGTTGGAGATCTAATACCTAATAGGGTAGGATCCATTAGGGTTATATTGATAGGGGACCTCTATAATTAGGAGAAAATCAATGGTTCATAGGATAGAGCCTTTTTGGGTTGCTTCTCATAATCTTCTCCCCTTTTCCTCCTTAGATAATAGCAGGTTTGGAGTTTTGAGGAGCATCGTTGCAGCCCTACTATGTGGATCACCGCTAGAGAGCTTGACCTGTCCTAGAGATCTATAGTGATTCAAGGATATATGATCTTCCTAGGTAATACAACCTTTAATATACATAGTTTTCTGTTTTATTGATTTTATATACCACTTTTCATACGACGACGAACATAACTTTGGAAAATTGGGGATTTTGTTTTATGTTCTTCCACTGCGTATATGATGTCACTCCCTAGATTTCCCAACAATTGGTTTATCTAGCACTTCGTCCGATCTTTCAGTGCATCATCCTCTCTTTCTGTATATTGTCTAATCTTCTTGTTGACTCCTGCAACTTCCGATCTCCTTGGCACAATATTCGATCGATCGACTTGATGCCTAAACTCATAGCACGAAGTCCTTCAGGCACATCGACCATTCCTCCGGCTCAATGTCCAATCTTCTAACATGTTCCACTCCGGCCCAACGTCTGAATTTTTCTGCTTTAATCAAATTATCTTTTCTTGATTGAGGATAGTCTTGCATCACTCAAACATATATTAGATATTAACTTCATCAATTGATTTCATCATCAAAATTCAAGATTCAACCATGTTTATTTTGGTGAGAAAAGGGAAAAGAGGTGAAGAAAAGATTTATGAGTGGAGGGGGAAGTAATCGCATGGAGACAAGGAGATAGAAGAGGAAGGTGGTAGGAGGAAAAGAGTGCGACCAAAGGGCTAAAAGAGACATTTGGTGACTAAAAGGAGACGAGGCAAAAAGAAGATTCGTGAGAGGAGAGATGGAGATAGATAATTTTGTAGGCCATTTAATTTTTACAAAAGTCTTTTTCTGAAAAAATAAACTAAAATTGCTTAAATACTCTTGGTGCTGCACTCTAAGCAGCCATGTATAGCTTTCGATGGGATGAAAATGATTCTTTATAGTTCACTTCTTAACTATTTCAATTATCGATATTTTTCACTCTCTAAACTTCTACTTTGGAGTTTTCGATTTTCATGATTTTTTCTTGATCTGTTAACATTGAAGCATTATCCTGATTATATCTTGGACGATAGATTTGAACACTTGTATGAAATAAAGAAATGTTAGGATCGAGTCGGCACTAAGAGTGGAAGGTGTGCATTAGTGCAGTGGATAAAAATATCGGTTTTGAAAAATCTTCTTTCGATAAAATCGATATCGGAAATGTATTTACTTTGAAAGTGCCCATTGAAAGAAGAATATTAGTGGATGCCAATAGCCTCGACAGAAGAGGAATCAGGAGTGGATGTAGGTCACAATGACCGAACCACTATAAAACTTGGTTTGCATTTCTATTTGTGCAATTTACCTTTACTACTAACTGTCTTACAAGCAACTCTTTTATAAGTAGTCCCTCATACACCTCTCTTAGGACTAACTCTAAGCACTAGGAGGAGGGAACTCAAAGTTTTGACAGAGTTTACTTAGTTTTTTCCTAAAATATTCTTGCTCCTTTCTTGCTGCCGAAGTGGGGTATTTATAGGTCCTAAATGGTTTTAAAAATGAAGCCAAAAATTTAAATTTTTGGGTCTTTCGGGTACAAGCAGTACCACCGCTTACACTGGGCGGTACCACCGCCTGCAGCCTGACACTAGGCGGTATCACAACTTAGTCTAGTGGCCACCACCTGACACACTATTACTAGGTAGTACCATATCCTGACAACCTCGGAGATTGGGTATTTCGAGTTTTCCAACTCATAGGCAGTTCCATCGCTTGTTTTGATGGTGCCACCGCCTGACCCAACTTTTGGGTCACTGAATGGGCCTCCCAATGAGCCCAAATCAATCTCAATTAAGGCTCAATTGGCCTCTAATTGAGTTAGTACAATTACACTAAAAGCTAACTTAATTAGCCCCCTAAACTACTTTGATCTTAGATAAATGATTGCAAAGTATGAATCCTTTATCCGGTATGTCATTGGTTCTTCTTCTTTGGTAGCTTCTTATTTTTATATTCATTTATATTCTTTGATTCTTATTTTAAGATCTTTTTAAACTTTATTGTGAAGAGTTCAAAGTTATCGTCACTTGAGCTTTCGCTCGAGTAGTCTTCTTGAGTTCTAAGTGTCAAATCCTTACTGTTCTTTGGAAAGTTGTTCTCAAGTTTGTCATATTCATCATGTGCCCTACACGTCATTTCATATGTCATCAATAAACCAATAAGTTCTTTCAGAGGAAAATTATTTAAGTTCTTTGCCTCTTATATTACCGTTACTTTAGGATCCCAATTTTTAGGAAGAGATCATAAAATTTTGTTCACAAGTTCAAGGTTAGAAAAACATTTACCAAGTGTTTTTAGACCATTAACGACATCCATAAATCTGGTGTACATGTCTCTAATGGTCTCGATTTCATGCGAAACAATCCAAAATCATGCATCAAAATTTTGATTTTTGAATCTTTAACTTTACTAGTGCTTTCATATGTGATTTCAAGAGTGTGTCAAATCTTATAAGCCATTTCACAAATAGAAACTCAATTGAATTTATTTTTATCCAAAGCACAAAACAAAGCATTCATAGCTTTGGCATTCAAAAAGAAAGTCTTCTTCTCCAAATCATTCCAATTATTCATTGGAAGAGAAGACTTTTGAAATCCGTTTTTAATGATATTCCATAAATTGAAATCTAAAGAAAGCAAGAAAACTCTCATTCGAGTTTTCCAATATGTGTAGTCCGTCCCATTGAACATTGAACATAGGAGGATGAATGATAGAGTGACCATCTTAAAAACCAAAAAGAGCATTTCTCTTGGTTGTTAAACCAAATAAGAAAAAAATGTGACTCTGATACCAACTGTTAGGATCGAGTCGGCACTAAGAGGGGAGGGGGGGGGGGGTGCGCGGGGGGGGGAGGTGAATTAGTGTAACGGATAAAATGGTCTTTCGATAAAACCGATATCAGAAATATATTTAACTTGAAAGTGCTAGTAAGAGTATAATAAGAAAGTAAAGTAAGTAAGGTAGTTTGCAGTAAAGGTAAATTACACAAATAGAAATACAAACCAAGTTGTATAGTGGTTCGTGGTCGTGACCTATATCCGATCCCGGTTCCTCTTCTGTCAAGGCTACCGACATCTACTGACCAACTACCCTCTTACAACCCTTTCTCCTTTTTATGGGTTTAGGAGACAACCCTTACAAGCCACTCTTTTATAAGTAGTCCATCACATACCTTTTGTAGGACTAACTCTGAGCACTAGAAGGAGTGAACTCAAAGTTTTTGTAAAGTTTACTTAGTTTTTTTCTCAAGAATTCTTGCTCCTTTCTTATTACCGAAGTGAGATATTTATAGGCCCCAAATAGTTTCAAAAATGGAGCCAAAAATTTAAACTTTTGGGTCTTCCGGGTATGGGCGGTACCAATGCCTATATTGGGCGGTACCACTGCCTACAGCCTAATATTAGGCGGTACCATCGCCCAGTCTGGTGGTACCACCGCCTAACACACTATCCCTGAGTGGTACCATCGCCTGATAGCCTTGGAGAACGAGTTTTTCGAGTTTTCCAACTCATAGGCGGTTCCATCACCTGTTCTAGCGGTGCCAATACTTGACTCAACTTTTAGGTCATTGAATGAGCCTCCTAATGAGCCTAATTTAGTCCCAATTAAGGCCCAATTGGCCTCTAATTGAGTTAGCATGGCTACACCAAAAGCTAACTTAATTAGCCCCCTAAACTACTTCGATCCTAGATAAATGATTACAAGGCATGAATCCTTTATAAATGTTATTAGTTCATTCGGCGCTCGTCCGATCCTTTGGCGCATCATCCTCTCATTTGGCATATTACCCAATCGGCATGTTGACTTTTGTAACTTCCTATCTTCTTGGCGCAATGTCCTATCCTTCGGCCCGATGCCCAAATTCATGACACGAAGCCTTCTGCCGACATGTCGACCGATCCTCCAACCCGACGTTCAATCTTTTGACATGTTTACTTCGGCCCAATGTCCGATTCCTCTTGCTTTAATCAATTTAACTCTCCTTGATCGAAACTAGTTCTATGACAATCAAAACGTAAATTAGATCATAAACTCATTAATTGATTGCATCATTAAAATTTGAGATTCAATAAGAAATACTTGTAACATAGCATTCACACGCTTTTATATGTTATTTTATTAATTATATATTTAAAATTATAATATTTGAACATATTTTCATTGATGTTATATTCTTATTCTAGCATTAACAGAAACCAATACAAAATAAACCTTTTAATCAAATAGGAAAGGAATCAAGGAATTATAGTTACGATTACGATTAATATATGACGGATCAAAGGTTGCCATGTTTGAATAGTCTACTATCACCACCCATCACTGGGAAATTACGTTGCACCCATCACCGACGTCCAATCTTCTGACATGTTCTAATTCGGCCCAATGTCTGATTCATCCTTTTTTAATCAAATTATTTTTTTTTATCGAGGTTAGTCTTACGTCGCTCAAATGCATATTAGATCTTGACTTCATCAATTGATTTTATCATCAAAATCTAAGATTCAACTATGTTTATTTTAGTGAGGAGAGGGAAAAGAGGTGAAGAGAAGATTTGTGAGTAGAGGGGGAAGCAATCGCATGGAGACAAGGAGATAGAAAAGGATGGTGGTAGGAGGAAAAGAGTGCGATCAAAGGGCTAAAAGAGAGATTTGGTGACTAAAAGGAGAGGAGGTGAAAAGAAGATACGTGAGAGGAGAGGAGAGATGGAGATAGATAATTCCGTAGGCCATTTAATTTTTAAAAAAGTATTTTTTCGAAAAAAAAAACTAAAATTACTTAAATAATCTTGGTGCTGCACTCTAGGAGGCCATGTAAAGCTTTCGATGGGATGACTTCTTAACTATTTCATTTATTGATATTTTTTACTCTCCAAACTTCTACTTTGAGTTTTGAATTTTCATGATTTTTTTCTCGATCTGTTACTCGAAATCTTTCTAAACTTCTACATTGAGTTTTCAATTTTCATGATTTCTCTCTCGATCTATTAACGTCAGAGCATTGACTCAGAATATATGTGCATGCAATGCTACATTGAGTTTTCAATTTTCATGATTTTTTTCTCGATCTATTAACGTCAAAGTATTGACTCAGAATATATGTGCATGCAATGTTAGGATCAAGAGTGGCACTAAGAAGTGGAGTGAATTAATGCAGCGGAAAACTTTTTCGATTTCAGAAAAATATTCGTTTCGATTAAAACTAATTCCGACGAAAATAGTTTCGATTCAATTTGTTTCGGAGAGAATATGAACTTGAAAGCTTTCAGAAAAAGTGCAAGAGAGGATTAAGGTGATTTACAATAATGTAAATTGCATAAATAAAAAGCAAACCAGAATTTAGAGTAGTTCGGTTAATGTGACATATATCCACTTTCGGATTCCTCCTCCGACGAGATCTCCGGTATCCACTAAAGGTCTTCTTTCAATAGGCGAAGGCCAACCACCTTTTATAGCTCTTTCTCCTTTTGTCAGGCTTAGGAGATAACCCTTACAAGTCTCACTCCTCTTTCTTGGATGGTTATAAGGCTAAGAGATGAAGGAGGAGAACTATTCACTTTTACAACACGAACTCAAGATTATGTCAATAGCTTTCTTGCCATTTTATATAGAAAAGGGTAGGATTTTTATAGGCCCCAAAGGCTTTAAAATTGGAGCTAAAAAATGTCTAATCCCGGATTTCTGGGGTCCTGGCGATACCACCACCATTACTGGGTGGTCCTACCGCTTGACACTTGACACTAGGCGGTACCACTGCTGGCAGTATTAACTACCAGCAGTACCACTGCCCAGAAATCCTGGGGCACTACTTTCCAAGCGGTGCCACCGTCGGACCTGGTAGTGCCACCGTCAGTCATATTTTCAAGGGCTGAATTGGCTGCTTAATTCGGCCCAATTCAGCCCTATTAAGGGCCTAGTTGGCCCCTAATTAAGTTAGTAGGATTATCTCCCAATCCTAACTTAATTTATGCTCTAACTACGATAATTAAGACATGATCACAATACTTCTTGTTCCGGTGCGTCAATTGCTCTTCTGGCGAGCTTCCGGCATACTTCCGACGAACATCCGATGAACTCTCGATAATGCTCCAGCGGACTCTCGGCAAGCTCCTGGATTTTACGATGATCTTCTTAGCAAGTTCTGACGAGCTTCTTTGGCAAGCTCATGGACTTCTCGGTTGGTTCCGGTAGAACTTCCGACGAACTCTCGAACTCCCAATGAGGTCTCGATCTTGACTCTAGCACAACACCTGCATTATGTCTTACTACTATCGTAGTTAATTCTACACACTTTTCTCAACATATAGATTAGATTAAATAATTTTCAATTGACTTCATCATCAAAATCTAAAATTCAACAATCTCCCCCTTTTTGATGATAACAATCAATTGATGACGGAGTTAACCTTAACTCCCCCTATCTATATGCCATACTTGAGAAAAGATATTCTTGAATTCAAGGCCTTTGAATTCAAGAAGCAAACTGGTAAGATAAGTTCATTAAACTTATCAATATGCATATCATAATTCCTATCATGATCTAACATTCTCAAAATGATGTCAAGGCATGACATCCGTTTTCAAGTATGATATTTTAAATATGAAAGATGACAAAGATAGCAATTCATCGTTTTATGGCAAGATATCAATTGTAAAATAGCATGTTAAGCTCTAGATATCTTATTATAATGAAAGAAATTTATCAAGCAAACATTTCAAGTATATATGATGAAATACATTATATATATTTATCATCAATTTATCATATTTTAGTATTATTTCTCCCCCTTTATCATCAACAAAAAGGAGAATAATTCAACAATGCAAGTGTGGTAACAAAATTCAAACAAGTTTCACACTCAAAGTTCTCATCATTGAATGTTATCAACATTAAAGCGATAGATTCCATCAACTTCTCCCCCTTTGTCATCACATTTTGCAGGAGGGAATCTATTAAGAACTAAATTTGTGAAATGATTTGAATTAAGTCAAAAACGATAAACAAGTTTTCATTAAAACATGCTTTTATTTTGACAAAGAGAAGGGATTCATGAAACGGATTGAGATATCCATATGAAATCAAATCTCCAATCTTACAAATAATTATCATACACGAAAATTCATCTTTCAAGGATTAAGATATCCATTAGAATTCCTTCATTTTTCATGAGAAGAATAAGGAAGAATTCATGGGAGAGGAGTATCACATGAAGGAGAAATTCACGAATAAAACTTCATAGTGAGAAGAGTATTATATTAAATCCATTTCTCATTAAAGATTCATAAGAATAAAATCCGTGAGAGATGCATTTGTCAATGATTTTCATGTATCAAACATCTAAGACATGTATAAACCCTTTATGCATTTATAAAATGTTTCATCATAGCCTTTCATCACTACTTGCATGAGGTAATATCATTAGTGCTTGTAGCACTCAAAAGTTAAGAATCTGATATTACATCATGTATGATTAAAACTTCTCAATATTCAATAGAGATCATAATTATCATAAAAATTTTTAGCATCAAAATAAACACGATATTGCATCATTGTGTGATAACATGCTCATCATTTAAAGAGATCACAATATCATAGAAATTTTCAGCATCAAAGCACATAATTCCAACATCAAAGTAAACATTTTATTATCGTGAAACACACAACCTTATTTACATCATCATGTAAAATTCGTATCATAAGAGGAGAAGATTTAAGTGAGTGATCCAAAGAATCAAGAAAGTCCGAAAATAAAATTTAACAAATTCATGCATTCGGACAAATTAACATTCCTAATTCTCTTCTAATAAAATCAAATTGTTCTTCACTTAAAGGTTTTATAAAAATATCGGCTAATTGATATTTTGTATCAATAAACTCTAAGATTACATCATGATTATTAATATGAACTCGTATAAAATGATGCCTAATATCAATATGTTTAATTCTAGAGTATTGAATGAGATTGTTTGTCAAACATATTGCACTTGTATTGTCACATTTTTTGGGAATATTTTTAAGATGAATCTTATAATCCTCTAAAGTGTTTTTCATCCGCACAAGTTGTACACAACATGCACTAGCTATAATATACTCAGCTTTGGTTATAGATAGTACAATTGAGTTTTGTTTTTTGGAAGACCAAGAAATAAGTTCATGTCCTAAAAATTGACATGTTCCGGATGTGCTTTTTCTATCTAATTTTCATCCAGCAAAATATGCATCAACATAAGCAATTAGTTCAAAGTTCTCAGATTTTAGATACCATAATCCTAGATTAGTGATACCTTTAAGATATTTAAGAATTCTCTTTTACTATTTTAAGGTGAGATATCTTAGGATTAGATTGAAACCTAGCACAAAGTCTTACACTAAACATGATATCCGGTCTAGTTGCAGTGAGGTACTCCTATAGTAAACTTCCTATCATACCCCTATAAGCTTTTTGATCAAAGCTTTCTCAACTTTCATCAATGTCTAACTTAGTGGAGGTACTCATGGGAGTATTGAGAGCCTTTGAGCTACCCATATTAAAATTTTTTAATAAATCTAAAGCATATTTTATTTGACTAAGAAAAATGTCATTTCTTAGTTGTTTGATTTGTAAGCCTAAAAAAAAGTTAATTCCCCCATTAAACTCATTTCAAATTCAAGACTCATACTTTTAGCAAATGATTCACAAAGAGATTCATTCGTGGAACCAAAAATAATATTATCAACATAAATTTGAACAATAAGAAAATTATTTTTAAAATTTTTGATAAACAATGTAGTATCGACCTTGCCTTTAGAAAAATTATTTTCAATAAGAAATGAGCTAAGTCTCTCATACCAAGCCCTTGGGACTTGTTTTAAACCATAGAGAGCTTTAGTCAATTTAAACACATGATTAGGGAGATTATCATTCTCATATCCGGGAGGTTATTCAACATAAGCTTCTTCAGAAATAAAGCCATTAAGAAAAGCACTTTTAATATCCATTTGAAATAACTTAAAATTGTTACTACTAGCATAGGCAAAGAGCATCCTTATGGCCTCTAATCAAGCCACAAGAGCGAAGGCTTCTTCATAATCGATACCTTCTTCTTGGTTGAAACCTTTGGCCACTAATCTAGCCTTATTTCTAACCACGATACCAAGTTTATCTTGCTTATTTCTAAAGACACATTTAGTACCAATAACTAAATGGTCATTTGGCCTAGGAACAAGCTTCCACATCTCATTTCTCTCAAATTGATTTAACTCATCTTGCATTGTGATTACCCATGAATCGTCTTTCAAGGCCTCATCAATGCATGTAGGTTCAATTTGGGAGAGAAAAGTGACGTTTGCACAAAAATTCTTAAGAGAAGAACGAGTTTGAACCCCTTTCGATGTGTCTCCTATAATTAACTCCTTAGGATAAGCATCTACATACTTCCATTCCTTCGATAAAGAAGGTACGGAAGAAGATGCATCCAAGTTGCTAGATGGAGAAGGGGATTCATTTAAATTCAAAGTATCAAAATTAAGATCATTATCAAAATCATTTTTCTTAACTTTAAAAATTTCATTAAAAACAATATGAATAGATTTTTCTATAACTAAAGTTCTTTTATTGAAGATGCGAAAAGTCTTTGAAATAGAAGAATAACCAAGAAAAATTCCTTCATCAGATTTTGCATCAAACTTTCCTAAGGTATCTTTTTCATTCAAAATAAAATATTTACATCCAAAAACTTTAAAGTATGAAACATTGAGTTTTTTGTTGTTCCACAACTCATAAGGAGTTTTGAAAAGTAGTGGTCCTACTAGAACCCTATTTATAACATAGCATGTCGTATTTAGGCTTCGGCCCAAAAGTATTTGGGTAGGCTATGTTTGTTTAACATGATTCTAGCCATTTCTTATAAGTTTCTATTCTTTCTTTCTACTACTCCATTTTGTTGAGGATTTCTTGGAGTAGAGAAGTTGTGGTTGTATCCATTAGATTCATAAAATTCTTGGAAATCACGGTTTTAAAATTTACCACCGTGATCACTTCAAATTGATGAAATTACAAAACCCTTTTCATTTTGAACTAGTTTACAAAATATAGAGAAATACCTAAAGCAATCACTTTTGTGTGTCAAAAAGTAAGTTCATATGTATCTACTAAAATCATCCACAATGACAAATGCGTATTTGTTACCTCCTAGGCTTGATGTAGCAATTGGTCTGAACAAGTCCATATGGATTAATTGCAAAGGTTTAGATATGCTTATTTGGTTCTTAGGTTTAAAGCTACCTTTTATTTGTTTTCCTAGTTGACATGCATCACACACATTATCTTTAACGAACTTGATATGAGGAATTCCTATTACAAGTTCTTTAGAGTAAATTTGAAAGATTAGTTTCATGCTAGCATGACCTAATCTCCTATGCCAAAGCCAAGCATCATCATTCAAAATCGAAAAGCATATTTCATTACAAAGATCACCGATTTCGATAGTGTATACATTATTTTGTTTTAGGGCAATCATAGATGTGTTTTTGTATGGTTTTTCAATAATGATTTAAATCTAACGATATATCTCAAAAAGTTATGCTTTAAACCATCAACTAACAATACATCTTTAATAAGAAGGTTGGATTTGTTGCCTATGGTTCCTTTGCCAATGATTTTACTCTTGTTGTTATCTCCGAAGGTGATATATCCTTCATCTAGGCTAGTGAGCTTAGAGAAATGAGATGGATCTCTGATCATATGCCTTGAGCATCCACTATCAAAGTACCATCTCTTGATCCTAGCTTACGATGATACATTTTTCTATAAAAAAGAATGATTTTTAGGTACCTATTTGACCTTGGTTGTCTCAAAAATTGATCTACATAGCTTATCATATTACATTGAGTCATTTGAGGTTTTTTAGGAACCCAAATCAATTTACATGGACAACATTTCTTGAATGGACAATGATAAGATACATGCCTAAATTTGCAACAAAAATTGCATTTGTTTCGGGATGAAACATGCAAAGTAGGGCCTTTCACAAAGATGGTCAGATTTTGATGAGAGCTACTCACAAATATGATTCTGCCTCTCCTATTAACGTGACCCTTATTGGCAAGGATCATGTTCAAGGACTTACTACCAACCTCAAATTTTTTTAAGGTTTCTTTTAGTAGCAAGTTTTCCTTTTGAAGTATTTCTAGTTCATCACATTTTGTACATAGAGTTAAACTATCATTGTGCTCAACTTTTAATCTATCGAAATCACTAATAAGAGAAACATACTCCTTTTTCAATAATTTATATATTTTACTAATTAATTTGTATTCATCAAATAGATCATAAAAAGCACTTAATAATTTATCAAAAGATAAATTTGTATCAATTGAATTACTTACCTCATCTCCAATGGCCATTAGTGCATAGTGAGCAACTTGCTTGGTGTTAGTTGGCTCCTCTTCTTTGGATGTATTTGAGTCATCTCATGTTGCTTTAAGAGCCTTTTTCTTTGGTTGCCTCTTCTTAACTAGGGGACATTCGCTCTTGTAATGTCCCGGCTTCTTGGATTCGTAGCATATTACTTGATCTTTCTTGGGTTCAAATTTATTTTTAGTATCATTTTTAAATTTATTCTTTTTTATAAATTTTTTAAATTTCCTTGTTAAGAGTGCCAAATTATCATCAAAGTTCTCATCACTTGAGTTTTCTTTCAAATGGTCTTCTTGGGTTCTTAGTGTCATATCCTTCTTGTTCTTTGGAAGGGTGTCCTCAAGCTCTTCATGAGCTTTATAAGTTATCTCATAGGTCATTAGTGACCCAATTAGTTCTTGAAGAGGAAAATTAGTTAGGTCTTTGGCCTCTTGAATGACCATGACTTTAGGGTCCCAACTCTTTGGAAGTGATCTTAAAATTTTATTAACAAGTTCAAAATTCGAGAAACCTTTATCAAGTCCTTTTAGACCATTGACGATATCCGTAAATCGGGTGTACATATCTCCAATGGTCTCACTCGGTTTCATTCAAAATAACTCATAAGTGTGCACTAAAAGATTAATTTTTGACTCATTCACTCTACTAGTGCCTTCATGAGTCACTTCGAATGTGTGCCAAAAATCAAAAGCTGATTCACAAATAGACATACGATTGAACTCATTTTTATCTAAGGCACAAAACAAGACATTCATAGCCTTTGCGTTTAAAGCGAAAGTCTTTTTCTCTAACTCATTCCAATTATTCATTAGAAGAGAAGACTTTTGAAAGTCATTTTCTATAATATTTCATAATTCGAAATCCATTGAAATTAGGAAGATCCTCATTCTAGTCTTCCAATATGTGTAATTCGTCCCATTGAACATGGGAGGACGTGTAATTGAATGACCCTCTAGGTTGCCAACAAATGCCATCTCTCTTGGGTTTTAAGCCAAACGAGAGTAAACCTTGCACTAATACTAATTGTTAGGATCAAGAGCGGCACTTATGGGGGGGGGGGGGGGGGTGAACTAGAGCAATGAAAAACTTTTTCAATTTCAGAAAAATGTTTATTTTGATTAAAACTGATTCTGACGAAAATAGTTTCGATTCAATCTGTTTTGGAGAGAATATGAACTTGAAAGCTTTCATAAGAGTGCAAAAGAGGATTAAGGAGATTTATAGTAATGTAAATTGCATAAATGAAAAGCAAACCAGAATTTAGAGTGGTTCGGTCAATGTGACCTATATCCACTTTCGGATTCCTCCTTCGACGAGGTCTCCGGCATCTACTAAAGGCTTTCCTTCAATAGGCGAAGGCCAATCACTTTTTACAGCTTTTTCTCCTTTTGTCGGGCTTATGAGACAACCCTTATAAGTCTCACTCTTCTTTCTTGGATGGTTACAAGGCTAAGAGATGAATGAGGAGAACTCTTGA